>NC_043004.1:26593499-26738499 GCF_006345805.1 Octopus sinensis
TATTTATATATGCATGTATATATACATGTAGATGTAGGTACGTACATATATGTTTTGTATGTATGCATATATTTTTATTTATCTCCTATATATATTATATTACATATATGTATATATATATAATATATATATATATATATATTATATATATATATATATATATATATATATAATATGTATATATATATATATATATACATATATGTATATATATATATATATATATATACATATATGTATATATATATATATATATATAATATACTATATGTATATATATATATATATATATAATACATATATATATATATTATACATATATTATATATATATATATACATATATATATATACATATATGTATATACATATATGTATATATATATATATATTATATATATGTATATATATATATATATATATAAAATTAATTAAGGGTAGAAATTGATATTTATCAATTAGGACCAGTGGTCTAGCATATTAAAAAAGAATCCGAAGATTAAAATATTATATATACCAATTAAGGACTGAACACGAAAAGTGGACAGTCAACATGCTAGATATAGACGTCAAATCGCCATTCACCACAAAAGTTATGTTCTCAGATCAAACTCAGCACAAAACCATAGCAATAAACAAGTGAAAAATATACGAAATAAAATAATTACCCATGTACTAATTAGTTTCAGCTGTTATATATATATATATATATATATATATGAGTATGTATATATGTATGTGTGTCTATATATATATATATACATATATATATGTATTTATGTATATATGTATGTATATATGTATATGAATGTTCAATTTATAGGAGAGAGCCAGAGGAAAAATTACAAGGTAGCCAGATGTCACATAAGCACCCTAGGAATTCGTGATCACACTTGCGTGGGGGTTAATTTCGAAGAGAAGCGAGAAGTGTTTTAGAGAACATAAGAAAAATGGAAAATGGAGACAAACGCTCAAGATGTTATTTAAATCATTTATATCAACATATTACCGACATATGTTTCGATACATGCATTAAAATAAATCCGAGAGGATGAATAATGTGGAACAATGCATCAATCTCATTGGGAGGATATGAACAACAGTGTGCATCAATGAATCATTTTAACAGATCCATTTTCTTCTCTCGTTGTTTGCGTATTTAACTCGCTTGTTTTCGCATTTCATGTTCCTTACACAAGGAGTAACGTCCTGTACCCATGTATGCACAACAACAGTGAAAGTGAGCTACAACAACAACAGCAGGCCACAAAAGGTGTTTTTCTCAAAATACCACTGATCGAGAATAGGAAATAACGTTAAGAATTACCTTCGTTTTCAGACGTATTTCCCAATCATTGTTGAAGAAACTCATCAACTTACTCCGATGAAGAGGTAATCAGAGATCAGAGGAATGACAAAGTAAAAAGAAAAGGGAAAAGACGCCTCTAGAAAAAGGGAAGATGAGCAGAGGGTGCACAGAGAATGTCATCATCATCATCATTAGCTACTTGAGATGATGTTTACAATGCTTCGTATAGTGAATTGTTAGAGTTATTACTAATTCTTTGTACCTATCTACGATCTTGGTCACAGTAAGGAAGACTGAGCCTTTTAAGTTTAGGTGTCTCTGCTAGTGACATAACACTGAACAATGGATAGAAGATAAACCATTGATCATTAATAAATGACTCTTGGATTTGGCATTTGCTTCTTCTTTCATTATATCTTAAATTTCAATAGCTTTTCATAAAATTTCCTGGATCTTTGAGATCATAAAAAGAATTTTTAAAAGAGGATAATACTAAGAGATAGTCCAAGGATGGTGCGTGGTAAAAATGTAGAATGAGATGTTTAAAGTTAACTAGACAATGGAACTTTACCAAAGTTATGGCATACAAATGAGAAGTAATTTCACAAAATTATTTTGGCATCATTATCTGGCGACAAACGAAAAAGAAACAAGAAAACAAACAAATAAAAAATCACAAAATAGACATAAAATTTAGTTTGATAAGGATAATGAATAGTAGTGTTAAAGTTTAGCTGAACAGTTTCATGATTCTTTAACAGAAATCATATTAGTATCTTGTGTGCTTAAGATTTTCTAGACAACGTTCTATATTGATTAACTTTTGCTAACGTCTAGCATCAAGTAAAAATTCAAAGAGAGTTACCAATGAGAACATTCAAATTTGTTCAACATCTAAAAATGATGACTATACAGAATTTGCAGATGTATTTTAAATGTTATGTTATTGCGATGAATGTGACATTGGCAAGAATAGAGAAAGCCGAGAGAAACGGTTATCTCAAGCTGTGCAGTATTGAAATCAAAAACGGTAAAAGTATGTGGAATGGGTGGATGAAATATAAGTTTATAAGAACAAACAATAGAAATTTCTGTCCGTCTATTTTGTGTGGAATTCAAAAATAGAAATTGTTGTCAGAGAGGTGAACGTGGTCTGCCGGTACACTACTAGGGACATACCAAAAATACAGTTTCGATGCTAAATTTTAAATTTCAAATCTAAAGTTTAATCATATATATAAATACACACACACACACGCATACACATATGTCAATGCTAATGTCCATGCATATGTACATTATGCCGAAGAAGACATATGAGCGTTCAGCTTTTAGCGAACGACCTGCACAAATGATTTGTTTATAGTGATCAAATGCTCGTGACGCACATTAGCTCACTCCCTCTATCAAATCGACGTGGTCTGAATAGGTGCACGACGTACCTGAATACATACATACACACACACACATGCATACGTACGTATATATCATGAACTAACTGTTATTTTCTCATAAGCAGCACGGAATTTTGTCAGTGAACAGGTCGCGGTTTCAAAGTGACGAAAATATTTTGGCAAATTAAATTTAAATGTTGAAGTGAATCTAACGTTTTTTGTGCGTTTCTTAAATGGCTTATAAACACCTTCCACGCTGCAATTATTTTCGTTCCAGCACACGATCTCAGATCAGGTCATTCGCTATGCAAGTACATATCCCTGTATTAAGACATAGATGATAAAAATATAGAAATATAAGAATATAGACATAGAAAATTTAAGGAGTAACATGAAAGTAGAACATATAGTTAGAATAAATTAATTATGCGAATGAAAAGATCGGTCCAAACCTACGGCCGTTTCAGAAACGTTTTAAGGGGCTGTAGGAAATAATCCAATAATCCAAATTCAACTCCCTGTATAAAAACATATCCTTCCTCAGGGTTCCTTTCTCGTGGTAAAATCCAGTAAGGCACTACATGGTAAATTTCAGTTGGTCGTTGAGTATCGAATGGATGAATAAAAATAAAAATATAAATATAAATGACAAAATGAAACCGGACGGACCAAAATATAAGATGTTTCTTTATTGCCCACTAGGGGCGAACATAGCGGGAACAATACGAAAAACGGGGACATAAAACAAAGTTTAAAAGTGGATACAAAATTTGGGAAGTGGACTTAGACATAGACCAATTACCATAGCATTTAACATACTTGCAGTTTGCTGGAGGAATACAAGTTCGACATACTGGCTGGTACAAAGTACAAAAAGCGACTAAAAGGTATAAATGAAGCTACTCAGAGGTGGGGATGATGAACTTCATTTCATTTTCCCATTTTCATTTATCATTCATCTTGTAACATACGTTTTTGTTTATTTTACTATGATACCATAGACTTTGTCCTGTATGAAAAATTCAAAGTTTTTGTTCAAATTCATTTGAACACTACCATGTGTTTTCGGATCTACTTTTTTTCATTCACAAAATATGCATTTTTTAAAAGTAAGTAAAACATCTGAAAAATGGCTATAATGTAGTCTTCCAGTCTCATTGCTATGAAAGTATGATGTTGTGGAGAAGAAATAAATTGGATGAAAGCGTTAAAGAGGCTTAAAGATCGAAAAAACTCTGTATTTTTAGCCAATAGCGAGACAGAAATTTTCTGCAGAGCGGTGTCAACTTTAAGGTTGTACCCTGTAAAATTTGTAGTTTAGCGTCTGTGACATGACCTGCTCATTGTAGGTTTCTAAATAAACAGAAATACCTAAAAAAATCGACATGTATCATCTTACTTTTTCTTTTGTCTCTTCATTTAATGTATGTTATTACTATTTTTTAAAATTTGTTATATTAATATATTTTCCGTATGTGTTTACTTCGTAGCAGCACAAGCAGTCAGCACCATATTGGATGAGATCTCGTGGCAACCATTGCCATCTCCGAGACTGGAGCGAAACCTCACCTGCATCCATTTGCCATGAGCGCTATTTTCCGCTCGTTCTGGTCTAACGACCCTCCATGTTTCTTTTCGTTCCGTTTCCTTGTATGTCTCCACTGTCCTGTTTTTGTTCCCAACTTTGACCCTCCATAAATCCAAAATTTTCTTTTGGTATTTTTGGGAGCAACTGTCTTTGAAGACTCATATTGTCGTTCACTGCTCGAAATGAGGAGTAGATAGACGGCCGACAACTGATGAAGAATCGTCCTTTGTGTTACTTGTCTTGTTTTCCATTTTTTTTTTCATATTTAACTCATTTGTTTTCCTATTTCATGTTGTTTACTGTTGGTGACGTCGTGTACTTATATATGCACATATATATATATATTGTTATATTTCGGAATGGTCATATTGCCAGTTTAGCCAATAAAAACACACGCACTATATATTTGGTGTTATTTTGCTTCATTGATATTTATTTTTTACATTAATCTTAATCTTATTTCGGCCAAAGTTCTTTCGTCACACTCCTGTGACCACATCAGTGGTCCTTTGTTTTCTTCTCACTTATTTGTGTCTCTCCTTACTAACCGTCAGCCATTTTGTATTTCTATTGTATGTCTTCATTTGCGCATGCTTATATCTCTAAACTGGCAATATGACCATTCCGAAATATAACAATATCTGTTTCAACACACGACTTCACATAAAAAATCTTGCACAACAAATATTTAAACGTATATATATATATATTTATATTATTATCTAACTGAATGCCACGCATCCATTTCCAAGTATATATATATATATATATATATATATATATATATATATACACACACATATATCATTTGTCAAATAGTGGTGGTGGACAAACACAGCTATCAAGACACACATACACACACACATACTTGTATATGCAATGCTCCTGTTGATGTTTACTGTTGCAAGTGGGTCATGACTTCAATGTTTTAACAAATGAAAGACAAGACTGAGGATGATGTAGAAAAATGAATGCGAAGTCACAGAATTTAATGAAGAATTATTGAACTGATTAGAGACAAATTAACAAAAAATTATAAAATAATTAAAACATTTGTCAGAAATAATATTAGCATAAAACATAATTAATAAGTTAGTCACAACACTTGTCTGTTTTTCATTATGGTTAAAGTCTGAAAGCTTTTTATTAGCATTATTTTTTTATTAGTCTCAAATTTGTCATTATTTTTAAAAGCTATGTGGAGCCTTTAGAGAGGAAATTGCAGTAATCAGTTTGATAATCATTATTTGTATTCAAGTTGTTTAATATCAATCAAATTTAATTAGTTTAGTGATGAGGTTTGGGTGTATTGTTGCATCAGCAAGTTGTACTTTAACATGTAATTGACTTTCTGCCTCATGGGAGCCACAGTAGCTTGAGTTAACAGTGGTGTGGTAGACAGTTGATGTTAGTCCAAAACCATCAGCCCTTTGTTGAGTTTATGGCCAAAACAGAAAACTTAACAATTTTACAAAGGAATAAACAATTTCCATAAATAAGTATTGTGCACCATTGTAAGTAGTGGGAGTACTGTAAAGCTGAGAATGTTTCATATCTTGCAGTATGGAGTTCAAATATTTCAGTTTTGCCAAGATGGAGTGATGGGTGTGTGAAACCATCTGGCTCTGTACAAAATACAGTGGGGGTAATGGCAGAAGTGAGGGATCTAGCTTGTTTTATATTTACTGGAGCATCGATCAGTTACATTGATTAATCAACTGAATCCCTATATACGAAATGAATCTGTAAGCAGCTGAATGTTCCACTGAGAGTTAATGTAGTTTTTTGGATGAAACTATGAGAATAATACAGACCTTTAAAATACAGGCACAATCCCAGGAGAGAGAAAGAGAGAAAGAAAGAGAGAGAGAGAGAGAGCTTATCTTTAATACTTTATCAACCCCCCCAAAAAATGAAAAGTAATGTCAGGACATAGAGAACCAAAATGACTATTACAACCTCAAATATTTCTGCCATTTTATCATCATTTATTAATATTCAACTCCAGATCAGCCCTGGTTAAGTAGGAATTCCAATGATGACCATCCCATCGATTTTTACTACTCCTCTTTCTATTATTTCTAAAATAGTGTCATTTGAATAAAAATTGGTTGTTATTTCTTTCATATTGAGTGACCTTGTAGAAGATTCCTGTGATTGGTTTAGGTAATCAATACTTTATAAATTCCTCATTTGACAAAGATGACTTTAGAAAACATGAAATGAAAGACATGATACCTCAGAAACTAAAAATAATGCAGTAAATTCCCCAAATTTAGTTCCCATATGCTGAGGTCCCATGGAAGTCCTCCTGAATGGAGGTGTCCTGCATCCTTGTTAAAGCTTCCTTCATCTTTTAATTGTCTTCAAAACGACTGCCCCATGAGGTTCTACTTCAGCTTGGGGAACAACCAAAAGTTACAAGGTGTAACGTCTGCATTGTAGAGAGGTTGATGAGCAGTTTTGATGGCCAGTTACTAGGATGGAGTTGTGGATTGGTACATTGTCCTGGTACTGAGCCCACCAACACAAATAAAAGAGCTCTGTTCTTCTGTGACAAAATCTCTTCCTGAACTCCCTCAAAGCTTTATCAAGCTACTTGTTGACTGTCTAGCCAGAAGGAATCTATTGGATGTAGATGATAGCCTTACTATTGGAAAAGGAGAGCATTATGAGTTTCCTAGTAGACATGCTTTGAATGGCCTTCTTGGGTCTGGGGGAGCCAGGATGCTTCCATTGGGCATTCTGTCACTTGATCTCTGAATCATAACAATATATACATGTTTTGATACAGGTTACCAGATGCTCAAGCCCTCTTGGACTGGAGGAAATGGGCTCTCTGCTGTCACCAATGTGTCTTACTTTCTGTTCATCACTGAGTACCCTGGGAACAAACTTTGCACAAATTTTGCATGTGTTCAGATCTTCATAAACAATTCTGTGTACAGTTGTCACACAAAATCCAAACTGTATGTTTATTGTATGCTGTATAGACACACAACAGTCTTCATCCAGAAAATTATGAATTTTCTCAACTAGCTCTGATGTTTAGTTGTCCCTCTAACCTCCCACATCTCTCATCAACTCTCATTTCCTCTCTAGCATCCTTGACGTTCTTGTGCCAATAAAAACATGCTCAGCTCATACAAATTGATTCATAATCAGTCTGCAGTATTTCGTAACTTTCTGTAGTATTTTTACACTGTTTCACACAAAACTTTATTGCATAGTGAGCCCCCAAATTGTCTTTAATTCCATCTGCATTCTGCAAAGTAGTTAAATCTGACAAGCAGTGCGAAACTGGTACTTTATTTAACGACCCCAAAAGGATGAAAGGCAAAGTCGACCTCGGCGGAATTTGAACTCAGAATGTAACGACAGATGAAATACCGCTAAGCATTTCGCCCGGCGCTCTAATGTGTCTGCCAGTTCGCCGCCTGGAGAAAGAAATATTGACAAGTCACATGCAGTGTAACTCTAACTCATTAACTATAGTCATAGCTTGTTGTACCTTGAAGTTTTTTTATTATTTCTATGGAGCAAATTTTGGTGTGAAAATTGGCCTATAATGAAGAAACTTCCATTATAAATAATTTCAACTTAGTACAAATCACTGGTATAGATGTTAATTAAATAGTGTTACCACTGTTTTAGTAATTAATTACACCTATTCTTAATTGAGCCAACTAAAGGACTTGTACATGTGCCAATGATACACTATGGGGTTGGTTGACATGCCAGAAATAATTGCCAAATCTACAAATCACACACACAATCATCTTAAAAAGAGAAGTCACATTGAATAATATAGTCATTATTCTTGAAATATGTCTGGATGTTCATGGATCAAGCAACCTGTGTTGATCAAGGATTGAATAATTCTTTCTAATTTGGGCACAGGTCGAGTTATTTTGAGAGACTGGGGCCAAAGTGATTACATTGAAAAAATAAAGTACTAGATTGGTATTTTATTTTATCAATTCCAAAAGGAGGAAAAGTAAAGTTGACCACTGCAAGACTTTTTAATTCAAAATTTAAGAAGCCAGAAGAAATACTGCTAAGCATTTTGTTCAAGTTGCTAGCAATTCTGAGAGCTTACCACCTTTAATCTAAGATTAAATAACATCACCAGCATTGATACCTTGTTCTTTATTTATAACTAAATAGCTCAAAACCATTGACATATTTTAACATGGGTCCTATAGTACTGGGCCTGTGATAATATACAAACCTCCAACACTAGCTAGTAGCCCAATTTACTCTGCATCAATCAGATGTAATCCTATTAATTGTGAAGGACAAAAAATGGGGTGAAAGGTCATCTGAAGGTTTTAAAATTTAAAAACAAACTAAAGAGAAACAAGACTAGGTTATGTAAATAATCTAATCAGGTGACCTTACTCTTTGTCAACTCTGTGTATATAAAAGTTTGAAATGAATATCAATTTTTTTCAAAATAACATTTTTAATGATGGAAAATTATAATGGAGGGAAATAATTATGCAAAAATTATTGGAAGAAAATTGACTGTGATATGGATAACTAAATAAAAAATATTGAAAAAGTAAAGAAATAAGGATTAACAAAAATCCCTTTAGAGCCATAAACTACGAAACTGGAGTGATTTATGGTGTATATGAGGTTATTGCATGCAAATGAAGAATATTTCCAATATGGCTATTGGTTATTCTGCTGCAAAAGACTCAATCATTGAGGAATATTTTAACACTAAATTATAACATCATTGAATCACACTTTCTCACTGATATTGATGTTTAAAGGAGAAAAAAAATGTCAAAGTTCTTACTTGGATCTGTGATGTTCATGCTTTTCCTAAAGAACCTCCACTCAAAGTTTCTTTGATCATCATCTTTATATTAATATGGTGATTTCTTGAACGTATGAGGGAACCTCTATGAAGTCATTTGCTCTGCTGGAAACAGCATCCAAATATTTCTTACACTACATCATTTCATATTCAAAAGGATGGACATGATGATTGATGTAGTCCTAAATACATTATTCCTGAAGAGAAAATGGGTTGATCAAGGCTAGAATGCCTGTAATCATAGGTCTTCTTAATAAATGTTGAGCTGGGAGTGATCATCATAAACAACAATAAGGAAGGAAACAAATGAGAGAGCAGACTGTCTTACGAAGGTGACCAACACATGACTAATTTAGTTGTTAGATATATTACTGTACATTTTTTTCTGAACACAAGATGTGGGGGATCAATACTAGAACACATTTCATTGTAAGTCTGCTCAACCATAGTTCATCTAGGATTAAATTCATAATTATTTACCTTTACAAAATTATGTGTGAATATATTAAAAAATAGATGTAATAAGTAGAATATTTTTTTATGCATTCTCTACTCAAACATTCATCTTCTTAATTATGTCCCATTTCCCTTTCACACCTCTGAACTAATATATAAATATTATCTTTCTGTCATCAGTCCATGTGATTAAATAAATGTATAATTGTCTTTTAAAGTAATGAATAACAGTATAATTCATTACTTTAATTTTTATCATTTTCTAATTTAAAATATACTCTTATATTGTCATTCATTCTACTTTGTCTTTAATTCAATGGTTAGTTGCAAATTTATATTTCTCTTGTTTAATGATTACCATCTTATAGTTTTTCATTTTAAGTTGTTTTTTCTCACTCAAATTAGAGTATACTAAACAATTTTAAGAATATTCTTCTAAACCCTATATGTTTCTTCTCCATTTCATATTTTTTCCATTACTTCAGCTTCCTTGTCTATATCTATTTAAATGAATACTATAATAAAGTCATTCCAGTTCAGTATTTCTCAGTCAAGACAAACTTAATAAATTTAATAGTATTCCTTTCATATCTAATGTATTTTCCTCGTTTCTAGTTAAACACATACTGTTTTTTGGTCATTTATCTTGTTTTATTCCACTTAAATCACAGCAAACAAATTTAATGATATTCTTACAGCACCTAAAATTTTACCCTCCTGCTACCCATTTGTTAATAACTTAACTTTTCATTACTTTAATGAAGCATTATAATCTGTAACTTTATTTAAACAATTCACTGTCACACACTTTCATTCTTAGTTTTAAATAACTAGAATACACATATAAATAGTCAAATTGTTATTTAAAATACTTCTGTTTATGTATCTCTAAATTAAAGTTTTATTGTCAGACATCTTTGTAAATTGATGTATCTTTCTCCTTCAGTCCGATCTGTTACACAGAATCAGAGACTATAGTATTACAAATTGAAATAAAAAAAAAGGTTTGGATAGACTTGTTTAAGGTGTGGGCTATGATAGCTGGGAGCTAGATATTTGTTCAAGTTGCATGTTGTTCCCCTATAAAACCAAGTTACAATGTTTAGTTTGCAATGAATAACATTTTTTTATATAATGATGTTACAAAAATTACTAACCAAAACTGTTAACCTGAATGCCTGAAGTGCATCTATGTACAGAGGAGGTGAGAAAGTAAGTCTTCATATTTAGTGAGGTGATCTTTCAACAAGAGGTCATGTGGCATGGCTGTCAATATATGTGGACTACTTCTACTGAACACTGATAAGCTTGCTCTCCTCTCTAAGTTGTATTTCCCACACATTTGGCACAAAACTGTATGAAATATTTTATTACTTAACCCCCACAAAAATGTTCCAGGACAGCAACTGGGCAAAAATTAAGCTAAGTTCACCTGATGAGAAATATCACAACCAAATACAGAAATTTGATGTATCATGGCTTTTGCCATTATGAAGCCATCGTGGTTTCAAATGTAAAGTACTGCTACAAAGGTAAATGAGAATTAATCTTACTGATGTGGCCAAATTCAGCATTAGGATAGAATAAGAGATGAAGAAAATATTTAATAATGTTTCATTTACATAAAACCTTAATAAAAAAAAATCAAGTAACATAGCTGTGATCTAGTACAGAGAGACAACAGGGTAAGACCATTAATAGCAAAGGTTAGGGAGGTGAAAGGGGAGAATAAAGTGTAGTGTCGGAAAGAAATGGGATGCTAAGCTAAGAGAAGTTAGTATAAGTATGAGTTAAGGTACTTGTGAACATGATAGGAGGAATGAAAAGATAGAAGAAAGTGACAATCGAGAAATTAGCAATTAGCATTGGAGAAATGAAATGCTAAAAATGACAAAAGAAAGAAAATTGAAAAGATGAAAAAATGACGAAGAGCTGAGGTAGTGTGAAAGGGTGAGGTTTTAATAGATTACATGAGTTGTGAGGAGAACTTTGGAAACCCTCATTTAAAATTTCAGTAAATTTTCAGAAATTTTAAACGTTCAAAAGTTCTAAAAGTTTCTCAATATTTTTTTCTTTTCTTTTCAAAACTTCCTCCAAAAGTCTCTTTGGGATAATACAGAAATTGCCAAGATTTGGCAGTTTTAAGATAGATAGATAAATAGACAGTCAGACGGATGAAGGGGAGGACATACAGATAGATAGATGGAGAGATAGACAGGCAGGCAGAGAGATAGATGACTAGATAGATAAATAGATAGTTAGATAGATGGGTTGATAGATAGATACATGGATGGGACCTATTGGATGTATACACTTTACCCTCTCCTGTCATCTTCCCAACCTCTGCTACTAATAGCATTACCCTGTAGTCTTTCTATACTAGTTTTATCAGTGTTCTTTTGGTATAATCTAGAAGAAGGCTCTCATCCAAAATTACGTGTGGTGGTCTGACATTGGTGTTAAGATTATGAGAAAAATGCACAGCTGTCACTCTGTCACTGTATCAGGCAAAGGTATCATTAAATCAGTGGAAATGGCTAACAGAACTATGGTCTTGGATTGCTGGGAGCTATGATGGCCGATACATACTGACTATCATAGTCCACATGAACACAAGCTGCAAAGGTTAGTGTGTGCTCATCATCATTAAAGTACATGAAAGAAGAACAATGTTTACCTAAAAGATATGACAATTTACTCCACCAATTTTGACCAATTAAAAGGCTGTTTAGCTACACTTGGTCTCGTGCATGTTTTTGTTAGTGATAAATAATAATCCATGCCTTCCTGGTTCAGAGCATGCAGAGATCAGGTAACACCTGTAAGAATATAGGTCTTAACTGAATTTGGTAAATTTTTGGTTCTGACCCTAATGTGTGTACAGATCATCAGTTTAGGGAACCACTATTGTGTATAAATGAATAAATTGGTCGAGAAGTGACTCATTCTGAATATTGCACAGGTTCAATTTTGCCAACTTTTCAACAAGACAAAAAGTATAAAGTTCAATAACTTTATAAAATGAGGGCTTATTTCAAGATGAGCCCTTAGTTTTACAGTGAAACGATTTCGTGTACCTGATTCTTTTGTAAAAACCAGGGATATTTTGCTATATTCGTAACAACAGGTGTGGTACTTGCAACCTTTATATGGTAGATATGCCTCTAGATGAGTTGTGCCAGTCCCTTACTAGAAGTGTGAGGCCGTCTCCAGGAATATTGCAGCAGGACAAAAACTATTGACCATCATCGTCCACAAATACCTCACAAGAACTACCAGATGTGATGCTCACACTCTTTAATTATAAATCGGTTGCTTTTTTTTTTTTGTTGCAGGTTTGAGTTTCAGCTTCTAATGGTACATTTCAAGATTTTCAAATCTGATGTGGTTGAGCAATGAAAAATCTGTTTCTGTGTTAGTTTTCATTTCAATGTAGTAGCCATTGATACCAAGTAACACCATAAAGAGATCAATTTAACAATTCCCTCATGTGCTGGAAAGTATATTATTTATAGGTTGAATTAGGGTCACTATCTGCACTAGATGTAATTCTATTTATTGTGTCTCTCCTGCCAAATTCGTAAGAGTGTTTACAAGAAGTTTCTTTATAACAACAGGAACCACAAAAATGTTTTCCATTGCAAAACTTTTGTTTCTTGTTCTCCAAGATGGGGTTGGTTGTTCAACTACTAAGCACTGACCTGTCCTCTAACCAACCTAACCTATATTCCCAAATTCTTCATTCCACCATTTTACTACCCCTACCCCACTTTCTCTGCCACTCACTTAGGCTCTATCACTACATACCTGACACTCCTTTACTCTTTACACTCTCATACCTTTCTCTCTCTATCACCCATCAAACCCCATTCCTTCTATTTGACACTCATTTACTCTTTACCCTATCATCTTTTCACACTCTCATATCTTTCTCTCTCTATCACCCTCACCTCCCCATTCCTTCTATCAATTTATCTTGACTCACCCCTAACCAGTACACTTTCCCTCTCTTCATCTCTTTATTATCTCTCTCCCTGCTTTTCCTTTTTCTTTTTTCTTTTCTTTGTTCCTCTCTTACTGTTTTCGATTTGACCTTGCAAATACATTCCCAACTTTTAAGTCACTTTAAATAAAACCATCGATTCAGTAACACCGTGTACAAACTCTATACTTGGAATGATAATTTTAAATACTATTGGAACTCACAAGTTACTGGAATCTTATATGTATACCATTCTACCTAAATAGTGGATCTACAGATGCAATATTTCTGCATATCTCACGTCTATTTTCATTCCTCCACTTCACTCTCTATTTCATATCTTATCTAGAATAACTATTGCTTAACCATCTTCTCACACCGTCTCTGATGAAGGGATATAACAAATATCCCGGAAACAGCTGTAAGACCTTCTATTTATAAATGTTCTTAAATCTTTCACAGCCTTGGATTTTTATCTCATTCTGAAAATTTGATATGTGTGTGTGTATATATATATATATTATATATATATATATATATATATATATATATATATATATATATACATATATATACATATATATATATACGTATATATATATATATATATATATATATACATATGTATATATATATATATATACATATATATATATATAATATATATATATATACATATATATATATAATATATATATATATATATATATATATATACATACATATATCAATGTACATATCTATATCAATATACATATACTTATAAGTACATACACATAAATGTATTTATCTGTGTGTACATAAGTAGGCATATATCTATATGTATATTATTGACAACAATTTACATCAATTCAGCACTTATTGCTTCAACCGACCAACTACTTCTACTACTACCACCACCACCACCACCACCACCACCACTACTACTACTACTACTACTACTACTACTACTACTACTACTACTACTACTACGAATAACAACAACAACTACATCAACAATTTTAAAGAATTATTTCATACAGTGTAAACAATATTTGATTGCATTCTGATTGCTCGGTTCAGAAATGATATATATATTTTTGTTAAATTCCATTACAACTTTAGATATTGTGAAGCAATCATTTTCTTGGTAGCAGGCTAGTTGTTATGAAGTGGGAACTACAAAACACATTACTGTTGAGAAAACAACACAGAAGAAATCAGTTTTCTCAAATCTATTCCACACTACAGCCTACACAAAATTTCCAGTGTTATGAGAAGTTATTGATTTCTTAGATGTAAATAAGAAATAAAGTAAAGAACAGCAACAACAAGAACAACAACAATAATAATAATGGATGACAATTAAACTGACCAAAGATTTTGCAATAAAATTTATCACCTCTAATACATTTATACTTACATACAGACATACAGACATACGGACATATCAAATATGTATGTAAAGTAGTGTGTATGTCTGTGTATGTGTATATGTGTACACATACACACATACACAAGTATACATGTATATGAACATAAATATATTTGAACATACACACACATACACAAACGCACGCACATAGACATAGATACATGAATATGCAGTTCTTATACACACATGCACACACACACAATCATGTACATATATCATTTTCTCTATCTTGCTGTCTTTTTTTTTTTGTTTTTTGGAGCCACCCAAATGTTTTTGGCGTTAGAGACATCTTCAATATATATATCAGATAATGATGTATTACACAGGGTATGTCTTAGTATGCTAATATAACAACATTCATTTTAAGTTTTTAAAATTAAATCTAAATGTTGAGCTAACTGTTAGAGGCAGGTACTCAGTTTCTGAAGAGGTTCCAAAAAAGAATCAAAAGCCTAATTACCAATCTCTCTTTTTCTGTTGATGGAGACATTGTATTAAAACTCAATTGTTTCAAATTACTAGACATGTAGCTTAACAAATTGTTACTTTATGAATCGACAAATGATACTAGATACTGGCAAATGTGTTTTATATACAAATAAGATTCTTCAATTCATCAAACTCTTTCTTGTGACTATAAGTACAATGTTGCCTTTGGCAGTTAGAATTTGGTGTTTACATCCTGATGGGATGGCAAAATTAACTGAAATCAGGTGGAACTGATCTTGCTCACCATGTCTTCATACAGTTGTTTACATATTTTTTCTGTACCTAATCCAGTTTAATTCATAATAGAAATGTTGGCTGGAAAGTCAGATTTAATACAATGTTTAAATTAGCATGAAAAGCAAAAACAAACACTGCTTAATGCACTATAAATATATTGAGTGAAATATTTCTAATATTTGCCATGATATTCCTCTATCAGTATGAACACACACACACAGAAAATATATTCGTCCCACCCCATATATATATGTGTGTGTGTGTATATATACGTATTATTATATACTATATATATATAATATATATCTATATATATATATATCTATATTATATAATATATATATATAATATATATATATTTTTTAAGCAGCATAAAATTCAACAAAATCTGTTACTCTCTCTTACTCAAAGCAAAATCTGTTACTCCTTGAGTTTCCGTGGCCTCATCAGACAGTTTTTGCTTAGAATGGAACATATATATTAATTCAATCTATACTCTTTTACAAAAACCTACAACACCACCTTTAAAAAGAAATGGACTTGTTTGATTGGCCCTTTAGAAAAAACGGTCAATCTTCGAGCGATAAAAAACAAAAAGGTCAAAAATATATGTATATATATATAAAAAAACTTATAAAATTATAAAAAATTTAAAATCCGAGGAAAAAACCGAGGTAAAAACCTATTGCCGTTAATGAAGACAGTACAAATTAATGCATAGAAATTAACCTGTTATAAATACTGCATACATATTTATATTAAAATCTACATATATATATATCAACATACACAAAAGGATGCGCGTAAAAACGCCATACATACAATACAGACGTATGAATATGAATCTAAATTATACACATAAAAGCATGTGTACATATATTCACGCAAACCGTCTCGCACGCAAGCTAAAATTCATCTATGTAGCAATTCTCATATACTGAGCAAGGAGGGGGAACGAAAAGAAGGGAAAGAGAGAAAAAGGAACGAAAGAGGGGTGGGGGGGGAAACTTGTAGCGATGTTATTGGCATCTATAGAGGCCAGTATACATACCCAAGTTTGAATTGATACATATACATACCGTCGTGTGTATGCGTGCTTAAGCACAAGCATACTTTCACTTACACTACACAGATACGCATGCTTACAAATACATATGCTTTGCTATACACAAACTTATATAAACATTCTAAATTGACACATTGCTTTTTTTAAAAAAACATTGCTTTTAAAACAAATGGGTGCATTAATAAAAATATATACGAAAGACATATAAAATAAAATATAACATCCTATTTTGGGTCATTTATAAATAATCAAGGTAATATAAATAATCAAGGTAATCCTATGCAATACAATAACATGAAAACAAAGTTTGTAGGTTTTTCCTAATATATAGTGTAGAAACAATAAGACTTTGCTATAGATCCGTCGTAGCGCTTAAGAGTCAAAATCAAAATCAAAAATCAAAATACAAAATATATACTCTATCCATATGGTATATTTATATTCGACATTTTAAATTTAGCCGCGTGCCTACATAAGTTCATTACTCACTTCTTTGATTCAAAGAATTATTGTCTTTGAATAATATATGCATTTTTTCTAATAAGCAAAGCTTGCACTTGAAATTATATTTGTAAGCTCCATGCCTGTATGGTGCCGCCCTGTCCAGAATGCTCCATGTCACGTTGAAAGGTGGGGCTTCTTTTCTTTTAGTTCCCAGACATATTTTGCTAGGCTGGTTTTCTTCCTATTCTCTGGGTATTTAAAAAATTCTTATGAGAATAAAATCTTGTTTTAAATGAATTTTCTGAAGCCCCTGTGTATGTCTTGTATTCCGATGAGCCTTCCACTTGCACCTTGGCTCTATAAACTACTCCTTTCACTAGACATTCCCTTCTAACGGACAGGAGCTTTCGTTTTTGCAATTACATTTCTAATGGGCTCGGCACCATGTCTAATCTCAATTAGCTTCCTATTATGTTGGCTAATGTAAGAGGCGAAATTTCTGCAACAAGAATAGCTAACCTTCAGGGTTCTTCTATTAAATATTCTGTAGAATTTATGACCCTGCTTAAAATGCTTAGAGACTAATCTCAAAAATTCCTTACCTATATTAGTCTTTACGGCCAAATTGAAAGCCGGGTTGAACCACAAAACTTTCCTGGTCCTAGTTCTTCGTGCAGCATTATTATTAGCATTAAGCTGGTTGAACTGGATCTTCTCCGAGAATTCCACTATTCTTTAATGCGCTATCGTAATAAGGTGCAGCATTATGGAATGCTGCCTCGTCCGAAGAAATTGAAGATATTCTTCTACCTACATTGCTGACTAAGTTGCTAAGGATAACTGGTGGATGGTTCGAATCTTTGCTAATATACGATAGCTTTTCATTGGGCTTACGGAAAGGTTTAAATCTATCCGATCTATACATTAAAATTTACGTCAAAAAATCTACACTATTCAGGTTAGTATCTATCGTAATCCGTAAGCCCATCCTTTGAAAGAAAGCTATAAGGTCCTTCCTAAGTCTATCTGATCATGGCCGTTTAGATTATGCGTGGCTATAAGGCCGTCATCCCTATATAGACCTGCATCTATAAATGGGAATTCTATTTTTAGATTATGGAGAATAAAGGCTCCTATGAGCATACATAATTCAGCCCCGTCGTATGCTCCCATCGGTACATCGAAAAGAGAATCCTCAGTCTTCTTAATCCAGGTGGAATCCTCGAAAAACAGAGCGATTTCCTCGCATGCATAATAATTTCAATTTCCGAGCTATCGATGTGACATACTGCTTGGCGAAGTCCAATGCCCTTAGGAGCAACGTCCTAGATATCGACGGGTAAAAGTCAATAATGTCGAATTGTGTGAAACTACAATTATTCTTATAGCTAATACCTTTAAACCACTCTATAACTGACTTACTATTCTTCCAAATTCTCAAGTCTACTTCACTATCTAACTTAACTAAAATACGGTCCAAAATATTTTTGCTAATAATTCCTATCTCAGTTTTAGCCGGATTTATCAACCTACATTTGGGGTTTCTACTAAAATTGTCTTTATGGTCTTTCAGAGTAATAAAAGCTGGTCGTGGTGAAAGGTATTCAATCCTATCGCTAATCTTAAGATCGTTAGCTATTCCTCTTGCTTCTAAGTTCACCTCTTTGTATATATTCGTGTTGTCTTTTTTGTATGTGTCCGTGACACTATTCGAAATCAGGCGTTTATAAACGTCCTTATCAAGTGCATATAAGTTCCTTGTCTTGTCAGAATTAACGAAGATCTTATTCGAGTCGTTAATCTCCTTAATTTTTTCTCTCATGTTTTTTTGCAATTGGTTGGTAAATTTGCGGAATTTAATTTTCCTAATAGTCTCGAAAAGGTCTTTCTCGAAGGCTTCTAATTCCGGAATCGGTGGCGGGTTTCTGGGAGATTTAAATCCATATTTGTTACCTTCTATTTTCTGTTTATTATCAAAGAAGAAGGCTTTCCATCTCAGTCTTCTAATAACTCTTCTCTTTCGTTTTCTCTATAAGACCTTTGATATATTGTTTCTGTGCAGGGATAGGTATATTTTTCTGAGAAAAATCCAGCGGGTAAAGTTCCATCTTTTTCAGCTGTTTGTTCTTCCTACTTGTGCAGAGTCGCTCAAACTTTTACAAGGAGCGGGTTAGACCGAGTAAACACATAAATGTGAAACAAGGTGGAAAAAGAGTACTCAAATACCAGTGGTAGAGTAATATGCTTTATTTTAAGCAGCAGAAAATTCAACAAAATCTGTTACTCTGAGTTTCTCGTTGCCGTTCATCAGACAGTTTTTGCTAGAATGGAACATATATATAATTCAATCTATACTCTTACAAACGCTACACCTTTAAAAAGAAATGGACTTGTTTGATTGGCCCTTTAGAAAAAACGGTCAATCTTCGAGCGATAAACAAAAAGTCAAAAATATATGTATATATATATAAAAAAACTTATAAAATTAATAAAATTATAAAATCCGAGGAAAAAACCGAGGAAAAAACCTATTGCCGTTAATGAAGACAGTACAAATTAATGCATAGAAATTAAACCTGTTATAAATACTGCAATACATATTTATATTAAAATCTACATATATATATATCAACATACACAAAAGGATGCGCGTAAACGCCATACATACATATACAGACGTATGAATATGAATCTAAATTATACACATAAAAGCATGTGTACATATATTCACGCAAACCGTCTCGCACGCAAGCTAAAATTCATCTATGTAGCAATTCTCATATACTGAGCAAGGAGGGGGAACGAAAGAAAGGGAAAGAGAGAAAAAGGAACGAAGAGGGGTGGGGGGGAAACTTGTAGCGATGTTATTGGCATCTATAGAGGCCAGTATACATACACAAGTTTGAATTGATACATATACATACATACCGTCGTGTGTACGTGCTTAAGCACAAGCATACTTTCACTTACACATACACAGATACGCATGCTTACAAATACATATGCTTTGCTATACACAAACTTATATAAACATTCTAATTTTGACAACATTGCTTTTTTTAAAAAAACATTGCTTTTAAAAAAATGGGTGCATTAATAAAAATATATACGAAAGACATATAAAATAAAATATAACATCCTATTTTGGGTCATTTATAAATAATCAAGGTAATATAAATAATCAAGGTAATCCTATGCAATACAATAACATGAAAACAAAGTTTGTAGGTTTTTCCTAATATATATGTAGAAACAATAAGACTTTGCTATAGATCCGTCGTAGCGCTTAAGAGTCAAAATCAAAATCAAAAATCAAAATACAAAATATATACTCTATCCATATGGTATATTTATATTCGACATTTTAAATTTAGCCGCGTGCCTACATAAGTTCATTAACTCACTTCTTTGATTCAAAGAATTATTGTCTTTGAATAATATGTGCATTTTTTCTAATAAGCAAAGCTTGCACTTGAAATTATATTTGTAAGCTCCATGCCTGTATGGTGCCGCCCTGTCCAGAATGCTCCATGTCACGTTGAAAGGTGGGGCTTCCTTTTCTTTTAGTTCCCAGACATATTTTGCTAGGCTGGTTTTCTTCCTATTCTCTGGTATTTAAAAGAATTCTTATGAGAATAAAATCTTGTTTTAAATGAATTTTCTGAAGCCCCTGTGTATGTCTTGTATTCCGATGAGCCTTCCACTTGCACCTTGGCTCTATAAACTACTCCTTTCACTAGACATTTCCCTTCTAACGGACAGGAGCTTTCGTTTTTGCAATTACATTTCTTAATGGGCTCGGCACCATGTCTAATCTCAATTAGCTTCCTATTATGTTGGCTAATGTAAGAGGCGAAATTTCTGCAACAAGAATAGCTAACCTTCAGGGTTCTTCTATTAAATATTCTGTAGAATTTATGACCCTGCTTAAAATGCTTAGAGACTAATCTCAAAAATTCCTTACCTATATTAGTCTTTACGGCCAAATTGAAAGCCGGGTTGAACCACAAAACTTTCCTGGTCCTAGTTCTTCGTGCAGCATTATTATTAGCATTAAGCTGGTTGAACTGGATCTTCTCCGAGAATCCACTATTCTTTAATGCGCTATCGTAATAAGGTGCAGCATTATGGAATGCTGCCTCGTCCGAAGAAATTGAAGATATTCTTCTACCTACATTGCTGACTAAGTTGCTAAGGATAACTGGTGGATGGTTCGAATCTTTGCTAATATACGATAGCTTTTCATTGGGCTTACGGAAAGGTTTAAATCTATCCGATCTTACATTAAAATTTACGTCTAAAAAATCTACACTATTCAGGTTAGTATCTATCGTAATCCGTAAGCCCATCCTTTGAAAGAAAGCTATAAGGTCCTTCCTAAGTCTATCTGATTCATGGCCGTTTAGATTATGCGTGGCTATAAGGCCGTCATCCCTATATAGACCTGCATCTATAAATGGGAATTCTATTTTTAGATTATGGAGAATAAAGGCTCCTATGAGCATACATAATTCAGCCCCGTCGTATGCCCCCATCGGTACATCGAAAAGAGAATCCTCAGTCTTCTTAATCCAGGTGGAATCCTCGAAAAACAGAAGCGATTTCCTCGCATGCATAATAATTTCAATTTCCGAGCTATCGATGTTGACATACTGCTTGGCGAAGTCCAATGCCCTTAGGAGCAACGTCCTAGATATCGACGGGTAAAAGTCAATAATGTCGAATTGTGTGAAACTACAATTATTCTTATAGCTAATACCTTTAAACCACTCTATAACTGACTTACTATTCTTCCAAATTCTCAAGTCTACTTCACTATCTAACTTAACTAAAATACGGTCCAAAATATTTTTGCTAATAATTCCTATCTCAGTTTTAGCCGGATTTATCAATCTACATTTGGGGTTTCTACTAAAATTGTCTTTATGGTCTTTCAGAGTAATAAAAGCTGGTCGTGGTGAAAGGTATTCAATCCTATCGCTAATCTTAAGATCGTTAGCTATTCCTCTTGCTTCTAAGTTCACCTCTTTGTATATATTCGTGTTGTCTTTTTTGTATGTGTCCGTGACACTATTCGAAATCAGGCGTTTATAAACGTCCTTATCAAGTGCATATAAGTTCCTTGTCTTGTCAGAATTAACGAAGATCTTATTCGAGTCGTTAATCTCCTTAATTTTTTCTCTCATGTTTTTTTGCAATTGGTTGGTAAATTTGCGGAATTTAATTTTCCTAATATCTCGAAAAGGTCTTTCTCGAAGGCTTCTAATTCCGGAATCGGTGGCGGTTTCTGGGAGATTTAAATCCATATTTGTTACCTTCTATTTTCTGTTTATTATCAAAGAAGAAGGCTTTCCATCTCAGTCTTCTAATAAACTCTTCCGTTTTCTCTATAAGACCTTTGATATATTGTTTCTGTGCAGGGATAGGTATATTTTTCTGAGAAAAATCCAGCGGGTAAAGTTCCATCTTTTTCAGCTGTTTGTTCTTCCTACTTGTGCAGAGTCGCTCAAACTTTTACAAGGAGCGGGTTAGACCGGAGTAAACACATAAATGTGAAACAAGGTGGAAAAAAAGTACTCAAATACCAGTGGTAGAGTAATATGCTTTATTTTAAGCAGCAGAAAATTCAACAAAATCTGTTACTCTGAGTTTCTCGTTGCCGTTCATCAGACAGTTTTTGCTAGAATGGAACATATATATTAATTCAATCTATACTCTTACAAACGCTACACCTTTAAAAAGAAATGGACTTGTTTGATTGGCCCTTTAGAAAAAACGGTCAATCTTCGAGCGATAAACAAAAAGGTCAAAAATATATGTATTATATATAAAAAAACTTATAAAAATTATAAAAATATAAAATCCGAGGAAAAAACGAGGAAAAAACCTATTGCCGTTAATGAAGACAGTACAAATTAATGCATAGAAATTAAACCTGTTATAAATACTGCAATACATATTTATATTAAAATCTACATATATATATCAACATACACAAAAGGATGCGCGTAAACGCCATACATACATATACAGACGTATGAATATGAATCTAAATTATACACATAAAAGCATGTGTACATATATTCACGCAAACCGTCTCGCACGCAAGCTAAAATTCATCTATGTAGCAATTCTCATATACTGAGCAAGGAGGGGGAACGAAAGAAAGGGAAAGAGAGAAAAAGGAACGAAAGAGGGGTGGGGGGGGGAAACTTGTAGCGATGTTATTGGCATCTATAGAGGCCAGTATACATACACAAGTTTGAATTGATACATATACATACCGTCGTGTGTATGCGTGCTTAAGCACAAGCATACTTTCACTTACACATACACAGATACGCATGCTTACAAATACATATGCTTTGCTATACACAAACTTATATAAACATTCTAAATTTGACAACATTGCTTTTTTTAAAAAAACATTGCTTTTAAAAAAAATGGGTGCATTAATAAAAATATATACGAAAGACATATAAAATAAAATATAACATCCTATTTTGGGTCATTTATAAATAATCAAGGTAATATAAATAATCAAGGTAATCCTATGCAATACAATAACATGAAAACAAAGTTTGTAGGTTTTTCCTAATATATATGTAGAAACAATAAGACTTTGCTATAGATCCGTCGTAGCGCTCAAGAGTCAAAATCAAAATCAAAAATCAAAATACAAAATATATACTCTATCCATATGGTATATTTATATTCGACATTTTAAATTTAGCCGCGTGCCTACATAAGTTCATTAACTCACTTCTTTGATTCAAAGAATTATTGTCTTTGAATAATATGTGCATTTTTTCTAATAAGCAAAGCTTGCACTTGAAATTATATTTGTAAGCTCCATGCCTGTATGGTGCCGCCCTGTCCAGAATGCTCCATGTCACGTTGAAAGGTGGGGCTTCCTTTTCTTTTAGTTCCCAGACATATTTTGCTAGGCTGGTTTTCTTCCTATTCTCTGGGTATTTAAAAGAATTCTTATGAGAATAAAATCTTGTTTTAAATGAATTTTCTGAAGCCCCTGTGTATGTCTTGTATTCCGATGAGCCTTCCACTTGCACCTTGGTTCTATAACTACTCCTTTCACTAGACATTTCCCTTCTAACGGACAGGAGCTTTCGTTTTTGAAATTACATTTCTTAATGGGCTCGGCACCATGTCTAATCTCAATTAGCTTCCTATTATGTTGGCTAATGTAAGAGGCGAAATTTCTGCAACAAGAATAGCTAACCTTCAGGGTTCTTCTATTAAATATTCTGTAGAATTTATGACCCTGCTTAAAATGCTTAGAGACTAATCTCAAAAATTCCTTACCTATATTAGTCTTTACGGCCAAATTGAAAGCCGGGTTGAACCACAAAACTTTCCTGGTCCTAGTTCTTCGTGCGGCATTATTATTAGCATTAAGCTGGTTGAACTGAATCTTCTCCGAGAATCCACTATTCTTTAATGCGCTATCGTAATAAGGTGCATATATATATACGTACATATACATACATACATATAGTAGGCATCCATCAGTCTTGAGAAGCCATGGATCTGCCCCCAAAGAAACCATGTTAACTGCTGATGGTGGTACAGCATCTATTGTGACTGCACAGGCTCACACAGGTGTGGCAGTCATGCATACAGCAACTGCATTTGAAAATCAGTAGCACTCTGCTGGTGCCACTGATTTTTCGTTCCATTGAGTGCGCCTTCTTTGATGGTGAGTTCCTGTTTTTCTTCTGCCCTCTTCATTCCCTTTTGCAGTATTTGCCTCCAGTGTAGGCGATTATTTGCAACCTCCTTTCGTCTTAGGACATCCAAATCAAGCAACTTCATATTCCTCTTACAGATGTCTTTGAAACGAAGATGAGGTTGTCCTTGTGCTCTTCTGCCAGTGACCATTTCCCCATATAGAAGGTCTTTTGGGATCCTTCCATCTGACCTGTGATGAACATGACTGAGCCAGCATAAACGATTCTACTAGAGCAAGATGTATATGCTGGGTATCTTGGGGCTTGGTTGAGGACTTCAGTGTTTGTGATGTGGTCAGTCCGCTTGATGTCCAAGATGCGCCTCATATTATGAAGGTGAAAGACATTCAGATGCTACTCCTGCCTCACTGCCATAAAGTAGCTTATTGAGGATGCACACCTTACAGACACCAATTTTAGTGTTTGCAGCCAGTTTGTTTGCTTTTCCAGACTCTCTTTGTGAACCTGGAAAATGTGGAGGATGTTTGTCCGATTTGCCTGTTGATCTCAGGGTCCAGGGTGAGGTCACCAGAGATGGTAGAGCTGAGATAGGTGAATTGCAGGAATGCCTCCAGCTTGTAGTTGTTGATGAGGATGGTGGTGGGGTGCTTGACACTTTGACCCATTACTCGGGTCTACTTCAGACTGATAGTCAGGTTGAATTCCTGACGGGCCTTTGAAAGTTTGTCCATGAGGTGCTACATTTACTCTTCAGAGTGCACTATCAGTGCTGCATCATCTGCAAACAGCATTTCTTTGATGAGTACCTGGCACGCTTTGGATTTTACTTTCAGCCTCGACAGACTAAACAATTTGCTGCTTGATCTGGTGTGGAGGTAAACACCATCAGTTGATGTCCCAAATGCATGTTTCAGTATGACTGCAAAGAAGAAGCCAAATAGGGTGGGTGGGGGGCAAGCACACAACCCTGCTTTACGCCACTATGTACATTGAATGCCTCTGAAAAAGAGCCATCAAATTGAACGATACCTTTCATGTCCGTGTGAATCATGTAATAGAACACTGTCGGCTGGATATTGTCATATCGAATAAGAGAGACAAATACTGTCAGATAATTGATGCAGCCATACCAAATGACATGAATATTGTGAATAAAGAGGTTGGAAAAATCACCAAGTACTCCGAATTGAAAGTGGAAATGGCAAGACTGTATGCAATGCAAGAGGGTAATGTAAAAGTGATACCAGTGGTGAACGGAGCATTGGGCTCAATCCCATTGAAACTTCTTAAGGCAACTGGAAATCCCATGCAAGATTGATGTCTTGCAAAAAGCAGCTTTATTGGACACAGCGCACATCTTAAAGAAAGTATTATCTGTCTGAGGTCCTTGTTGTGACTTGACAGATGTCTAAAGACTCCGGTGCATTTTTACCTACACTGTGTTAAGAAGGAATAATAATAATAATAATAACAATAATAATAATAATAATAATAATAATAGTAATAGTAATAATAATAATGATAATAATAATAATAATAATAGTAATAATAATAATAATAATAATAATAATAATAATAATAATAGTAATAATAATAATATAATAATAATAATAGTAATAATAATAATAATAATAATAATAATAATAATATAATAGTAATAATAATAATAATAATAATAATAATATAATAATATAATAATAATATTGAGTTTGGTTTAATGGCCTACAAATGTATACTATGAGTTTCTTTGCCCTAGGAGTCGGGAAGACACTCGGCAAGAAATGGAAGCAAATTTGAAAGAAGAAAAAAAAGTAATAATAATAGTAATAATAATAATAATTATAATAATCTTTTCTACTATAAGCACAAGGCCTAGAATTGATGGGGTGGGGAGTAGTCAATTAGATCGACCCCAGTGTTTCACTGTTACTTAATTTATCAACCCTGAAAGGATGTAAAGCAAAGTCAACCTCGGCGGAATTTGAACTCAGAACATAGCAATGTGTGAAATACCATTAAATATTTTGTTTAGTGTGCTAGTGATTCTGCCAGCCCACCACCTTAATAATGATAATGATAATAACAATAATAATGACGATGATGATGAGAAATGATGACAATGATAGAGAGGATGATAACAATGATGACAATAAAAATAATAATAATAATCATAAGGTCTATTGACATCTGATATAATAAAAAAAGAAATCATTGTCATCATTATGAACATAGCGTTATTCCAATAGTTTCCCTGAGTTCTATAGGTTAACTAGAGTTTTTTTTATTGATTTATCATTCATGAACAGGTATGTAGATAGTTGGGTTAGAGTTAAGAAGGGTAGTAGATAGTGGGAAGTTAGTGAGATGTGCATATGTGTATGTGCATTAATGTAAGGATATATATATACATATATATATATATATATATATATATATATGTGTGTGTGTGTGTGTGTGTGTATACTTGGAAAAGGATGCGTGGCGTTCGATCATAAAATAATAAAAATAATATATAAATATATGCATATATACATACAATGAAAGAACAGTATGCAAGACATACAACACAAAGAATATTCTCCTTCTTCAGTTTTTACTTGTATTGTTTTTACTGTCTTGTTTTGTTCTTACTGTCCTGTTCTTGTTACCACTTTTACCCCTCTGCAAAAACACCAAATTTTATTTAATTTGCTTTGCGGGAAGGACTGTTTCAACAAAGTCACATCTTGTCCTTACCTTCGGAATGCAGAGTAGACAAAACAGGGACAACTGAAGAAGGGGAATTTTCCTTGTGTTGTATGTCTTGTGTACTATGTCCTTTCGTTGTTTGAAAAAAAAGTTCGTTTCCATGTTTTTATTTTTATGTTTTCGTTTCTCATTGTGTTCAACGTTTTTTTGATGTCCTGTACCCATATATGCATGTATATATACATATATGTATGTATATATGCATATATATATATATATAATATATATATATATATGTATATATATATATGTATATATATATATATATATTATATATATATATATATGTATATATGTATATGTATATATATATATGTGAAGGCGCATGGCTCAGTGGTTAGAGCGTCGAGCTTACGATCGTGAGGTTGTGAGCTCGAATCCCGGACCGGGCTGCGTGTTGTGTTCTTGAGCAAGGCACTTTATTTCACGTTGCTCCAGTTCACTCAGCTGTAGAAATGAGTCACTGGCGCCAAGCTGTATCGACCTTTGTCTTTCCCTTGGATAACACTGGTGGCATGGAGAGGGGAGGCTGGTATGCATGGGCGACTACTGGCCTTCCATAAACAACCTTGCCCGGACTTGTGTCTAGGAGGGTAACTTTCTAGGTGCAATCCCATGGTCATTCGTGACCGAAGGGGGTCTACTCTACTTAATATATATATATATATAATATATATATATATATATACACACAGACACATATTGATTAGTTACAGGATCCATTAGAATTTATGTGCATCAACTTGTAGTGTACCAGCACTGGTTAGGTATCATAATATTGAGTTCACAGTGGTGTAAAACTACCATATACATACTTACTTGTATACATACAGGTATGTATATCTGTAAGTACCAAATCCAATACAAACTCTAGATCTGACTCAGGGTTGGTTCAAGGTGTGCCATTGGTATAAAAGATGAAACACAAATAGAGTTTAAAATTTACTACAGATTTTCAGTAGAATTTTATTGATGCATTCATAGATGACATCATAGCATAAATCCATCATCTTAAACAGGTATAAACAAGCAAGGTAAATCTTGATGATGACTTATTCAAGAAACAGTATGATGAGTAAGTGATATTTTCAAAAGAGCATTCAAATTTATAGAGAAATCAGAAGTATAACAGACATACAAAGAGCAGATGTCAAAGCAACCCTATCATTTCAAGCTTTATCTTAATTTGTTTATAGCTGCAGCATACTATGAAAGAGTGCTAGGAAGCAAGTGGGCTAACCAAAACATTTCTAGGAAGGCATCTTGTCAGTTAAGTAAGATAAAGAAGCAGATCTTAGGGTGGCTGAAAGACATCAAACTGTCATCGCCATTTCAGGCTAGTATACATGCACACACATACAGACATATACACTCGTACATTCTTATACATAAGTACACAAACACACACACACACACACACAAAACACACACACAGAGAAATACTTAGGCATTTACATACGCTCACATATACACATACACACGTATACATATACACACAATCATATACATATATGTATATGAGTGGAGTGTAACAGTGACATAGAGACTTGAAAGTCACTTTTACCTTTCCATACCATCCAAGAATTACAGAATTCTAGACTGATTTTTAATACCAATGTCAATAATACTATGTGATCTGTCTTGACCAATAACTGCTCAGTCTCCAGTAGCCATCTTGAACTTCCTTCATGTTGTCATTTTTTAGTTGAATGTGATGGATTGGATTTGTAGTCTTCAAATCAGCTTTTCCCCTTTCTGGTTTTGAGAAGCCTAATTTTTCAAGATTGGTATTTAGGCAGTGTGATTCATATCCCAGTGCCCC
Source organism: Octopus sinensis (assembly GCF_006345805.1). NCBI lineage: Eukaryota > Metazoa > Mollusca > Cephalopoda > Octopoda > Octopodidae > Octopus > Octopus sinensis. The sequence continues at coordinate 26,622,985 of NC_043004.1, forward strand.
AATAATTACAGGTATAAACCTGAACTTGGAATCTGGTTAGAGTTACTGCAGATTTCTCAATAGTTCAGCATAGGTATTCTCTTTTACGCTTTATGTTAACATCCACTGGGCAGCTAATTTCCACAACCGCACACAATTTCACTTCTCTATCCCAAATCCTTATATCAGGTCTGTTGTGCTTACATTTTATTGAGGTTTGCACTGGGACATTCCACCTGTACTCCTTTTTATTATGAGTGGCTATGGTTTCTAACATACCATGGGTTCTTATTTCTTTGTCCTCGGGATTATCCTTCTGACGGATTTCATTATAGCAACATCAAGTCTCATTGGTAGATAATACTGTGATGACATTTTCGGACAACTGCTTATGATGTGGGTGACATCTCCAGGGTTAACTCCACAAAGTCTGCATCGGTTGTCACATTTTACTGTTTTCCTTGCATCTCTATCCCTTTTCTGCATCAGATATTTGGTTGAAATTTCCTGTCCCTTGAGTGCAAATGCATAGCCTTCAAAGTGGGAGGTAGTAGTCTGGTTATTAGTCCATGATAGACTGCTTTGATGATCAATGTTACTATCATCTTGGAGCTTTCTGTTAACATGTTCATGCATAGTCTTCTGTTCATATATGCTCATCCTTTCATCTGATGATACATTGCAGCAGACTCGTGCAACTTCTTTGGACATGTATTTTAGGTTATCAGATGTACACACATCCATATAAGTATGTGTTTGTATGATGATGATAGATTTCCATTGTTTGTCAATGAGGCTGCAGTTGCTCACTCAATTGAATTACATGGTCCTGAATTAATTTGTAATTGACTAGGTATGATACAGACACATGTCTCCTTTGCATACATGCTGTCAGGTTAAATCAGCATGGCACAGTGTGACAGTGCTTTCAATAGGCTTCTATACATTTTCTTATTTCTTTATTGCCCACAAGGGGCTAAACATCGAGGGGATAAACAAGAACAGACAAAGGGATTAAGTCGATTACATCAACCCCAGTGTGTAACTGGTACTTAATTTATTGACCCCAAAAGGATCAAAGGCAAAGTCAATCTCGGCAGAATTTGAACTCAGATCGTGGCGGCAGACAAAATACCGCTAAGCATTTTGCCTGGCGCGCTAACGTTTCTGCCAGCTCACCACCTTCTATACGGTTTCTGTTCACCCTAATTTCACTCACAGGGTTTAGGTTGAACCTAGTTTATAAGAAATGAAATTTGTCTATGACGCTATGCTCAGAACCTTGTGGTTGAGAAGTGAACTTTTCAGTACTCTGTCTACACAGAGATACTCTCTAACTCACATGTGCACATGTAACTCACACTCTCTAACTCACAGAGATACTCTCTAACTTACATGTGCACATGTATTTTCAATGTATATGATGTTTCTTTATGCCATGCACCTTATATAGTGGTTTGACAAGCAAACATAAATATATACTAGACTAAAATAAGAATTGGAGTTGATCAACTTCAATGTTTGAAGGCGGTGTCCCAGTGTAGCTGCAACCAGCTGAATGGAACTAGTAAAATAGAAGTTTTGTAGGAGGGAGTTAATTGACTCAATGTTCCATTGGTACGTATTTCATCGGCCTCAAAATTATAAAAGGCAAATTTGATCTTAGTACAATTTGAACTCAAAACCTAAAACCAGATTGTTGCTAAGCATTTTGTCCAGTGTGTTTACAATTCTGCCTGATCACTGTTTAAAGCTAAAAACAAAATCCTTTCTATTATTGGCACAGGGCCTAAAATTTTGATTGCATTAACCCTAGTATACAGCTATTACTTATTCCATTGACCCTGTAAAGGTGAAAAGTAAAGTCGATCTCAGAATGCAAAGATGGTCAAGATGCCATAAGCGTCATTGACAGTGTATTGCTCAAATTATTCATGGAATAAATCATGAGAAAAGCTGCCTGATTGCAAATTTCTCCCACACATGAGAACATGAGCAAATAGATGTGAAATCTATAATGATAACTATGACATATTTGTGTATTCAGTGTTCATATCAAACACACACACACACACACACACACACATGCACATGCATAAGTTTGTGTGTGTGTGTGTGTGTGTGTGTGTGAATGCATGTGTGTGTGGATACATGGGTAAATATTTATTTATTTGGTGAACAATACATCGTTGATTAAACATTTCCAATAGCTCAGTCACTGGTTTATTGTATTTTTGATGGAGAGATTGTCAAAAGATTGCTAATATATTGAAAAAGACTGTTTATTGAAAAATATTGTTAATATGTGTAAAAATGCTGCTTGTGGTACTTTTATCCAAAAATATTTATATTTTTGCTTTCTCATCTTTCACTGATATACATCAGCAATGTATGTACATCATCATAAGCAGACTGTTGCTTTTGAATGATGAAGCAACTCATCACTTAAAGCTATGTTACATTATAAGTAGATCGCCTTCCATTGTTTTCTCCCTTAATCTGTTGTGATCTCACTGTAATTACCAATATTCAAACTCTCCAGATCCTCTTAAATCAGATCCTTGCATCTTAATCCATTTTTAGCTCGATTTAGAAACAGCCTTAGCCACTTGTTATTAGAAAATATAACTTGACAACTAAGTTTTCAAAATTCCCTGATGTGCTCAAGCTAGTGGAGGTTTCAACTTATTAATATCTCTTTCATGCTATAAAGCTTAGATTTCTTTAGAATGGTGCTGTTTGTCTTTTCAGGTGATGTGCATATGTATCAGGTGTATCAACATTAGAACATACATTTTAAATGTGTTTGCAATCTAGTGTCCATGTTTCTGATAAGAGTATTTTGATCAATAATACTATTGCTCTGTATAATATGTAATTCAAGTGGACCATAGCATTTTATTTGTTTAACTTTCCAAATACTCAGCAGATCTGGTTCAAACAGCAACCTATTTGTTAATTGTTGCTACCACCACTACAGATTGTATTGCTTAGACACAATACATCATTTGTCTCTACCTATATTTGGTGCTGATGTTTGCGATAATTATGGTACTGATGGATGGTGAAGGTAGTGATAAGAATATTAGATGATCTTTAACATTTGGCACAAGGTCAGAAACTTTGTGGGAAGTAAAAAACATCATATCGGCACCAATATATAACAGGTGTCTTGTTGCAACAACCTAGATGTCAGTCTTATCACTTTAGTTTTATTTTCTGTCAAGAACAAGGTAAAAATCTGGAATAGCTTTGCAGTCTTAAGGTGTTGAAGTCCAAGCTGTCCTCCCATGATCACCTTACCTGACATCATTTTTTGTGATCTCTGCACTTATCACTTGCTCACAGAGTTTTATAGAGTAAAAAGAAGATAAGAATTAATACTTGTTCCAATACCTGTTATCTTCACCTTTGTGGTTCATTGACTCATACATTGGAGTATGACTTAATGACCTGATTTCATGTTGCATGCATGAAATCTGCCTGTTGTCCCACCTTGGCCTCAACCTTGAAGAGCAGTCTGATTGTCTTGCCGGTTTTTAATTAACCATTGGATACAATGTAGCCCCAAAAATCCCCCAGTACTTCCCTCAGTTAAGTCTTTGAATGGATGGTGGACTCTGCTCCATTTGTGATAAAGGCATAGGCACACCAGCTTTTTCCTTGGCTGTTCCTGAACAAGTTTCAAGAGGAAAGGCAGAGTTTATTAATTCAGTGTTAGCATTGTTCTTTATGGGATTGGAGAGAATTCAGTCCCTGTTCTCTAAATTATCAGGCCAGGGCCACTAATAGACCGTGCAATTATCATGTGTATGTTCTATTTATCAACCAAATGGATTGCAAAAGATCACACTACACTGTCAGAACAAAAGTAAATGTCCTTGAGATCCACACCATTTTCTCTAATCATAAGTGGTTTGGCATCAAGAGTCTTTGCAGAGGTTGAGAGCAACTAGGAAACACGCATGTTACTGCATGCCACAAACAAGCAACACTTGGCAGACTAACATCTCTTTTCCTCTTGCCCCAAGAAAACAAATGGCTGAGTACATACAGTTAAAGACATGTTATATCACTCTTGCCCACGCAAACTAGAGATGTGAGTAGATTCAGATAAACTCACATCTTGATTTTCCTTCAAGATCATTTCGTTTCTGACTCTAGAATAAGCCATTAATGATTGTAGAATTTAGACCATATGAGAATTGAACTTTATACCATACATATCTACCAGTGAATATCTGAAAACTCCATGTATATGTGTATAGCCTTTTTTTAAAATAAATATATTGCAAAATGTCCATGAGTTTTGTTCCGGTTTACAACATACACAGCCCAGCCTAATCCATTATAATCTCACATCACAAACCCTGACAAAGCACTCATGGCATTCCTGCTAAAGGTTCGATAGTTTGTTTTTTTTATAATGCTTTTATAGGATAAAGAGTGTGAGTATCTTGGGATTCTGTTGCTGCTGCTGTTGCTGTTGAGCGAACGGTCTTTGTCCCAGAGCTCACAAGATTGGAGAAGTCCGAAATGTGGTCCTTTGCTATTCGTAAGACCCGCAGAAGAGAAAGCAGGTCAATCCCCAACACTGAGAGCATCAACGGATGGATGAATGCGCATCCAGGCTCAGCGGTTGCGTAGGAAGTTGGGGACAAGAAACAAGAAGAAAGAGTGAGAAGAAGTTGGAGCGAAAGAGTACAACAGGTGTCGCCACCCCCCTGCCGGAGCCTTGTGGAGCTTTTAGGTGTTTTCGCTCAATAAACACACACAACGCCCGGTCTGGGAATTGAAACCGCGATCCTCCGAATGTGAGTCCACTGCCCTAACCATTGGCCATTGCACCTCCACTGTTGCTGTTGCTGACATTGAGGGTAATATTAAAGACATCTTCAATGCTGGAAAAGTCCTTATTGTTGTCAACTGAGTACCAATGTGTGAAGTATTTTAACCAGGTTTAGATTTTGCAGAAATATTTGGGTAGTTTGGGGTGGGCATAACCTGTTGATTGTTTTGACACTTTGTCACCATACAATTAAAATATGACAGTTGCATATTGAACAAAAATTTTCTATTAAAGTATTTCTTAGCTACCTCATAGAGGAGTCAAGAATGTAAACTAGTAACATATACCTTTGTTATATGCTAGTGCACACATAAAAATAGAAATTTCCAACAATTAAAACCAATTAGAAACCAGTTTGAAAACCCCAACTCACCAGGATCAAAGAGAAATACCTTGAAAGTGCAAGAAACAACAACATTAATAATAAGTTCTGATATTGCACAGGGTTGGCAGTTTTTGTGGCGAGGGGCTTTGTTGATACCATCATCCCCATCACTCCACTGGCAATTTCTCTAAACAATCTTGAGTGGATGATATGCAGAGTGGATTGTGGAAAGATTGGTACTCTGAGTGTAAACAACCAGAATAAATACTAAAGTGTATTTTGCTTAGCGCTCTGATGATTCAGTCCATTAGTCATTTATAAACAAATGTTCTAATTTTAGGCAAAAAATTTGTTAGTTTTTTTGAGAGAAAGAGTATAATAGTTTACATTGACCTTAGACTGGTTCTTTATTTTATCGATCCTGGAGGGATGAATGGAAAGATTGTGTCTGGTGGGAGTTGAACTCAAAACCTCAAATGATGTGTTTAAATACCTAAAGAAATTTTATACAATGTGCCACAAGGACAGCACATTGTTCTTTTGTTGTGTTTCTGTTTAAATTTTGGAACTTATTTTATGTATAGCTATGTGTATGTGTGTGTGTGTGTGTGTGTGTGTGTGTGTTTATGTGTATCTGTGTGTCTGGATATGTATGAAAGCATGTACACTAGTGTTTAGGGTGTTTGGTTCAGGGATTCAATTCCTTTTGTAGTTGGCATGTTGTATCCCGAACAAGGCTCACCATTTCCGTTTACTCCCATCTACTCAGCCATAAGTGAATACCAATTAAGTGCTGTTGCAGTTCTTTCTTTCCCTCCTTCCCTTCCTCCAATTGTCTCACACACACACACGTACTCTCTCTCTCTCTCCCCTTCCAGAAGATCACAATATCTAGCATTATAAAAACCTGTAAGACCTCCTTAAGATTTAAAGAATGATGAACAAAATAAGCGGTGTTCCCTTACAACCTTTCTACCAAGCAGCTTGCCGCTCAACATTTATTCTAAAGTAAAAAGAGAAAGAGAACTTACATACACTTGTTTATGTCAGATGACTGAGAGAGGAGTGCTCAATACCTGTTGCAGAGGATATGGTTTTTGTTATTGTATTGAAACGGAAATTGAGAATTTGTCTCGTTACTCATGATTCACATCCCTCTGGTCTTCAGGTGAGAACTTTTACAACTCAGTATTGGTGTTGTATTTGTAATCATTGGTTGGCTAACCTGTTTACTGATTGGGTGCTGTTTTCTTGACCTCTTCATTAGTTGTTTATGCTATTTTTGTGATGCGGAGTTTGCCTTTCTTTCAGTTGTAGGTGGGAAGATATGTTACTAATTTGTGTAGAATTTGTAGGTGAAATGGTGATAAGGTGTTTTTTTCCTTATGTATGCAAGGTGTAGGTATGGCTGTGTGGTAAGAAGCTTGCTTCCCAACCCCATGATTCCAGGTCCCATTCCACCTCATGGCACCATGGGCAAGTGTCTTCTACTATAGCCTAGGACTGACTAAAGCTTTGTCAATGGATTTGGTAGATGGAAACTGAAAGAAATCTGTTGTATGTGTGTGTGAGTGTATGTGCATGTGTGTGTGTGTGCATGCGTGTGTGTGCATGCATCTGTGTTTGTTCCCCATCACCTCTTGACTGTTGGTACGCTTATGTCCCCATAACTTAGCAGTTTGTCAAAAGACACTGATAAAATAAGTACTGGGCTTAAAAAAATAGGTACTGGGCTTGATTCATTAGATAACCTCCACTCAGAATTACTTTCATGTTGCAGACAAAAATTTTGAAACATTAGATTTTAAACTAATTGTCTACCCAACTAGGTAAGTTTTCACTAACTAAACAAACACGCACACATACACATGTGCATGCACGCTCGAACACACACACACACACACATGCACACACACGTGCACACACACACATCCACTCACTCACTCGCTCTCACACACACATACTCATATTCATGAAATATATGGAATTTAAGTCACCAAACATTACAACATTTCTTGATCTTAGTTGTCAGCCTCAGTGGATTTAATAAAATATTCATCCAGAAGAAATCTCTCAGTTACTTATTTAGTTTGACTTCAGACAAAATTTGCAACCTTTCATAGTGGTGTATCCAAGTGTCTGTCTTTGCAGCACCACCAAATGTAAGTGAGCCATCATCCGTGTGGACACATTTCTCTCCTATGACTTCACAATTCTCTCTTACACACTGTCTTGCAATATGAAACACTTCAAGTCTTTGGTGCTCATGATGCAGAACATTGGCAAAGTTTTTCTTATCTGCTTCTCCTCTGGCTAAGTAAACGTGTCTCTTAGCTTCCCTCCTGGCGATCTGATACAGTTCCCTGCTTCCACCGCACTTCCAATCCTTCCCTGCCTGTTTCTTTTCCTTAATGACCCTGAGAACTACATTGTTCCACCACCTTGTTACTTAGGTCAAGAGGGGACTTTGCATCATCTACAGATTTGATCAGTAGCCCTCAACAGGTTGTCCTGTAGGAACCCCCAGTTATCCTCCACATTATGGGATGCTATATTTTCCTGTTTTTCATCAAAAGCTTCAAGTAATATGTCTCGAAATCTGTCCATTCACAGGATCTTTAAGCTTTTAGACCCTTCTTTTCCATGCTGGTCGTCTTCTGGGCAGCCATTTAGCCCTGATTCTGAAGTCAATAACTACTAACCTGTGTTGTGGGGTGCATTCTTCACCAGGAAAGGTTTTGGCATTTATAAGTAGCCATTTTTCCATTTCTTCATGAGAATGTAGTTAATTTTACTAGTGTGTCCACCAGACTGGTAGGTGAATAGGTGACTGGCAGGTTTCCTGAAGTTAGTATTATAGATCATAAGATCATTTGCATCACAGAACTCCAGCAGCCTAGTTCTCTCCTTATTGTGGGAGCCAAATCTGTAGCCACTATGTACACCATGGAAGCTTCCTGGATGTTGTCCAACATGCCCATTGAAGTTGCCAGACATAAAGAGAAGTTCCCTGTCATTTGTTGATGAGGTATCATAAAAATGAGGTATCAAGAGGGTATCATAAAAATGGTCTTTCAGTTAATCAGGTAGCTCTGGTCGAGAGGCATGAGCCAAGATAATGGTTGCTAAACCATGTTGCAGCACTAGTCTAAGCTTAAGTATTCTATGACAGATTCTGACTACCTTGATTACCTTATCAATCCATTTCTCCGCAAGAAGTATACCCACGCCCCCCAACACCATCAATGTCACCAGACCTACCTTTGAATGTTCCAACATTAAGTGGGCCAACTCTAAGGGTGTGGAAGGTGTGGGCCGGCGGGACCCTAGGATGGGAGACAGCAGTATCATGCATCTGAAAAGAAAACTTGCCTTTGGCAGACTCTGTTGTCATAAAATAGCCTTCAATCTGTGTACAGTAAACCATAACAGTAATAGGTTATGGTGTCTTAGACTTAACCCATAATCAATCCCCTTTAATATTTGTAAAGTTTAATCCTTTTTGTGTTAGAAGAGTACAAAAAATAATTTATATCAATGGTTTTCCTTGATCAAATTTTCCTACTATTACTGTTTTTATTAGATAATCACATTATGGAGGCATCTGGCCAATTCACTGTGGTTATTTACTCTTTTACTCTTTTACTTGTTTCAGTCATTTGACTGTGGCCATGCTGGAGCACTGCCTTTAGTCGAGCAAATCGACCCCCAGGACTTATTCTTTGGAAGCCTAGTACTTATTCTATCGGTCTCTTTTGCCAAACTGCTAAGTTATGGGGACGTAAACACACCACCATCAATTGTCACGCGGCATTGGGAGGGGGACATACACACACACAAACATATATACACATACATATATATATACATATATACGACGGGCTCCTTTCAGTTTCCGTCTACCAAATCCACTCACAAGGCTTTGGTTGGCCCAAGGCTATAGTAGAAGACACTTTCCAAAGGTACCACGCAGTGGGAATGAACCCAGAACCATGTGGCTCGTAAGCAAGCTACTTACCACACAGCCACTCCTGCACCTACCGAAAGAGTCAGCAGAAGTTCGCCATTACCTTCTGCCAGAGCCGGGTAGAGCTTAGGTGATTTGCTCATAAACACACACATCGCCTGGTCTGAGATTCGAACCCGCGATCCCTCAACCGCGAGTCTGCTTCTCTAACCACTAGGCCATGTGCCCCCACGTAATTATTTATATTCCAATGAACTTTGCTTGTGAAGACCTGTTGAGGCAAGTGTAAACAAACCAAAATTGCAGACGTGACTGATGACTACTGTACTGCCTGATTGGCACTCATGCCAGTGGAATGTTAAAAGCACATCCGAGTATGATCGTTGCCAGGGCCAGGGATTGGCCAGTGACATGTGAAAAGCGCCATTCGAGCATGATTGTTGCCAGCGCTGGTGGCATGTGAAAAACAACATTTCAGCATGGTGATTGCCAGTGCCGCCGGACTGGGTCCCGTTCAGGTATCATGTAAAAAAAAAAACCTTTTGAGCACGAGCGTGGTCGTTGCCAGAACTGCCTGACTGGCTTTCGTGCTGGTGGCACATAAAAAGCACCCACTACACTCTTGGAGTCGTTGGCATTAGGAAGTGCATCCAGCTATAGAAACGTTGCCAGACCAGATTGAGCCTGGTTCAGCCTTCTGGCTCACCAGTCCTCAGTGAAACCGTCCAACCCATGCCAGCATGGAAAGCTGACGTTAAACGATGATGATGATGAAGATGATGAAGATGATGATGATGATGATGATGATGATGATGACAGTTGATTGATCAACTGATTCATTATTTCACCAGGGTTAAGCCAAGTGTATAATTTATCAGAAACATGGATTTCCAGCATAGCTTCTCAACCACATGGTTCCATGTTCAGTCCTGCTTTGTGGCTAGTACCTTGGGCACTTGGGCAGATGTCTTCTGCTATAGCCTCGGGCTGACCAAAGCCTTGTGAGTGGATTTGGTAGATGGAAACTGAAAGAAGCCTGTTGTATTTATATATACATATATGTATATAGATAAAACTTACTTGGAAGAGGATGCATGGCGTTCCATCATATAATAACAAAATAATAAATAAAACATATGCATATATACATACATATATGTACGTACCTATATCTATATGTATATATACATGCATATATGGGTACAGGACACCAGCGGGAAGGACCGTTTCACCGAAGTTGTGTCTCGCCTTTACCTTCGAAACACAGAGTAGACGAAACGGAGGTGGCTGAAGAAGGGGAATTTTCCTTGTGTTGTATGTCTTGTACCCTGTTTTTTCGTTGTTTAAAAACATGTCCGTTTCAATGGTTCTGCTTTTATGTTTTCATTTCTCATTGTGTTCGACGTTTTTTTTTGGTGTCCTGTACCCATATATGCATGTATATATACATATAGATGTAGATACGTACATATATGTATGTATATATGCATATGTTTTATTTATTATTTTGTTATTATATATATATATATATAAAAAAAAGGAAATGAAGAAAATGCTGACAAATAATTGAAGTAATTTAAGTAATTTAATTAGGTGAAAGTTCTTTTTACCGGTTGCGCATTTGTCATGCTTATCAAAATATAAAAGAGAGATTAGAGTCTGTCTCTTATATGTGAAAAAAAGAGGCTCCAGAGTTGTTTTGGATTTGCTTGGTTTCGCGCCTAAAATTTTGATTGGTCATTATGAAGGGGTCACGTGAATGTTTGAATGGAAGTTGGTGTTGGGGTAAGAAAAAAGGCTCCAGAGAAGTTAAAATTTGGCTAGTGTCCCGCCTAAAATTTCTTATTGGCCATAATAAAGAGGTCACGTGAATGTTTAGAATTTTCGAAAATAGTGTTGTTGAAAATTCTTATTGTTCAGGCTGGTCAGTAGACGTCATGTGGATATTTTAAATAGCTTTTTAGCGCGTAGTTAGGGAGTGTATTTTCCGCTTGACTGGATAAGTAAGTTCGTTTAGAACAGGGAGAGCTGTATGTATGTATGGAGGAACATAAGGAGGAACAAGAACCCTGGAAACTCTCACCACCAGAATTACATTAACGAATTTCCCTCTTCAAGGAGACGCTATACACAACAACTCAACAACTACTCGAATACCTTATTAACAAATATAAGAGGATCCCACTACCAGGATAGACACAACAACATCCACACCACGAGGGGACAACAAGGTAATTTTCACTTTCTCAACTCTCACAATACACAACAAACCCATACCACTCGATACAAGCACCCACGCAGGCCACTCATATCACCACAATCCATCACAACACAAAGAAACACACACCAACACCCGCAATACAGGAACACCCCATTCTATTCACAACCACGAACCCGAACCATATTTCACAACAAGGAATATAACAAACACACAGGACCTCCTAACACCAACAGACAACCCCTCTACCCCAACCATTTTTTAGACACAGCACACAGATACAGGCAAACAAAATAACACAGGACAGGGAAGAGAAACATAAACTAATTAAAGTCATCAATTTAACCAATACAGAACCCAACCCCAACCTTCTCAACTTACTCTCCAAAGGTCTGAAATTCACACCAACCCCCCCACGTCCAAACTACTACGAAATGAAGGAAGACATTACAGAATTTTGTAGAAAATTGCGACTTAGTGAGGAACTATTCGACCAGCACAATGAGGATGAGTCACTAGCTAGAAATAAAAGCAACTACACCCCACGAAAAGGTAGAAATAAAATCCTAGACGAATTCTGTGAGCACATTACAAACTTCCCCTACCAACACTTACACAAACCAAAACCCAAACCAAACCTCAACAAGAAAGAGTGGGAAGAATTAAACAAATTAAAAATGAAAGATCTATCACCATTAAAGAGGCCGATAAAGGAAGTGCAGTAGTCTTAATGGAGACAGAATACTATATCAACTTAGCACTCTCCACCTTGGAAAATGGAACATATTACGAAAAGGCTGAACACTACAATCAACAGAAAATTATGAGAAACTTAAAAACCCTGATCAACCCCCACAAAGAAGAACTCACTAACAAAGAATTCAACTTCATCACAAATTTCACTAGTAAAACCAGCCTCTTCTACGGTATTCCCAAAATTCATAAAAGCGAATTAATAAGTAAGGCATGCAAGGAAGCCACAAACTCTGTAATCAATGTCCCCTCACCAAATGACCTCAAATTGAGACCTATAATAGCAGGTCCCGCTTGCGAAACCCACCGCCTTAGCAACTTCATTGATACCCTTCTCAAGCCGTTCCTCAAACACATTAAAAGCTACATAAGGGACGATCTAGATATGCTCAACCACCTCCCCAATACACTTCTTGCTGAACAAACCCTGCTAGTAACATTCGATGTAGTCAATCTTTACTCCAACATCCCCCACAACCTAGGAATAGAAGCTATCCAATTCTGGCTGGATAATTACTCCAACGAACTCCCACACCGCATCAAAAAGGAATTTATTTTAGAAGGACTCAAATTCATCTTAGAAAATAATTTCTTCACCTTCAACAACAAATTCTACAGACAGAAATCAGGGACGGCAATGGGAACGAAAACAGCTCCCACTTACGCCAACTTAGTCATGGGATACCTGGAAATCACCCTCTATAATAACGTTCTTAACCAATTTGGCACCACTCTCCACACACACAGAGAAGAACTGGAAGAGATATCTTGATGACTGCTTCATCCTTTGGCCCGAAACCGTCGAGAAGCTTAACGAATTTCACACTCTTATAAATGGGCTCAACACAAACATTATTTTCACAATGGAATACAGCCCTCAACAAATTCCCTTCCTCGACATCCTCATTAAAATTCACAACAAAAAAATAGAAACAGACATATACTACAAGCCCACAGACTCCAAGCAATACCTCCCTTTCAATTCATGCCACCCTAGACACGTTAAAATTAACATTCCCTACAACTTAGCCAAGAGAATTTGCACTATAGTCTCCAATAAAAACACCCGTCTCTTACGTCTACAAGAACTCAAGGGCACATTAACAAGCAGGGATTACCCCACGTCACTAATTGACAATGGGATCCAACGCGCCCTAAAACTCAGCACGCAGGAACTTAGACGCCCTAAACCTGTTACATCGAAACCCCATACTCTACCATACATCTCTACACACAACCCTCTCAACAATGAAGCTTTTGACACCATCCTCCAGAACATTCCTGTATTACAAAAGGACCATAGAATGAACCAAATCCTCCTAACACACGAAATCATAAAGAGCAAAAGGCAACCCAAATCATTGAAAACCATCCTAACAAATGCCAAAGTACTGCCAACCACAACAACTAAACCCACAGTAAACAAATGCAATAGACCCAACTGTGGTATATGCATCAACCTAATAGAAGGTCCGGAATTCCTTTTTAAACAAAGACAATGTTTCACAGTAAAACACAACTTCACATGCGCATCAGAAAACCTAGTATATGTCTTAACTTGCTCGGGCTGTAATGAACACTACATAGGCCAAACAAAAAATAGCCTCCGCCAACGCATGACTGTCCACAGATCCCAAATAAAAATACAGGAATATAGAAAAATAGCATTTAGTGCACATATTGATACCTGTGCCGCACAACTCCATCCCAATTTTAGAATCTTTCCCCTCTACAAATTTAAAGACAATGCCACTCATACCCAGCGAATAACCATGGAATCCCACCTTATTAATAAATACAGACCACTTCTAAACACATGCCCCTAACACGAACCCACAACAAACACACTTACACCTGCACACACCCTACACACACCTTTACCCAGATATTAACACCATGACACACACAAATATATGGTTCCACACATACACATAATTGAATACGGGTGCAAAACATCCAACACTATTTTTTGGAAATGGCTGTAAATATTGACTTCACACAAATACGTTGCTTCCCGATACAGGCACAAGGCCAGCAGAACTATAAATATTGAAAATTGTACCCACACACATACACATATATACACGCGCGCGCGCCCCAACATACATATAAACACACACACGCGCGTGCGCACACACATACATACATACAGCTCTCCCTGTTCTAAACGAACTTACTTATCCAGTCAAGCGGAAAATACACTCCCTAACTACGCGCTAAAAAGCTATTTAAAATATCCACATGACGTCTACTGACCAGCCTGAACAATAAGAATTTTCAACAACACTATTTTCGAAAATTCTAAACATTCACGTGACCTCTTTATTATGGCCAATAAGAAATTTTAGGCGGGACACTAGCCAAATTTTAACTTCTCTGGAGCCTTTTTTCTTACCCCAACACCAACTTCCATTCAAACATTCACGTGACCCCTTCATAATGACCAATCAAAATTTTAGGCGCGAAACCAAGCAAATCCAAAACAACTCTGGAGCCTCTTTTTTTCACATATAAGAGACAGACTCTAATCTCTCTTTTATATTTTGATAAGCATAACAAATGCGCAACCGGTAAAAAGAACTTTCACCTAATTAAATTACTTAAATTACTTCAATTATTTGTCAGCATTTTCTTCATTTCCTTTTTTATATATCACCACTCGTGTTCGACATCTCCTTTTTTTAAATATATATATATATATATATATATATATATATATATATATACATATACATATACATACATATATATATATACATATATATATATATATATGTATGTATTTATGTGTCTGTGTTTGTTACCTCTACCATCACTTGACAACTAATGTTGGTGCCTTCCCGTACCTTAGTAGTTTGGCAGAAGAGACCAATAGAATAAGCACCATGCTTACAAAGAATAAGTCCAGAGGGCGATTTCTTCGACTAAAAGGTGGTGCTTCAGCATGGCCACAGTCAAATGATTGAAACAAATAAAAATATAAGTAAAAAATATACAGTACAAATAAACAAAACAGGCATCAGCTGAGAGCTAAACCTACAGAACATTGTTAAATGTTTACTCCAGTCTGAGATTGTGCTACCGTATTCTACTAAGTTCCATTCTAAAACAAGAAAACAAATCAAAAATATCCAATTGGAAAACTTTTAACGTTTCTAATATTACCCCTTTCTACAAGTGTGACCAATACCATCCTGTAGTTAGTGCTTTCAGACAGATAAATTTTGTAGCAAAAAGTTAAGTGCCTTTGTCATAGACATATCCTCTTGCTAGTGACAGGAAATGAACCAACAACTCTCAGTTTGGTTTCTTTTAGCCAATTAATTTGGACATCTGAAACTTTCATTCTAAAATTTGCACTGTAATTAATTTCTGATTTCTTTTTTTTTTTTTTTCATATTTTAAATTCCTTTAATGGATATTTGAAATAGTTGTAATTAATGGATTTTGTAAATGTTTATAAGTATGTCTACTGTTTTTGTTAACTTATAACTAAACTCCAGCAACAATGTCAAAGGGTAGCCATTAGCTGAGAAATATGATTTTCTTATTTAAGTTCACAAAACACCATACTGTTGAGATCACGTATTGAACTTTAGAAAAAACAGTTTTGCATTTCTGCTTATGAATTGAATCTATAGAAGTCAGTTGAAATAATATATTTTCCTTCTTGATAAAATTAATTTTTCAGAATTTCTGTTTAAAACTTTGGCTAATGGAAAACATTAATAATCATTGACAACATTATTGCCATTACCCTTTTAGCATAAATCATAATTATATTAGCATGGGCTAGATAGATCTGCAATATAGTATAACCCTTATATGGTTTGTAAGGTCCAGTGTTCTTTGATCTGACTTAATTCGTCCTTCTTCAGTCTTTCTTAGACTACTGGTATCACAAATACTGGTTATTGTCAACTTTTGATACTTTCTGTCCAATAACATTAAATTATTAAACCACTGAAATCATTTGTCCCACAAATATTTGCCAAAATATCAGATGTCCAGCCTCTTTCTAAAGTAATGTATGTATTCAGCCTTGCTCCTATATTAGTATTAGACACATCAAACAGACAATATAAAAACATCAGTCAATATAGATTGTATGAACAATGATGTATATATTCATTCTTTTTACATTCTGGCAGATTCAGATGTAAATATGCTAATCACTGCTGTGTTTTATCTTCAGTGAACACCTTATCCTTTCAGGTTTCTTGTTATGTTTTCACGACACTCTTCATTAATTGATGCAGTGAGACTTTTAGACACAGCACTGTTTCAGCTTGGTTATGTCTCTTCAGTCAAAGTTACACACAGCTGACTTCCTAAAACATGTGAACATATAAAAGATCAAATATTGGTTATGGTTTCTATGTTCCTTAGTGCATGAATAGAAATGTTATAATAGATATATATATGAAATAAAATAAAAATAACGAAGAGCGATGGAGCTTTTTCATGATCAACTGAGTGACTAAAAATAACAGCCAGATCTCTATTTCCCATCTCAACATCTCAAGAAAAGAAATAGGAGTTTGCAAAGAAAAGATAGGATGGTTCATAGCTAGAATAATTTTCATTGTAGGAGTATTTTGATCAAGGATGATCTTGGGCTAAACAACAACAACAACAGCAACAGATGTATATATAACTGTGTGGTTAAGTAACAACTTTTTAACACCTGCTCGACTGTGGGTTTAATTGTGTTCAGCAAATCTATTGAGTAGATTTTGGTAGACAGCAGCTTTGTAGAAGCCTGCCTAATGAACTATTCTTGTTTTGCAGTGGTAGATATATTCTCCTGGGTGAATGCTAACACCTAAAGAATTTGATGTCTGCAGTATTAAGGACTAAACCTCTTTCCTTTCTTACATCACTGTTAGGGAACATGATAAGAGATGTCGATATGACCCCTCATCCTCTGAATCATTAACAAAAGGGTTGAGGATAAAAATTACCATTCTGTGAAGGAGTGGGAAACTCTTAATGTCTGTAGAAATATACTTACAATAAAATACAAATTAATGAAAACCTGGAATCAGAAACATAAAGGAACTAGTTTGTCTTCTTAAAATTCCTTCAAGTTCTCTATGTATCAGTGCCACACTCTCACACATACACACACGTGCACGCACACACACACACACATTATGTTATGTGCAAAGTACAGCTATACTGGATGTGAAGTGAAACAGTGTGGCTCATAAGTTGGTGCAACAACTGAAGCTATCAGATTATGTCCACAGATCACAATATGCAGTTATATTTCATGACTTGTAGTTCACCTTCTATAAAGGAGTATCTAAGTTGCTCAAGTCTAGTTGTTGATCCTCAGGAAATTTTGTAACCATTTCTGGTCTTAAATTTGTCATTCTCTCAAATGCTACATGACAGTGCAGTGTAATGAGTGTCTATGTCTACTATGCATTCTAATGATTAGAAGTCTTTGGAAACTCTATAGTAATGCTTAAATATCTTGAAAATGTGTCATTCATAATTTTGAGGGATTAATCAAACAATTCAAGCAATAATAGTGTTTATAATATTTATAATTAATCTACAAATATGAACTGATACTTGCTGTAAAATCTTATCTCATTGAAATTCATCAAAGAGACTTGTAAAATAAAAATCACTGATCTCATTCAGAATATCATTGATACAACAAATGCTGGTGTTTCAACTTCATTTAGCCTTCTCAGTGACAAATTTCACATCATCAATCTACTGATGACACCCTTAATGAGTTCTGCATTTTTTAATGCACCAGTCTCTTTGAGACAAAATGTTAATATTAGCTCTGTTCCACATTTGTATATATATATGTTGTTGTCAGTGTATATATTAATGTAGTGCAAGCTGTAGGTTTCCATACTTTTAACCTTAAAAGTAAATATTGATAAACTCTCCATAAAAAGTGCATCCAAAATTTTCATTTGATCTGCAGTGAAAAAGAGTGAAAATCACTAAGTTAAACCCTAAGCAATATTCAAATCAAGACAGAATATATTTATATAACACAAAATAGATTATATCAAAGCCATGGTGTGTAAAATATAATCATTCTAATCAAAAATTCCAATTAACCTATGTCAGTTTTCCTCAATAAATATCCTGCAAACATGTTTGTTGTTTCACAACAAAAAGAAAACAGAAAAAAAACCCAGAAATAATCACAACGTTAAGATGATCAGCTAAATTATTTGATATGGCAAGACCCTGAACATTATATCTGAATGTAATCTATATTAGATAAACATCTTCCAAGGATATATACACACACATGCACATGCACACATATGTGCATGTGTACACTCACACACATGTTTAGGACAAATGCTTCAATAACTGGAACATTGACAGTGTGCATACATAAATTATGATATATGCATGTGTGTGCTTATGTGTATGTACACACACACAGAGACACATACACACAAGGGATGGTCATACATGCACTCTAATGTTGCTTCCCTGTACATGGCTTGTACAGCTCTCACAAACCACTCATCTATCACTAGTTTCCACATTAACCACCAGATAAGGAAGTGGGGGCCTGTCAAAAGCTTTCTCCATGTCAACAAAAGCCAAGTATAGAGGTTTATTTTTGGTTAGGTAATTCTCCTGCAGCTGTGTTACCAGGAATATAGCATCAGTAGTGCTTCTCCCAAGCACAAAACCAAACTGCATCTCCTCTAATCTAATTTGCATCTGATCTACACATATATATATATATATATATATATATATATATAGATATATATTGTTATGATTGAAAAATTATATTCAGATAATTTTTTGTTCATATGATACAAATTAGAACACTGCCCTCTGGTTTTGCAAGCAAAGGCAAAAAGAAATAATTCATTTAAATCACATAACTGTTTAAAGGGTAGGCTGTATGATTTGACATGCTTTTACTGTGTGGGCAAACAATAAATACTACTGGTGAAGCATGTGGTAAGTTAGCTTTGTGCTGGGAGCCGATGTGAACGGGAGGCAATGTGAGTTGCTGATATTGAACCCGTGGCCTGGAGCCAGCTTGGAAGTCAATGTGCTGGAAGTCGATGGTTTATGTGAATAGTTACCATGTGGTAAATGTCAGTTAATGTGAATGGTGATGTCTTTGCTGCAAGGAGAACAGTTATAAGTCAGTTCAATGTGATGGTGAATGTGAGTTGGTTAATGAGGATAGCAGCATCTTTGTAAGGTGGAAGGTTCTGAACTGGATGTGGAAATAGTCAGCATAAACTTGGCAACATGAAGAATGCAGAGTGTGAAGTTGGTCCACTCAAAAAAAAAAAAAGATAGTAAATAATTAGAATGGTGAATAAAAGAAGGTGAATAAAAGAAGAGCTCACCAAAAGAAGTCTACTGATTTTAGAGGTAAATGAAAGAACTCTCTAAAATATATTCCATAAATATTTATTTGCCTCTTAATTAAGTTCTTTAATTTTGCTTATACTCAACAGTTTTGTTTATTTTCAACTCTTCTGATTTCTAAAACTACTACTTCTTCCTCTCTAAGCAAATTGGCTTGCTGAGCACACCCATAGTCTTTTGAGTTATGGACACAGACTGTTGGCACCTTCTAGTGGTATTGGGAAGCCGCATGGACACAACAATATATATATATGTATATATATATATATACATACACACACACACATACATATATGCATATAAGTGTATTATTTATGTGGGCACATCTGCATATAAGTATGGATATGCATAAGTATATCTATCTATCTGTAGGTATGTATATATATGTATATATATATATATATATATATATATATATTGGTTTTGCGAGAATATTAATGTGAAATCGTGTGTTGAAACAGATATTGTTGTATTTAGGAATGGTCATTTTGCCAGTTTAGCCAATAAAAACACACGTACTATTTATTTGGTGTTACTTTGCTTCAGCGTTATTTATTTTTTACATTAATCTAATCTTATTTCATCCAGAGTTCTTTTGTCACACTCCTGTGACCTCATCAGTGGTCCTTTGCTTTCTTCTTTCTTATTTGTGTGTCTCTCCTTACTAACGGTCAGCCATTTTGTATTTTGTATTCCTATTGTATGTGTCTTCATTTGCGCATGCGTATACCTCTATGTGTGTCTATGTTTACTTAGTGTGTGTGTGGGGGAGGTGCCTGTAATATTTGTATCTCCTGTTTATATACGTTCATGTAATTTGTTTTTGTTTTTGTTTATTTTTATTTTGTTCATGTGTTTACCTACTTATTATTATTATTATTATTATTATTATTTTTAATGTATATAGTTATTTACTTCCATTTGTTTATTTATCTGTGTATTTTATTATGTTTTTAGTTTTGTTTATATTGTTACCAGTTTATGGGGATCTTCTGTCATATGCTGTGGTGTATGCTAGTGTTCCATTCCAGTTTCCTATTCAGGCTAGGTTTATTTTCTATTATGTGTGTAGCTTCCGTAATGTGTCTGATTGTTGCGTCTGTTCTATGTGTGGACAAGATTTTAACTTCTATGTTGCTGAGTGAGCCCCTGTGTTCCTGCTCAGTGTGTTAGTAAAGAACCAATGAGCTCTTTTCTTCCTTAAGTTCTCTCCAATGTTCATTTACCCACTCTCCTATGCTCCGTGCCGTTTAGTAAGGAGAGACATACAAATAAAAAAGAAGAAAGCAAAAAACCACTGATGAGGTCACAGGAGCATAACGAAGGAACTCTGGCTGAAATAAGATTAAGATTAATGTAAAAAATAAATAACGCTGAAGCAAAGTAACACCAAATATATAGTGCGCGTGATTTTATTGGCTAAACTGGCAAAATGCCCATTCCTAAATACAACAATAGATATATATATACAGTATATATATATATATATATATATATATATATATATATATATATATATATATATATATAATATATATATATATAATATATATATATATATATATATATATATATATATATATATATAAGAAAATAGTAAAGTGTGAAAAAACGACAGAAGGCTTAAATGTTAAAAAATATATATATTTGTGTCAAAATGTCTGGAGAATATTGGAAAAATTTTTTTTCCTTTTCCTTAAAATGACATAATTTAAAAATTTTTAAAGAAATTACCGGTTTCGCGTGTAGCTTTTCAAATTTCTTGTGACGTTATGTTTATATTGCATGGAATTATCGTTGTTTTTATTTCCAGGAGATTTCTAAATAAGGGGAGGTAGTGAGTGATTTTTTCCGGTGTAGGGGAGATAATCGCTTAAAAATTTTTTTTCCTTTTCCTTGTTAATTTCTCTGTGTCAGTATGTTCAGATGGTTGAGTCTGGGTTTGTACTTTTCAATGAAGAATGTTTCCTTGTTCAGTCTCATTTGTGTTGATGATCCGAAAGCACATTGGTAAAATGGGAAGATTAAAAATTGTGGCAGTAGTTGCGCAAAGCAACTACTGCCACAATTTTTAATCTTCCCATTTTACCAATGTGCTTTCGGATCATCAACACAAATGAGACTGAACAAGGAAACATTCTTCATTGAAAAGTACAAACCCAGACTCAACCATCCGAACATACTGACACAGAGAAATTAACAAGGAAAAGGGAAAAAAATTTTTAAGCGATTATCTCCCCTACACCGGAAAAAATCACTCACTACCTCCCCTTATTTAGAAATCTCCTGGAAATAAAAACAACGATAATTCCATGCAATATAAACATAACGTCACAAGAAATTTGAAAAGCTACACGCGTAACCGGTAATTTCTTTAAAAATTTTTTAAAATTATGTCATTTTAAGGAAAGGGAAAAAAATTTTTCGAATATTCTCCAGACATTTTGACACAAATATATATATTTTTTAACATTTAAGCCTTCTGTCGTTTTTTCACACTTTACTATTTTCTTATATATTCACCCACGTGCTTTACCAAACAAACTTTCTTATATATATATATATATATATATATGTATGTATGTATTGGCTTCTGTGCCAGTGGCATGTAAAAAGCACCATTCAAGTGTGGTCAATGCCAGTGCCACCTGACTGGACCCCGTGCTGGTAGCACATAAAAAGCACCCACTACACTCTCAGAGTGGTTGGCATTAGGAAGGACATCCATCTGTAGAAACCTTGCCAGATCAGATTGGATCCTGGTGCAGCCTCCTGGCTTGCCAGTCTTCAGTCAAGCTGTCCAACCCATGCCAGCAAGGCAAGTAGACATTAAACAATGAGGATAATCATGATCATCATCATCATCATTACAATTTTTTTAGGGTGTGTAAAGAGGGAAATAACCCTCATTTGCAATTTTGATGAAATTCGAAACATACATATTCCAGTTCATTACAGAAAATATAAAAGAAAAGTCTAATTCTTCAATTGCATGTAACATGGGCAATGCCGGGTATCTTTGCTAGTATATATATGAATATGCATATGCAGGAGTGGGTGTGTGGTAAGTAGCTTGCTAACCAACCACATGGTTCCGAGTTCAGTCCCACTGCATGGCATCTTGGGCAAGTGTCTTCTGCTATAGCCCCGGGCCGACCAATGCCTTGTGAGTGGATTTGGTAGACGAAACTGAAAGAAGCCTGTCATATATATGTATATATATGTATGTATGTGTGTGTATATGTTTGTGTGTCTGTGTTTGTCCCCCTAGCATTGCTTGACAACCGATGCTGGTGTGTTTACGTCCCTGTCACTTAGCGTTTTGGCAAAAGAGACCGATAGAATAAATACTGGGCTTACAAAGAATAAGTCCCGGGGTTGATTTGTTCGACTAAAGGCGGTGCTCCAGCATGGCTGCAGTCAAATGACTGAAACAAGTAAAAGAGTAAAAGAGTAAAGAGTATGCATATATGATAGGTATGTACATTCGTGCTCTTCTTCTTGCTATCACACATTTGTTTGCAAGCAAGGTAATATTCCTCAGTGATCAGACATGTTTTTGTGGAAGATTGAAATCAAGTGGCACTGCTTTTTTAATGGTGACACTCATTTACAACCATCATATCATATCAAGACAAAAAGACATAAATATGTATGCAGATATATATGTAGGCCTGTATGAATGTGTGTGTGTATGTGTATGTGTTTGTGTGTATGCTGGCATGTGCCATTGTTTATTATTGCATAACCAAGATTGTGTCAAAATCTCTAAGTTACAGATGTAATAAATATAGATCGTTAGATTAAGTACCAGATTGAAATAAATACTGGGATCAATGTGAATGACTGAAACTCTTGCTGGTAGTGCCCCAGTATGACTACTGTGCAAACCCTGAAACCAGCAAATGAATATGATTATATATCGTATTTGTTGAAAGGATTAGGGACAATTAAGTGTTTATAACCCTCAAACATCTTTTCACTCTAATCTTCAACTATTTCCAGTTTAGAAACATTATTTAATGATAACAGTGACGTACATTTAAGTTGGGTCCATGCTTCATTCTATGATCTCTTCTTTGACTTTTAAAAAGGTTCTCCTTGAATACTTGATCTATGCTATTAAAAACAAATTTCATTCTTTCTATTGCTTTAAGTGGAAGAATCTTCAATGATTTACCTTTTAATTGTTTATTGTTAATGAGGAACAATATAGTGCTGTATCTGTGCATGTATGTTTGTATGGTAGGGAGTCTATTCTCACTTTCTATTTTCTATTTTCTTAATTCTTTGTATCCCATTCATACTTCATTGTGTTACCACACTGAGGTATCACTTTACATCTTGTCGTGTTTTTTTATTTTTTAGTTTGCAATGTTTTTTCTTTGCTAGGCCCAGAGGATGGGGCAGTCCCTATAGCCTTATCAGGTCATCTTAGACTGGTAAGATTGGTGCAATTAATGTTCTCTTGAATTTTTGTAAATTAACATTTGCTGGAAAGACATGGTACAATCTTCTGAGAAGGAAGAAGTCAGCATAATGATTAGTGCATGCCATGAAGAGTTGACTCAAGAAAAATGATGAGAGGAGGGGAGAGGAATAGGATGGAAATGCATGGGTGGAGGTGGGATGGATCCACTGAGTTTCAAAGAGCAAATACCATTACTGCTGCAACAGAAAAGGCAGAAGGGGTTGACAGTTTGCCTGTGGGATAAATACTAGAGTGTTTTTGTGAGTGACTTTATGCCAAGTAGTTGAATAATCCTTTTCTGAATGTTATCTAAAATGTCTTTATGCCAGTAGTACAGCATTCCATGTACTAGAGCTACACTCCATTGCATTCCCCACAGTGAAGTATTTCTCTGATACTGGGAGCTGAAAGTCTAATGTTGAATTGTTTTAAGTTGACTCCAAGTAAAAAAATAGGTTCAGATAATTCTAGTATATTTCTGGTACTAATGTCATGAAGTATGGATGGACAACATGTCAAACTCATTGTGATAGCATTTCAGTCAGAAAATAAAAGAAAAGTCTTTGAGAAAGGTATTGCATTTGGTGTTCCATTTTTTGGTTATTTTATCACCATTTGGAATTGAACGACTAAGAAAACCTTTTTACTAAATTCAAACTATTTTTATGTCTATGAAAGAGAGGAGAGCATGTGAACTATTGACTATTGGTTACTAACATACCTCTTAACTAGTTAGCTTCCTCACCAGTGATCAAAGATCACAAACTGTATATTTAAAAATCTTTCAAGTTGATTCGAAGATTCTGAGGTGAAGTGGTGAAGTTAGTGAAATCTTAACAATGCATGGAAGAGAATCTTATCAAGGGCCTATAAGGTCATACATGTACTGTTGTTAAATTGGTTTAAATTCAAAATCTAATGTTGTATCATAAGATCTATATTAAGTGAAATATAACAAGTAAAGAGACAAATGTTACAAATTATGCTTATTATCTTATTCTTTCACTAGTGGGCAAGCTTGAACAGCACCAGTTTTTTAGGTAAGCAAATAAACCCTAATAATTATTTTAAGTCTGGTAATTATTTAATTAGCTTCATTTATGCTGAGCCACTTAGTTGACATGTGGTGAAAAGGCAAACACAAACATATACTCACGCACACACACATACACTCACATGTCCACATTGTGTGCTTCTGCATAGTTTCCTTCTACCAAGTTCACTTACAAGACATTGATTAACTTGGGGTAACAGTAAAAGACACTTACTCAAAGTGTCATGCAGTGAAACTGAACCCAGAACAACATGGTTGAGAAGTGAACTTCTTAAGCACACAGCCAGAATCTGAAAACATTTGGAATTTTTCCGTGTATTAGTTATTGCATTACAATTGTTCTGATCAAATGTTGCAGACATGCTTCATTGAACCCTCCCCCTCCGCCTCCTCCTCATCATCATCATCGTCGTCGTCATTTTAATATTCATTATTTTTATGCTATTTATACGTTGGGTAAAGTTGGAGGTACAAGCTGATATGGAATGTTGTATAACTTCTTATCTCAATATTGTATCACCAATCTTTCAAACTTAATTTTCTCAGAGGATAAGACATGACCACCTCTTCCCATTATTTTCTTCATCCACCTGACGTGGACATCTACCATCAACTCATTATGTACAATCCCTACATTCCTTTTCTACCAGATGTTGCCCTTAGTTGTGCTTGTACAGTTGCCTGTCCTACATATTGCAACTAATAAATAATTCTTTTAACATCCAAGTATCATCTACTCAGCTCGCATCTATTTGGCCTTTCAAGCAAGTTTTACTTGTTTGGTTAAGTCTTTTATAAATTCCTTCCACTAAATCAATAATTATTCCTCTATGGATAGAAACATGTCAATGACTGTCTTCATCACTATCAAAATGTGTTAATTATGAATGGTGGCAAGCCATGGGAAAAATCAATAAAAAACATATTCTATATAACAAATGTCTATAACTACGATCATTACTATTTCTGTTAGATTCATGTAGCTTAATTTTGTAGAAACTGCGGGTCTTCTAGTCGATAAAATGGCAAATTGGCAGTTCTTATATACTTACAGGGCCAGTCTGGTGTCCATGACAAGCACATTTAGCTTATTCTCACAAGGACAACCTTGGGGCTATGACAATGGCACTTAACTTACATTGTTACTGGACTTGTCTTGAGTTGATTGAATGGTTAAACATTGAATTCTTGATGGCTCAGTTTCTGCTACTGATGCTGAGCTATGTCTATTTTAAGCCAATTAACCGTTCATAATTTAATTATTGTGACTGCTGTTGAGCTGCATCAAGTGTTAAGAAAGTTAACTTTCTTAACTACACTTAGCTTATATTGTCACTAGAACTGCCTTGTGTCTGTGACAAAGTCACTAATTTACAATGGACAAGTCCACTTAGATCTAATTATTCAGCACAAAGTGGTTTAATGAAACAACTGGAAATAATGAAAGTACCAAGTTTAAATGTATTGCTTGTAAAATCTATGTGATCGACCTGTAAACAAAAAGAGATGTTTATTAGATTTGTTTAACACTATAGAAACAAGTGTCTTTTGATGATCATATAATGATTTAATGATGGCAAAGAAAAACGATTAATTTGCTGAAGATCGCAACTCAATAAGATCTTAATAAAAAGTTGAACAATGGTTTGATCAATTATTGCCACTGGTACTGAACTGTGGCTATTGTTAAACCAGTTAACTGCTCACTGCTCAATTATTGTTACTGCTGCTGAGTTGATTGAATGGTTAAACATTGAATTCTTGACGGCTCAGTTTTTGCTACTGATGCTGAGCTATGTCTATTTTAAGCCAATTAACTGTTCATAATTTAATTATTGTGACTGCTGTTGAGCTGCGTCAAGTGTTAAGAAAGTTAACTTTCTATAGATCATAGTTACTGCTGCTAAGCTATGAAATGAAAGATAATCCATTTGGGTAGAATGGCAGGTTTTTCTAACTAAATCCCTTGTAGGAAAATCTGTCATGAGAAATGAAAGACAATATTCTTTCAAGTGAACTACATCTACTGGTCAGTATCAGAAAAAAATGACAGTTGATAAAATTCAGGGAATAGGATATATATATTCGCTGTGAAAGAAATGTGTTTTTACATTAGTGTATTTTGTGGAGAAATGTATTCTGAAGATGAGGGTATAGCCTCCTTCATATTTCTAAGATAAATTGCCTTATTAGAAATATCAGAACGCATCTCTCCTCCCAATAACTTATTTATGAACTTTATTGGTTATTGTAAACTATAGAACTACCACGCAGTATGATATATTTACTAACTCCTCAGCTGTGTGACTCATATTCTTTCAATTTCCTTGTCCATAGTTTTTCTTTCTTTTCAAAGTAACAAATGGAAACATTACTAGAAAGGCATTTTTTCTTCTCATAATTAAATATCTTTTTCCTACACATTCAATAAATTCAGAAGATAAATATAAAATCAGTATCACTTTATATCTAGTGGATTCTTAAATTTCAATAGAGGTATATATATTAAGAAGACAATTTCACATTGATTTGAATTTATCAGTCTATGAATAAACAATGGAGTAAGTAAATACATTTCTAATAAACTACAAAACAAATTAAGTTTGGACTAATAAAGGGTGATGCTCCAGTATGACCACAGCCACATGACTGAAATGAGTAAAATAGTAATCTACACTGTTGTTTGACCAGCTAGAAATATTAACTAGATTTCCCTCAGATAACATACACTACTGTCTTTAGACAAGAGAGTACAATAATTATTTCTTCTCTAGGCATAAGGCCTTGAAATTTTTTTGGTGATAAGGGGGTGGTTAGTCGATTACATCAGCACCTGTGCTCAACTGATAATTATTTCATCGACCCCAAAAGGATGAAAGGCAAAGTTGGCCTTGGAAGGATTTGAACTCAGAATGTAGCAGCAGATGAAATACCACTAAGCATTTTACCCAGTGTGCTAACGATTCTGCAGCTCGCTGCCTTCACATAACTCTTTTACTCTTTTTCTTGTTTCAGTCATTTGACTGTGGCCATGCAGGAGCACCGCCTTTTAGTTGAGCAAATCGACCCCAAGACTTATTCTTTGTTAGCCTAGTACTTATGCTATTGGTCTCTTTTGCCGAACCGCTAAGTTATGGGGATGTAAACACACCATCATCGGTTGTCAAGTGATGTTGGGGGGACAAACACAGACACACAAATACACACACACACACACATATATATATATATATATACATACATATATACGATCGGCTTCTTTCAGTTTCCATCTACTAAATCCACTCACAAGGCTTTGGTTGGCCTGAGGCTATAGTAGAAGACACTTGCCCAAGGTGCCACGCAGTGGAACTGAACCTAGAACTATGTGGTTCATAAGCAAGCTACTTACCACACAGCCACTCCTATGCCTATAAGTATAATAATATAAAATATATGAAATAGGAGCCAATTTTCACTGGTATGAACACCTTATATTGGAAGTATACATTGGATAATGTAGTCCTAGATACACTGTGTCTGAAATAGCAGCTAAATCTTACTGATATAAATTTTTTACAGTGGAAGGAAACATTAGCTAATATAGTCCTAAGTACACTGTGTCTGAAATAGCAACAATAGTAAAAGAATAATCCTTTCTACTATAGCACATGGCCTGGATTTTGTTGGGAGTGGCACAGTCAATCACATCGACCCCAGTACTCAACTGGTACTTAATTTATCAACCCCGAAAGGATGAAAGGCAAAGTTAACCTTGGTGGAATTTGAACTCAGAACAAATAATGAAAAACCGATGAGTACACTGTAAAGTAGTTGGAGTTAAGAAGGGCATCTAGTCATAGACACCATGCCAAAGTGGACAGTAGAGCTTGGTGCTGTCCTTTGACTTGCCAGCTCCTTTTAAACAGTCTAACCCATGCCAGCAAGGAAAAGAGATATTAAATGATGATAATGATGATGATAATGATGATGATGATGATGATGATGAAGTTTCTATATCATATGATTTGGTAGAAATAGCAACCAAATCTTCCAAAATTAAACCTGTCAATATTAAATAAATAAATAACTCTAATAATAAGGATCTTGAGGCATTCAGATGTCTATCTCAATAAATGGGATAGAGAAAACCTTTGTATCTTAAACTTTAGTTTATAATTTTGAGAACTTGTGCTTACAGAATATTCAATAAAACCTCTTTTATTAGAGGGGTGGTATGCGTAAGAGGAATTAACAGCAAAGAGTCACTTGATTACCTATAAATCTGGTGACCATACTGACCAGATTGACTACATTCTCACCATAAAGCAAGATTCATGGCTGCTCATAAATGCAGAATCCTTCCCCAGTGAAGAGTGTACCTCTCAGCATAGGTTACTTGTTAGTGACTTCAAACTGCAGGCATGAAGGATTCCAAGAAGCAAGCCAGTTTGGAAAAGAAAGATCCAGAAGCTTAAGGATTCTTTGAATACCCAGAGGTTTAGGGACTTCCTAACTGAAGCATTTGATGAGAAAGAGGAGGAGTTACAAACTTGCAATATAGAAGATAACTGGAAGTTCCAACAAGACAATTTACTGAGAGTCACAAACCAAATTTGTGGACAGTGCAAAGTCCCAACCAGACCTAGGGTGACATGGTGGTAGATCAATGTGGTGGACAGGGCCATTAAGAGCTAAGATGTACCCAGTGCCATTAGAGCTAAGATGTACCCAGTGCAAGCTATGGACACATAAGAGGCACAACAATTTCAGAGGAAGGTTAACTGGGAAAATAATTTTTGTGTGTGGAAAGTGTGCTGGTATAATAAACACTAAAAATGTACAGGAAATGTACCTATGTGGGTAGGCTAGAGGTAGTTGATAACTTCAGTGATCTTGGGGACCAAGTCA
The DNA here is from genome assembly GCF_006345805.1 of Octopus sinensis. Classification (NCBI taxonomy): domain Eukaryota; kingdom Metazoa; phylum Mollusca; class Cephalopoda; order Octopoda; family Octopodidae; genus Octopus; species Octopus sinensis. Next base: position 26,652,880 of record NC_043004.1, read on the forward strand.
GTAGCAGAAGTGGATGCTCTGAGAGCATAGCTGTGGGAATAAGAATAAGCTTGGCAAAGTTCAAATAGCTCCTGCCTCTGTTGGCAACAAAGGGCCTCTCCCTCAGAATGAAAAACAGACTGTATAATGCCCGTGTGCATACAGCTATGCTACACACCAGCGAAACATAGCCTGTGACTGTTGAGGATATGCGTAGGCTTGAAAGAAACGAAGCTAACATGTTTTTCTGGATGTGCAACGTCAGTGTACGACAGAGTGCGACCGTCTTGAGAGAAAAGATGGGCATAAGCAGAATCAAATGTGGTGTATAAGTGAGGCGACTGTGCTGGTATGGTCATGTGATGCATATGGACAAGGACAGCTCTGTAAAGAAGTACTGATATCTTAACGGTGGAGAGAACTTGTGGAAAGAGTAGACCCAGGAAGCCATGTGATGAGGTAGTGAAGCATGATCTTCGAACGTTGGGTCTAACAGAAGTAATGACTAGTGACTGAAACCTTTAGTGATATGCCATGCTTGAGAAGACCCAGTCACATAACTGGCATCCACACAGATGACATATAAAAAGCACCTTTCAAGTGTTGGGCCCCACAGAAGCAATGACAAATGACTGAGACCTTCAGCAATTTGCCATGCGTAAGTAGAAGATCCATCAAACCAAGTGAATTCGTAGTCATCGCTGATACTGGTGTTATGCAATTGGCACCCATGCCGATGGCATGTAAAAGCACTCATTACACTCTTGAAGTGGTTGGCATTAGGAAGGGTGTCCAGCTGTAGAAGCCATGCCAGGTCAGACTGAAGTTTGGTGCATCCCCTCACCTTACCAGACGTTAAATGGTGATGATGATGATAATGATGATGATGATGATAATGATGGTGATGATGATAATGATGATGATGATGATGAGATGATGATGATGATGATGAAGTAGCATTTGATATGTGTTCCATTTTCTATACAATCAGTAAAAACATGTAGGCATACAGATAGTTAGTTAGTTAGTTAATTTGGCTCAAAAGCAAATAGCAAGGCCATGTAGGGTGACATGGAGTTAAGTACAGGGTGGTGTTCATGTAAAGAGTTCAGGCCACTTGAGGTCCAGGGAGGCTTTGAACAAAGCGGTCGTCGGCATCTTCACCATCTCATCTGGCAGCTTGTTCCACGGATCCGCAACCCGGACGGAGAAAGCTCCTCTCCTTCGATTGAGATGAAATCGTCGCAGGTAGAGCTTTTCGGAATGACCCCGCAGCCGACGCTCCGGAGCAGGAGTGAAGAACAGCTCTTTCGAGAGGTTACACTTCTCGCTTATGATGTTGTGGGCGAGAATGAGATCACCACGGCGGCGGCGTTTTTCAAGAGAATAAAGGTCGAGCGTCCTCAGCCTTTCTTCGTAGGACAAATTTTTGAGACCATGAACCAAGCGGGTAGCCAGCCTCTGGACTCTTTCGAGGTGCTGTATGTCTTTGAGGAGATAAGGAGAAGAGGCTTGAATCCCATACTCCAATATGGGTCTCACCAGCGTGACATAGAGTGGCAGGAATATGGCTGCTGTGAGCACTCCGAATGACCGTCGAATCAAAAACAGAATTCCGCGCGCTTTGTTGGCAGCATGGACGCACTGGGCTGAAGGCGAAAAGGAGGAATCCACCAAGATACCCAGGTCCTTTACCTGATCGGTCCTCTCCAGCAGCAGACGACCCGGCTCGAAATCAAGTTAAGTTGTAGGAGTAGAGCCGACAGGCAGATGACAGCACTTTGACACGTTCAGACACAGGTCCCAATCGTTAGACCACTTCCAAATTTGGTGGAGGCATCGACGAAGATCCTCTATACTACCGCGAGGAGCGACCAGTTTGATATCGTCGGCAAATAGAAGGGTGTGTTGCGTGAGGTCGTCGGGCAAGTCATTTATGTGTGTATTTGAGAGATTTTTGAGCCCAAATCTCGGAATATCTTCTCTGGCTTGAGGGCTTTCAAATATGATATTTTCTCAAGGATCTCTCACTTTCTCTTCTACGATATTTATATTTTCTTGTGTTGCTCTGGTTTTCATTTGACTTTTAAATTTCCATAACTAGGTACAGGCGTGCAATGTGGTAAGAAGCTTGCTTCTCAACCATATGGATCCAGGTTCAGTCCCACTGCATGGCACTTTAGGCAAATGTCTTCTACTATAGTCTCGGGCTGACCAAAGCTTTGCAAGTGGATTTCGTAGCTGGAAACTGAAAAAAGCCTGCCGTATATATATATATATATATATATATATATATATACACTACTAATATAGGTTTATATTTTTCAGAAAAAAATTTCATCAAAAGTTGCAGCATATTAAAATACCTTTAAAGGTTAAAATTATAAACAGCTTATAAACAAAGGCAAAAGAAAAATTATTTCTATGCCAATATGCTAAGAACAGACTTTATATATATATATATATATTAGAAATAATTATTTTCGAAATTTTTTCTCGTATGAGGTCTTTCACGCTATCTACCTGACAATTTCTTGTTAAGTTTTCCTTATTAAGTAGTTGTCCTTAATTGCTAATTTATATATATATATATAATATATATATTATATATATATATATATATATAATATATATATATATATATATATAGAGAGAGAGAGAGAGAGAGAGAGAGAGAGCGAGGTTGTATATAATAACATATATATATACATATAAATACATACACACACACATATGAAGAAGAAAATGAAGGAAAAATAATAGGAAGAAGGTCGTTTGCGCTAGTAAACCATTAATTTACTTAATCAATAAAGAAAAGTAGTAGTAATAGTACATTTACGATCGTTTCTGATTACCAGTTGTAGTGGTAGGTATCATCAGAATGTAGAGTCATATATAGAGGTAAGGGGAGCGAAAGACATAAGGATACATTGGTCACGAGAATAAAGACAAAGAATGGTGAGTCTTACACTATACAAATAATCTAAATAACAGAAATCCACACGATAATACCATTAACACTAACCACACATCAAACATCACTACAAACAACACCAACAATAAGAACAGCATAGATAAGCTCAACAAAAAATAATAGCTATAGAAACAATGTTAAGTCCCATACACAAATCACCAATAATATTATAAACAACGACAACATGAATACGAACAATAATCAATAAAATTAACAACGTTAACGACTAATAAAACGAATTATAAAAATAAGTTGAAAAATAATAATAGCTACAACAAGAATAATATAAACCTACTCATGGATAAGAATAAAAACAGAGAGCCCAAAGAACAAAGATAAACCCTGTTAAAAACAATAACACCAGGTCATCGAGTCCACATAAACCTTACAGAAATAACCCCCAATAAAACAGACAAGAGCAATAGTAAAGATAAACCCAACTATAAGAATGAACTCGATAGCCATAACTATAATCTCACACGCCTTACATACAATGAGGGTAGTTTCTATACCAGACATAGCAATTAAAAATGTCCCCCCCGAAGTAGAGGTAGGCTGGATTGTAGCCACACTTCTATACAAGAGGGAGGACAAGATACAATTGATCGAAATTGCAAGAGACGGGCCTACAATTCCAGTCTGTTATATATTTTGAGTATTGTTATCACTAGCGATATCAAGATATAACTTTGTATTTTGTATTTTATGTGTAGATGTATATATATAGATGTACATGTAATATGTACACATATATACATGCATTAGCACTATGACCCGGCAACGACGGGTCATAATGCTAGTTAATTATAAAAAAATAGACACATTCTATGAAGCTAGGAAAATTAAGAATAATAAATCTAACAACCAACAGACTAATAGAACAAATCCCACTACTAATGAAGCGCCTCCTAGTAATACAGACAAAGATCAGAGTCGTGATAATCCCCTACAACACAACAGGAATACAGATATACCTAATAATTTATGTGGCTGCAGGGACAGAAGTAAGTACCAATTCTCTAATAGGTATAAGACTAAAAACGTAGTTTACCAATGTGAAGTACACAGAAATAGCCATATAAAATCCTATACAGGTTCCACAAAAAAGCAAATGATACTTAGGTGCAACGCACACCAATCTATCTTCAGATATAGAAGTAAGGCAAATTCAACAAGGCTTAGTAGCTATATCTGGGAGCTTAAGGACAAAGAAATAGAATATAGATTAGAATGACGCATGCTCGCAAAAACAACTTCTTACAACTCTACCAATAGACGGTGCGATCTCTGTTTAACTGAACGCTTGGAAATTCTAACGGCTAAACCACCTCTTCTTAACTGGAAATATGAGAACATTAATTTTTGTCTACATATAGGCTTATTTGTCTTTTCCAAGTATCGGTAAACCCGCTGGGCTCCCTACTAATCCTACACTAGCATATTCATCTAAATAATCCCATTTAGCCGAGAACCACTTAAACTACTTGCATGCAAACATTCACCTCCTAACCCCCACTCGCTTTACACACCTCATAATAAATTATTTTACACCTACGCAGGGCTTCCTCTATTACTACGAACTCCCTACAACTTTAGGTCCAAAAGACACATAAATACCTTACTCACCCCGGACTGAGTAATCCGGACAGAGTTAGTCCCCTTTTCACCATGAGTTAGAGTTAACTCCCTATCCTTACACCGCCGATGAAAAGTCTAGCCAGAATAAACATGTGGAGAACATGCACTTACTTAAACTTGGGGCTACATATCAAAATAATCTCTATCCTACATCCACTTCGCAGCAGAATTATCAACTAAGATATCTACTATAATGTAAGACCCACCATTCTTTGTATTTATTCTCGTTATCAATGCATCCCTATGTCTGTCGCTCTCCTTACCTCTACATATGGCTATGCACTCTGATGATGTCTACCACTACAACACTTTCACACAGTCTTGGCTTTATTGTCTCATTTTATTTAACACTAGCAGTATAGCCCGGCTTTGCTCGGGATTAAGTTAGGATTATTAAGCTAATCAAGCTCTTTATTTCAAAGCAAACTAAGTAACATCGACGTCAAATTTAAGTGAAATCCATTGAAATTGGTAAACTTTTGGCTGAAATTTTACAGACAATTTGATTGGAAAATCCCATAGGGAATCGGTTTATCGATTTTTTCCACTCATCGATTGTTTTTTTTATTTTCGTTTTTGGAGAACTTAAAGCATTCAAAGATCCCATGAGTCCTAAGTAATGCTGGCATCAACTTTGAACAAAATACATCAAAATTGGTAGACGTTATGGTTGAAAATGGGGTGTAACCAATTTTAGTGGGAAGTCCTATAAGGAATCGGTTTATCGATTTTTTAAATCCTGATTAAATGGAAAACCCCATAAGGAATCAGCTTGATTTTTCACCCCAAATAGGACTTAACCGAACATTGTTGATTCAAAAACATCTATATTTATACTTTAAAGTTGGCTTTCATACCCAACCCAGTTCTGCAGAATCAGTGTCACGACGGGAGCGCATGGGTTGGGAGTTTGATTGGCAGAGGTGATCAGGTTGCATATGCTAACCCTTTTGAAAACACCATCCCATCATGTAACCCCACTTTGCCCATGGGTTGGGAACCCTTCCAGCAAGGAAAATAGAACGCCCAAAAGGACCCCCGATCCTTTGTGTGAGAAGCGGTTATGTTCAGATCACAACTAAGTATATATATATATATATGGGCAACACACACACACAAACATATACATACATACTCCTATTGCATACATGTTTTCGCACGTCTTTGCCCCTACCCCTGTCCCACCACCACCTCCTACCCGAGTAATACCATCAACTGAAGCAAATTTGGCACCCGGACGTAAGTTTTGTAACAGGAATAGAGAAGCCTACCTTCTCCCGCAGAGATGTGAGAGTCAGATCTCTCCTTCCGAAAACATGAACACTTTCGAAACATTGTTTACAAAATAATAGCTGATCGTTTGCGAAGGAGCGTGTCTACAGTCAACACGTAGGTCTTTTGCTCTGGTAACCTCTGCTCTCTCCCATGTTCACGCACGACCAGCTATATATCGATATGAGTAGAGCAACGGATTCAGCTAATTTGGAAATTAGTTGTGGAGAAATGGAGAATATCATTTATATTGTGTATATATATATATATATATATATATATGTATATATTTACGGGCAACACACACACACACATACACACATACACATTGCATGCATGTGTTTTGTACGCATACATGCTCGTGTGTGTGACTGAAGTCATTCACACATACATACATACATAACAACCCCTGTCTGTCAATCACTCGCTAAAAAGACGAAATTTTAAAAATATGTTATCTCTCTCTCCCTCTCTCTTTCTCTCTCTCTCTCCCTCTCTCACTCCTTCTCCTTCCCTCTCTTTACACCGTCGCTAGAAGGGGACTTAACTCATGTTTTGTAAACAATGGGGGATTTCTCCGCCGTGAAAATTTTTTAGAAGTTATGACTCAAAATTATTTACCGCTATTCGCGGGTGCCTCAGGGGAAAATAATTTGACAAAAATACAGCTAGGGTCGTGACGAATGTCCTCCGAAAATTTGAGTGACATGCGTGCTAATTTGTGGATGTGCATAAACTGCATTCACGTACACACACTCACACACACTCATCCTGCCTTATATATATATATATATATACAGATATACATGCTTATACACAACCCGCATTAGACTCCTTACTCGTATTACTATGGAACTGAGAATCTAACTACGGTCCTCCTATAGCACTTACATAGCCTTACCTACCATCTTGGGCCTTCTGGATGCCAATACCTCTCACATATATCCACATGTGTATGTCTTTGTGTATGCGTTTGATCCCCATTACCACTTGACAACTGGTGTTGGTTTGTTTGTGTTCTTGTAAGTTATCATTTTGGCAAAATAGAATAAGTATCAGGCATACGAATAAGTACTGGGGTCGATTAATTTGCCCAAATCCAACAAAGTGGTGCTGCAGACCAATGCCAGAAACAAGTAAAAGAAAACCCACCCAATAATTATTGCAAAGAAATGCAAATTTACCCCATGATAAATCTGGCACTGGGAAAATAATTCTGTGTTGCCCACTCCAACTCCTTTTGATACCATAAGCTTATGTTTATATTGTTTAATGTTTACTCCAATCAAACCTAGTAGGAACAGAATGATTAATATATTTGTTTGGCCTGCAATATGGCTAAATGTTAGCTGAGAAGGAACACAACTTCTAAATTAGACCTTTCTTACACAGAAACAAAGCAATTAATTTGAGGAAAGAAGTAAATTGATTAAATTGATTCCCCTGTAGTCATGGATTAGGTACTTTATTTTAGTGACACCTCTGCCCCCAGAAGGATGAGAGCCAAAGAACACCTTGGTAGGATTTGAACTCAGAACATAAGTTTCCTTATAAAACTACATGTCCAGTTCTGGCCAATATTCCCTTACAAAAATTCATAACCGATTATATTGCAGGAAATCACCTTTAATTTCCTATAAGTGGTGACCTCTAAAATCTGAACAATGTAGTCATATTCTTGATTTCATAGCTTGGAGTTCAAACAAATCTGTGACCATTTTTCTTATTACACTCACATTTTTTTCTAGAAGAACATCACTGTCAGTGTTGAGAAACTTTTGTGTGATTGGACAATGCCTTGTTTACCAATTCATTCATAATTTCCTGTATTTTTCTCCATCAGCTGAAAGCTTTTTCCTTTTGGCTATCAACTTAGCACACTGTTTGAAGCCAACTTTCACCTCTGTTACTGTTCTGCTTCACTCAAAAATAATACTAACCAACTACAAAAAGCAATATTCAGTCTTGAGAAAAATTGACTAATTCAGTGCAGCACAGCCCTACTGCAACAACCACCATCATCACTACCATCACAGAAGATATGCCAAATGTTGAATAAAAGAATTTGAGGAAATAGAAACACTGAAATCATTAGAATTACAGCTGTAATTTCCAGTTTGCATGAAGAATTTATATTTCAGATAGTTTTTCTATTCTGCTAATTATTCCAAGAAATTGAACCGTTTATTTTTTTATTCTTTAAATTGTAATTAACTATTTCAACTTTTTAACTCATTTAAACATAAATTATTGTAACTAACTCAGAAAAAATGTATTTTCTTTGCCTTTCATTTTTTTCTTGAGTGTTAGAGTGTGATTTAATGGAGACATGGCTGCTATTTCTAGGTGCTGAAACAGATTTCAGTAGATTCTACTGGCCAACTTTGGCTTTAAATCTCCCCATAGTAAACAAAATAAATAGCAATGTCTTTGATTCGATCACTTTAAGTTCCATCACCAATCATTAACATTATTTAGTTATTAAAGACCGTTTTTATAACAGTGATGTTTCTTCTCTAAAACTAGTTTTCAGACAGATTTGTACTGCAACATTTAAAAGATGTCTCCAGCACATTTTGTTCTATTTAAAACTCTGATTTCATCCTATTCTGCTAAGAACAAAAAATAAGAATAAAGGAGAAATGAAACAAACTCTGAGCCATTTTGTTTATTGATGGTTGTATAAATGGTAAGCTTCATCTTAAAGTATATTTAAGATTACTTATAAGAAACATAGCACTAAACATGAAGTAAAGAAACCATAAAATGTTAAACAGAACAGCAGAATGTCTGCTGAGCAATACATTTATCTCTTATTGTTTGATTCCAACCTATAAATCTCTGGATTTTTCTGATGATGTCAGCATTGATCAGTTACATTTAGTAATTCCTTTGCTGGCCTTATGCAAATTCAGTTAGTCATGTGGAATGAAAAATGGCTCCTTGCTGTGGCATAAGTTATGACCGAGAGAAAGCCATGAATAAAAGAAACTGTGTGAATGCAATTATGCTTGACTAGTAACTTTGTATTTTGTGGAACAGTGCTTGGGGAATGGAGAGAGAAAGAAAGAGACAGAGAGAGGGTTTATATACATTTTTGTTATATCATTATTACAGATACAACACAAAATAGGGGAAACACATTTCTATCAACATGATATTATCATTTAAAACAATGTATCTTTACTGTTGACAATAACTTACTGATGAAGTTGGTAAGGTGCTACATCAGCAACTAAAGGGTACCTGATTCAAATTCTACCATTAGCATACACCCAGTGTCTATCACTCTATAACAGTCCACTCCACCCACCTATAATAATTCAACATTAAATTACAGCTGTAGCTCGAAGTAACAGAATTGTAGAATTTGTTTCAAAGGTTGGCAAAAGGCTTTCTATGTGTAAAGGCTGAGTTGATTGAATAGAATCATATACATGACTCACACTTAGGGATTACACACAATGGGACGGAACCTGAAACCATGTAACTGGGAAGTAAACTTCTTAATCACACAGTCATAACCTGTTCCAAGCTGGATGTATATATATATATATAGATACATACATACCTATCTATCTATCTATCTATCTATCTATCTATCTATCTATCTATCTATCTATCTATCTATCTATCTATCTATCTATCTATCTATCTGTCTGTCTATCTATCTATCTATCTATCTATCTATCTATCTATCTATCTATCTATATCTATCTATCTATCTATCTATCTATCTATCTATCTATCTATCTATCTATCTATCTGTCTGTCTATCTATCTATCTATCTATCTATCTATCTATCTATCTATCTATCTATCTATCTATCTATCTATCTATCTATCTATCTATATGTATACACACACACACACACACACACACATATATATATATAAGGCGAGCTGGTAGAAACGTTAGCACGCCGGGCGAAATTCGTAGCCGTATTTCATCTGTCGTTACGTTCCGAGTTCAAATTCCGCCGAGGTCGACTTTGCCTTTCATCCTTTCGGGGTCGATAAATTAAGTACGCACTGGGGTCGATGTAATCGACTTAATCCCTTTGTCTGTCCTTGTTTGTCCCCTCTGTGTTTAGCCCCTTGTGGGTAGTAAAGAAATATATATATATATATATATATAGGGTCATCCCATGAATAATGCAGTTTTTTTTTCAATTGCATGAACTAAAAGTCGGAAGGGGGTGGGATAAACTACCTGCATAAACTTGCTATAAAAGCAGGTAGTAATTTTAACTTATTCTTAGTACAAGTTTTGAGGAGTGCAGTTCGATTCTAAAAGTTATTTTTTCAAACCTATAAAGGAAGTGACAAAGGAGCATATTTAGCATATTTTGCTTTATGAGTCCAATACAGGCAACAAACCAACGGAAAGTGTGAGGAATATTAATGCAGTATGTGGGGGATGAACAATAAGCATAAGCCAATGTCAACGGTTGTTATGGAAATTCCGAGCCGGAACCTACAGTCTAGAAGGCGAGCCTCATCCTGTAAGATTTGTAGAGCTCCACGAAATTGGGTCAATGAGTTCCTCATAAGCTTTCTGAGTCTAATCGCGCGCAGAGAGTGAAGGCGTGCTCTTCTCCCGAATCAACTTTTTTTGGACTGAGTAGTGACTGGTGATGAGAAATGAGGGCGCATGGCTTAGTAGTTAGAATGTTGGACACATGATCGCGAGATAGTGGATTCAATTCGTAGACTAGGTGGTACATTGTGTTATTGAGCAGGACACTTCATCTCATGCTGCTCTGCTATCACTTCGACACCTGAGTCGTAGCACACAGTGCACCTGTTCGGACAACGTTGATTTGATGGAGAGAGTGAGCTTAAGTGTGGCATGAACATCTAATCAATATAAACGATTAATTTGTGCAGGTCATTTGGCAAAAGGTGAACGCTTATTCGTCATATTCGACGGGAGAGTCCACTATATATGTGTATATATATATGTGTGTGTGTATATATATATATATATATATATATATATATATATATAATATATATATATATATATATATATACATATGTATATATGAATGTATGTATACAATTGCAGCGGGGAAGGTGTTTGTAAGCCATTTAAGAAACACACAAAATCCGTTAGATTCACTTTAACATTTAAATTTAATTTTCAAAATATTTTCGTCGCTTTGAGACCGCGACCTGTTCACTGACAAAACTTCATGCAGCACGAACATTTTCACTAGTACCCACAAAGGAAGGAAGCAGGTTGCTCTTGCAGCTTATATAATAACTGTCCAGTAGGAGGCTGAAGGGGTCACCTATGAGGCTACGGTGATACCTAGACCTGCTATCCGCAATAACAGTATTGTACCATCCAACAGCAGATTAACCAGATCTCACACCTGTACAATTGCTATTCCCAGAGATAATAACTATAGAGAGCGTCACCGAAGACCTCGGTACAGCCGCCACGGATAAGGAACAATCCATAAACACAGATAAGGTGACCAGGCCCGCAACATATGTTACCACCAGTATAATTACCAGGCCTAGAAATGATGACCAATCCAGGACCAGCGACTTGGAGGAGGTATCCGCTGTTCCCAGTACCGCCACCGCGGATGATGACCAAATACTTACCTTCAACACTGATGGAATGACCAGGGGTACCATTAGGGTCACATCTCATGTTTGTAAATAGATTGGATCTGCGAGTACTTCCTTCAAGCGACATTTTCTTAATCACCAATCATCCTTCAGAGTCCCAGAAAGACAGTTTGTCACTCCCTGGCTCGCCATGTGTGGCATCTCAAAGATCAAAGGACCCCGTGCGATATCAGAAGGAAATTAATTGATCATCCGGGCCCATATGTTAATGGAAGTGACCGTGCAAGATCCCACATCGCGGGAGAGCCAAAATTCTTAAGGGCTATACGAAATCTGGCACGTGGTCGGAAAGAAGTGTTTTATAAATGTGTCCACTTCAACCGCTACTCAATGGGAAATTGGATCTCCCCGTTTCCTTGTTATGTCGCACTGGGTCTATAAGAGATGTTCTTTTTTTTTCCTGGTTAAGGGGAAATAACCGGTCCTCATTAACGTTTTATTTTTTTGTTTTGTTAAGACGTATTTCTCGTTTTCCGAGCGTTTCCTCACGTCCGTGATATAGAAATTAAAACTTTTTGTCTTTTATGTTGAGTGTGACTTATCTTTGTAATGAGATCGTTCACAAGCCGTTCACAAGATCGTTCCCAAGATCGTTCTCAAGGCTTTAACTTTGTGGATACAAAATCTTGGGTAAGATATAAAATTTTGTTGTACTATATATATATATATATTATATATATATATATATATATATATATATAATATATATATATATATATATATATATATATATATATATATATATTTAAATAATGAGAGTGACAAATTGAATATTAATTTAATTAATTTCAATTTAAAACCAGTAGCCTAGCATATAGAAAAATCTGAAAATTCAGAAAAATTGTAATACATGCGTAGAATAGGGATGACCACTAAGTGGACATCCAATATGCTAGAAGATCACCTACGATCTCATTACAAAGAAAGGAATGTTCTCTAGAGAAATTCAGCAAACACCAGAACATAAGCGGGTAAGACAGATGAAAATATAAAAAAAACAGAATTGATAGTAGATCGGTTTCGTCATCAACGATTTTACTTACGTAATCATCGTCCGTGGACTCTTCAGTACGATCGCTCCAATTCAATATAACCATCCCTAAATACAGCAATATATATATATACATTTATAGGAAGCAGGGTTTGAAAATGCAAAGATCTTTTAAAGATGTTTATTGACTTGACGCGTATACGTGTGAGTATGCGTTTGTGTGTGTGTATGTGGGCGTGGTTATGTAATTTTCGGGTGTGTGTGTGTGCTATATTTATTGTTGTGAAGTGTGTGTGTACGTGTGAGTGCAAGTGTGTATGTTATTATTCTGTGTGGTGCGTGCAAATGTTAGGGTGTATTATTGTGAGTGTTTTGTTTGTATTGTTTGTACAGTGTCTATGTATACGTAGATTAAACATCTTCATTGATATACTCTTAAAATCTATGAGCAATCCAAATCAAAATATAGCCTGTCTTCCCACAAATACCTGTTGGAGAATTGGAAACGCTACTTGGATGATTGCCTCATCCTATGATCTCACACACTCGGCCAACTCAATGAATTCAAAAATTTAATCAACAGTGTCCACAACCATATCCAATTTACAATGGATTATAGTCAAGACCAACTTCCATTTCTAGATATTCATATTATAAAAAAAGAACCCAACATTGAAACTGATATCCACCACAAACCAACTGATTCCAAGCAATACCTCCTGTTCACCTCTAATCATCCAAAGCAAACGAAGACAAACATTCCCTTCAATCTAGTATGACAGTCCACCGCCAACAATTGAGGGACCCACTACAAGATAGATACCACTGAGTAGCCATTTAGATTTCTGTGCACAAAACAAGTCCTCTAAATTCCTAGTTTCCCCACTGTACCACTGCCCAGACAACACCACTGACCTAACACGAATAAATAAGGAAAACATACTTATTCAAAAATACAGACCACAACTCACCATACTCTAACATACCCCCCCCCCCCCGGTACTCATGCACAACAAACACACACAAAAACACGCACAGATGTACAAACACGCAAAATACAATGCAAACTTCCCACACAAACTTATAGGCTAAATTTTTATATATGGAGTAGAGTGAATGTATATGTAATCACATGTGTATATAGAGGTATACATACTCATATAAGCATATAGATACACAAATATATACATATGTATATACACGCTCTATGCACATACATATACATGTACAAATGCATATATACATACATATGTAAATAAACACGTAGAAATCATATTAGATATCATTCCAAAAATAATAAAGTTAAAAATAGTGAACCTAATACATAAAACGAAATAGTATATCCTAATAAACAAATGATGAAAACTCCCAATGATAGTCATAAACATAACATCAACAATAAACACGACCATCATCATTATAATAACAGTACAAAAAACTCAAGCATTACATGCTCTACAACAGAAATAGAACTCAGAAAAATATAAATCTTAATAATTACCACCTTCCTAACCACACTAATATAAACAAACCTATAAATACTGGCAACATACACCATAGCTGTATAATTAAAGATAAAAATAGGAACATTAAGGCAACAGGCAGAAAACACAGGAATAATCAAAATAAGACAATTTACTGAAATGATATGAATAACCATAATACTCTAATTAATAAGGATAGGAACAACATAGTAAAAAAGAAATTTATACCATGTATGTAAAGATTTGACTCTCTGAATACAACCAAATTCTTTACCAAAGCAGACAACGAGAAAACCATTTGGATAATAATTCCCTTTGCAAAACACTTAAAATCTAACTTTATTAGATGCATCAGAATAATTATTAATGAAAACTTCAAAAACAATAAATACGCAAAAATATTTAATAACAAACATATTAGATTTGGATTTTTCAGTTTCACCTAATCTTTTTAACAATAAGAAACTAGATGAATTCTATCAAAGCAAACTTACTAAAACTGAACATAGAAACTGAACGCAGAGCTTCCTCTCCACCTTACTTTTTGGATGCAGCACAAATCTACACGTCTCCGTTAAAACATCCATTCTTTTATTCTTTTACTTATTTCTGTTATTTGACTGCGGCCATGTTGGTACATCACCTTTAGTCAAGCAAATCGCCCGAGGACGTATTCTTTGTAGGCCTAGTACTTATTCTATCGGTCTCTTTTGCCGAACCGCTAAGTTACGGGGACGTAAATACAGCATCGGTTGTCAAGCGATGTTGGGGGGACAAATATAGACACACAAACATATACACACATACATGTATGCATACATACATACATACATACATACATACATACATACATACATACATACATACACACACACATACATACATACATACATACATACATACATACATACATACATACATACTTACATACATACACACGCATACATATATATATTGTTTAATTCTATTTGATTATTTATTTAACGATTATTGTTATTATTCTTGACCTGAGGAGTGACTATACTTTTAGATTGAATTATTTTTCGATTAAATTTAAATTTAATTGTAATTCGAATTGAAATTATAACAATGAAACGTACGTAGTCTTTTTACTTATTATATTTTGTTTATTCATTTTTGTACTTTTTGTGATCTAGTTATATGTTTTATAATATATTTTATTTTTCTTTATGATTTGGTCAATGTCTACCATTGTTTGAATTACATAATAGTGGTTTTTCTCTAATTTATATATATTATATATTTATATTGTGAAATTTGATTTAATACTAAATTGAATTTTCCCCTGTAAGTTTGGAGTTATACTCCCTAATATTATATATATATGTGTGTGTGTGCGCGCGCGCGCGCGTGTGTGTGTATACGACGAGCTTCTTTCAGTTTCCGTCCACCAGATCCACTTACAGGCTTTGGTCGGCCCTAAGCTATAGTAGAAGACACCCAAGTAGCCACGCAGTGGGACTGGACCCGAAACCACGTAGCTGGCAAGCAAGCTACTTACCATACAGCTACTTCTGCGCCTATACATACATATTAAATATATAAATAGTGGCATTGTAGGATGGCATGTATTTTGTTTCTCATGTTATTCCTTCTAGAAAATAGCTGATAATCAGTGTTAAGAAATATTAGATCCATTTCAGTAATTCATATATCAATGGAGTTTCTTACATGATATTTTAACGTGAATGTGTTGTTTGGTCTCTTTAAACAATTATTGCAAAAACAAAACTATTTTTCTGGTAACACATGCTTTTATACTCAAGCTAAATCTTCATTTAAACAAATCTCACTGTAAGTTTCTATCTCCTCCCTCTCACAAGAATTATAATGTAAGATAAGTAAGTATCGAATTAAAAATTCTTTGAAGTTAAATATTTTAATTCCGTTTATCCCACAATTTCAGTCACTTGTTTTCACTTTTTCTTGCTTATAACCTCTACTTCACTTATCCCATTGAATATTCCTAAAATTCACTATTTCAAATCGTTTTAGCACACGACACCACTCCTCCTTCTCTCAGCATTTTGTCACAAAATTTTCTCATTTCCTCTCTCATTGAACGATCCTAAAGTTAAATATTTCAATTCATTTTAAACACTTAATGGACATTGCTTTTACTCTCACATTGAATGTTCTTAAAGTTAAATTCTCCAATTCATTTTAGCATACAATGATTCTGTCTTTCCTTCTCTCTCCTTTTTGTTTCAGACTCTCATTGAATTTTCCTTTTCCTTCATCATCATCATCATCATCATCGTTTAACATCTGTCTTCTATACGGGCATTAGTAAGATGGTTGATAGGAGCTGGCCAGGTAGAACACTACCTCAAGTTACTGTCTGTTTTGACATGTTTTTTACAGGTGGGTACCCTTCCTAACACCAACCATTCTACAAAGTGGACTGAGTACTTTTTATGTGGCACTAGCACTGGCGAGGTTAGTTTTGGCATGATTTTTAGAGCTGGATGCCCTTCCAAATGCCAACCACTTTTCAGTGTAGACTGGATGGGTTTTACATGACACCAGCACCTGCAGGGTCACCAGGTAACATGCAAGACAAGGAATTTTGAGAAGGATGGGGGTATTGGAGAGTATTTTGTGTCAGATGAGGAAAAGTTAGAGTGTGACAAAGAAACAAAAAGGCAGAAACAGGTGTCTTGCAATAGAGGAGATAGATGGTTACAAGTATCAGTGCATAGATGTAATGGTAGAGTAAGGGAGAAAGAGATAAATGGTGGCAATTACCAGGGCATGTGCTCAAGGTAGGGAGTGGGGATTGCAGTGACTGGTGAAAACTTAGGTATAAAGACGGGGTGGAGGAAAGCAGTGATAAAGTGAGCAGAGCAGTGAGGGCAGGGAAGTGGGGTGGGAGAAAATCATAGTGTATGAAGAAGAAATGTGAGGAAATGAAAGATGCAGTTTAGAAGATGGGATGCAGTTTGGTTTCTTGGTGTAGGGTGTGTGAAAAGTTTATTGTTAAGTGTGAGTGGGACACAATGCTTCTAGAATTCAGTTTCGCTGATGTGGGTAGTTCTTCTTTAGAGCCTCATATCACCAGACATCCATACTTATTTCCTCTTTGAGCCCTAACACCCTGAGATTGGTTCTCACCACTTCATCCCTAATCTTGACCTCCTAGACAGCATTACGAAGGAAAGCGATGAAGTGATCAATGACAATCCTGTATGTCTTCAAACCCCTGAAGGACAAACAGACGGCATCACAAAAGCGACCATGAACACCATCCATCTTAAAAACAGTAATAAAAGCAGCAACAACAACAGTCAAAACAGAATTTTAGTGAAAAACAGAGATAGACAAATAAGCAATACAGCCAGGAAAAGTGATGCCCTTAAACCCGAAACCAAAAGCAAAGACAAGAACAAAGGCAAAAACCTGAAACACCAAAAGGTAAAATGAACAAATACAAGGAAAGAAACTGACAGAGCCAAGATTGTCTGTAAATTTTATTTAAATGGCACCTGCTGACATAGAGAAAAGGGGATCAACTGCAGTTTTGCCCATCTTAAGCCTCATCAAAACAAGAAACAGGGTAACTGACCAAAACAAAACCAGCAAAAACATAGAAGAGGGAAATTGTCAGACATGGACCTACAGGCTAATAGTACACCAACGGGAAGATGCAGGTATAAGAATAGGAAAAGAAATCACTATATATCCTCTGCACCCCTCAAAAGGCAATATGCAGTGGCTGTATGAACTGCAGCTATCAAGCAACAAGCTTTTTTTGAACATGGCCCAGAAGATAGTGCAGCAGCTGATATGGATGCCAAAAATGCAAAATCAAAGCCATGCATTTCAATGCACAAGACCACCTCAGGTTATGGACCCAAGACAGCCACCACTAACACCAGTAACACCCACACAGATATCACCGATATTGCTATTAAACATAGGAGATCTGCTAAAACTCTGTAACAGAGGTAAAATTCTCTATCTAAAAGAGTTTGCTTCACTAACTGAGTTTGAGCATGCCAGTGATACAAGGAGCGTGACATCTTCACAGATATAGCAACTCCTCCAAGCTTTTAGATATATATGAGTCTGTGTTTGTGTGTGTATATATATATTTATATATGAATTTTTGTTTGTGTGTGTGCATATATACATACATAATGGGAAAATTCCCTTGTCATCTGTACGACTTGCCTAACTTACTTATCTTTACATTTATATATATATATATATATATATAAAATACATATATACATATATTACATACATATATACAGAGGTAACATCAATAGAACCAAATGGGCAACTAAATGTGTGAAAGTATGTGGGAGTAACTGAAGATCCCTTCAAAAACTGCTTTAACAATCACAAGTCCTCATTCAACATCCTGGAGAGACACAATGCCACAACTCTGGCCAAGCACTTTTGGTCTTTGAAAGAAAGCACCACCGAGTACACCATAAAGTGGAAGATCCTGGAGAAATGTACACTGCACTTTAATAGTAGCAAGAAGCGTAGGTTGTGCCTGGCTGAGAAAAGAGAGCCAGCACTCAGGCATTTACCTGAATAGCAGAAGTGAAGTGTTTAATCCTTGCCCACATGAAAGAAAGTACATCCTATCATACCAGTGTGCCTCATCATGACTACAATCATCAGTCCCCTTAGCTTTGTTTCTCATCCAATACTCTGGAGTCCAGCAAAGAGTTTGACCAGAGAATTCATCAATGCACCCACATACAAACATGCTTGCCCCAACACAGTGGACACCTATCAAATAGACTGTTTTCCCCTCCCCACCAATATAAACTCACTCTTACACATTGTTCACCTACACACACCACATACACACATAAATCCCCCACAACCTTAACCAATATAGAAAGAAAACACTAATGAACACAGTTCTGTATGCCTGCATCCCCTGAAAAAGTTATACGCATAGTACCACCACTCATACCTAATTTCCATAAGAACATCAACCTGAAAGATGCATACATGTCCCACAAACCCTTCAAGAAAGCTCATATTGACTTGCAGGAAGACCAACCCAGTGGCAAGGTTTCAGTACCAAGGGACATAACTCTTGACTTGATCCCCTACTTGTTTCATTCCATAATCTTTTCACGCCAGCCGAAAACCAGATGTGTCCAGTCACTGCCAACTATAGAGAGCAATTGCCAAATAGGTGAAAAATTGCATTTTTATGCAACATTGTGGATTAAATATTTAGTAGATAATACAATAAAGTATTGGACACAATAGGAAGCGAGACGATTGTATTCACTGAATATGCATAAATTCTCCATAGGGCAGGGTTTTGGTATAAAGAGGCTCTCATATATTTTCTGAAATGAAATCCTCAATAGGCTTTATATATATTTATATTCTAAAATAAAGGTTATAACTGTATGTGATATTTTTCAATTCATTAATTCACTGCATTATATTTATATACAAAAATGATTAATGAAAATAAATGAAAATTCGTTGCGATAAAAGGATGCTTTTATTGCAAAATTTTCAAACGATATGAAAATATTGAAATATTTACAATTATTATTCAATTTTTTCCTTATATTGGCTCGTATCTTGCTTATCACATATACTACAATATTCATATATGTTACAATATAAACACTAATGTACATACATTTAAATATTGAATAATATGAAAGTGCAAATTAAAGATTTCTAGAAATATACTGTTGGCTATTTAATAGGATGGCTAAACTTCTTATGTAGCAACAGAAAAATATTGATCCTTATCAGGAAAATACAGAAACAAATAGGAAATTCTTACTGAAGAATAAGGAAACCAATATACTTTAATAAATTACAAATACATTCCCCTGTTGGCTATGTGTTTGAAAATGTTTATCAGTTCTTCATTATCATCAAAGATACTAAACAATTAGAGATTCAAGGGTCTATCTACTTCACTCAAGCATTACAGCTTATACTAAAATTGAATGTGGGAAAGAATTTCTCCAAACTTGCTGTTACTGAATATGTAATCTATTTGATAATTCATGTGTATATATTTGGAAAGACAAGCTAGACAAGATACACTTTAAGACAATTCAAGGTGGATTTCAAATCATTCGTGGCAGTGACTTGCAGAAATAAAATACTCTCAATTCTATCAAAATATTATCCTCTTTTACCTCTTTTTCTCAAAAGAATTTGCAGAGAGTAATTAAATCTTAAGTTTTACTCTTTGTTACCAAGTCTCCATGTACCTTTCAATTTAGTTTCATAATTAATCTATTACACTTGTTATTTTCATATATTTTCCTGCTCTACCAAGGAAAGTTCAATAGAGGAAACTTTCTTAAATTGGTCAAACACTTAGCCAAAATATAGAAGTATTATCAAAATACTTATATGCTAATTAAACAATAAAACCCAAGATTGCTAATGCTTTTTCTTTTAGATCTTGATAAGCCAACTAACATTCCTGCCAACTCAGAATTGCTATAGTTTATTTGAAGAATTAATTCTACTTTGAAGTGATAGAAGAACTAAATTCAGTGAGCATCATGAATAGAAAGAACTAATAGCGAAGTCATTTTCAAAGAGGTGGTGGGAACAATCTGGTTTGAAAATGTGTATGGTGCATTATATTTGATGGAGGGAAAATATGTGTAAAGTAGGAAAAGGTCTCAATGGACGAGTCTATAATGCTTGTAACAATACTGGTCGTACAATATCTACAATGTTTGAACAGTTGTATCAGCTTGCTGCTGCTTCTTGCTTTATGTTCATGCTTGATGGGGTGCGGATCATCCCAGTTTAGTCATCCCAGAGACGTCATCATGCATAGAGCCAATCAGGCCCAACAGTGCTCTCCATTGCTGGTGATCCAGTACCTGGCCCTCTGCATCCTCCAAGATGACATTGAGCCTCTGGAGATCTTCCCCAAGGTCTCTTCCAGCTCACAGCTACTGTGTCAAATGAGAGTAAAGCCCTGGTAGGATGATCTAGCAAGAGATAGGAGACATGTCCATAGCAGTGCATGTGACAACTATGAGATAGGAAGCTGCGGGGAATTGTATCACTAGTGGTGAATTATAAATTGATTACATGTACTCAATCATTGCCTGTTTTCCAATAGTTTTGAAAAAAATTGAAGTTGACTATACTGACCTGCCATGCCATAATGCAGTAAGACATCTCTGCAAAATCAGCTTATGGTTTCTGTGACTTCAGATGGAGATTGAAAATTTTTGTAATGAGAAAAGTTGTTCAGCTTTTCTTGTAAATGGTGAATGGTGGTGGAAATTAGTGTTCTGTCCTAATGTGTTTAATTTTTTACTATAAAGTGATTTTAAGCTTATATGCAACACATACTCTACAATGAAAGCCTTTCAGTGTAAATTAACTTTTTTTTCACTCTCTTCTAATGCTAAATAACTGCAACTACTTTCCATTCAGTGAAAAATTTAACCAAGAAGCAAATTCTCTATTTCTTTCTGAATTCACATGAAGCATTCACACAAAAAAATCTTCTCAGATCTCAACTAAAATGCAAAAACATTAAAAATTTTCCCAAATCCATATCACTGCATTATCAAAGAACTTGACGTTAGATTTCCAACTGAAAGTTATTGACTTGCAGCCAAAGAACATGATACAAGACAAATATCAAAAAGGAGAGGAAATCTTTTATGAATGCTGCCCAGATAAAAGATATATTTCTTTGAAACCTTAGCATAGTCAGAGATTTGACTCAACCTGCTGTTTATGGAAATGAAAGCTGTTCAAAGATGAATGTATAAAATAAATTTCTAGGTCAGTATTAACTGACCAATACTTGTCCTTAATTCTGATTACAAGAACCACAATATTTGGGCCATAATGTGACAATATTTTGTTCCTACCACCATAAAAATTGCATGAGAATTTCCTAGTTCTCACTGATTGACATCTTACAGAAGTTTATGTAGGGATGTATTCTTCCAATGATTTCTGATGTAAGCACAGGGCCAAAAGTTTTGAAGGGTGGGATTATTTGATATCAGTAACTTCACTACTTGTTCGATACTTTATTCCATCAATCCCAGAAGGGAGAAAGCCATTGGCAGGATCTGAACCCAGAATGAAAAGATTCTGAACAAATATTGCAAAATATTTTTCCAATGTTCTAACCAGTCCACTACCCTTATATGTTCTGATGGTGTAAAACATTACAACTATTAAACAAACTGTTTTCATGGTACTGTTATATCATGGTTTTATTTTACAATCATTTTGACTTTCAAAACAAAATATTTCCAATCCAATTCCTAAAATGTTTACTAATTTCTCATAAAACAATATATTTTTTTCTGAGAAGTGTAAAATTAATCAAATCTTCTACAGAATATTTATGAATACATTAATGGAGAAGCTAGGTGGTTGTTGGATTTACTAGAAATAATAGTCAAAATTTTTCCAATCACATTGTACCATCTTCAAAACAATGGAAAAAGAAGGAAAATTTAGTCATGTTTTGGAAGTCCTTCTTGTCATGATGATACCATCGTTTTTTACAGACATAGTATATCCAGAACTACATTAGCAATTGCATCTATTTGATATGAAAACAGGAAGTGATTTGAGAGAGATTTGGTTGCTATTTATGCTAGGTCAGGTGATTGTGTAGAAGCTATATAATTGACTGATATTTCATATTATGCAACTGGTGGTGAAAATAACATGTCTTAGATAGATCTTAGCAAGAAATATAAAGGACAAGGGTGACATGTTTTAGAGGGCATTCTTCAGGAAATGTATTTCAATGCCATAATCTTATTATTCTAATGAAGGATTTATTTATTAGAACTCAAACAAAAGGATGATGTTAAAATAAGGAAAAAAAATTAAAAAATTAACATTGAAGAATTCTTGCCTTATTTTGACAAATGCTTAAGAGAATTCTTGCATAGTTCATTTAATATAACTTTAAATAGTAACAACAGAGATTTACAAAGTGCTCAGTTGGTTGTATGTCGAACAAATAGATAGAACAGAGTTAATAAGTGAGCTAGAAATAGCAGTCAAATCTTCTCCAAATTTCACACTAGGGAAGGAAGAAACACAATGAGTTATGTCATTACCAGTAGAAATATAGAACACCTCTGGTTAAGGATCTACTCATCAGTGCTGATGTGAATGTAAACAACAAGAATCAGATGAATAATTGATATAGCATATCTCCTCACTGCAAATGTCTAGAATAGGTAGAATACTGAACACCATTGTAAGTGCCAGTAGTAGCATAGTAACATTGTTGAATGTTTAATTAGCTGGTAGTGTTGAGTGATCACCATACATTGTCATTGTGTTTTGGTTGTGATGCCCTGACATTTCAGGGCCAATTCAGTTCATCAGCAAGGAGAAGTTTAGAAAAGGGAAAAGCATCCACAATTCATTATAAAACAGGGGTAGTGGAACCATTAAAATCTCAGACAAAGTGTTCCATAATATTTGTTCTGGCTCTTTATATTCTGTGTTCAAATCCCACTGAGGTCTGCTTTACTTTTTAACCTTCTCGCATCAAAGAATAAAGCACCAGTCAAGTATACATGGTTTTTCCCTCCCCACAAAATTTCCGACTTTGTGTCTATGCAAAGATATTATCATTTCTAAAACAAAGTTAAAATAGTATCAAAAACAGTAAAGCACTACACTATACAGCTATCAGTACTATATTTTGTCTCTATATTCTACATTCAAACTCCATTAGGTTGACTTTCCATTTCCTCTATCCAGAGGTCTAATAGTCAATGCATCCCAGCCATGACCACCCCATATTTTTTGGACAGGATTAGGTTATTTTTAAGATAATAGAGTAGAATTCAAAGAAAATTTGGCTGTTATGTCTGACAGGTCTGTATAGAAACTCTTTTATTTTCAGTAAGTATCAGTGATGCACTTGAGGAAATACCATCAGCTAAAAACTTCCCATACATGTTTATGATGGTCGTTTTGCCTTGTAGGAAATCATAATTCCTTATAAGAGTAATATCCTATTAGTTTTTCCGGCATGGAAGATCACATTGAAACTTAGAATGTTTGTTTAGGTGCTCATGTCTTTGTAATTAATTTATGGCACACATAGAACATAAACTTGCAGTCATCAAAACTAGGTTTTATTGCCAAGGTGATATCTTCAGTCTTTTTCAAATAAAAACATAAACTCAGCTGCACTTTAACATGTGTAATATCTATCAAAATAGTTGTCATACAGTTCTATGATATGATTATTAAGTCAAATTTTCAGTAGCGAGGTGTAAACTTCATAGTAAATTTTTTCTGCATCAATATTCATTCTGTTCTTTACCATCAGTAACTATCTTCATTATATAGCCTCACTGAATGCCAAAAATCTTTCACAAAACTGTCAACAACAGGAAGTGTATTCATCATTTTCATAATGCTGCTTTCTTTGTTCTTCCTGTGAGGAATAGTTTAGGAGGAGTTTCTTAGCTAGTTTAAAGTATATTTGCCAGTGATTTAAAAGTATCAGCTTGTTCACTGACTTTAATATCCTTAGATAAGAGAAGTACAAATATTAAACTATGAGTCTGTCTCAGTTAATTATACAATATACCATTCTATGTGATAACCAATGAGCTCAGTATGTATATGGTATTAAACATTGATAATGCTAAAATGAATGGTAGAACTAAGCAAAATGCTCACTGACAGGACACCAACTCAACATTCTGCACTTAACCATTTCCTTCTCAAATTAAAACTTAGAATGTCTAATATCAATTAATAATCTTTGATTACTTATGAAACACTTTATATATATATATGTTTAAAACTATTTTAACACTGTTTGTTTGAAATATACTGCCTTCGTTTCATTTAATTTTTGAAAATAAAAAAATTTAGTAAAATACCTTTGTCTCATTATTAATCTGGTGTTTAAGCAGTGAGCTGGCAGAATTATTAGCATGGACAAAACACTATGCGACTCTGCCATTCAACCTTTCAAGGTCAATAAAATAAGTACCAGTTGAACACTAAGGTCAATGTAATCAACTAAACCCTACCCTAAAATTGCAGGCTTTGTACCAAACTTTAAAACCAAAGGTAGCAAGCTGACAGAATTGTTAAAGCACCAGACAAAATGCTTAGTGGTGTTTCTTCCAGCTTTTTACATTCTGAGCTCGAATTCTACCAAAGTCAATTATACTTTCGTTCTTTCTGAGTTGATAAAATAAACTACCAGTTGAGTAATAGGTAATTTATTACTCAAATAACCCTCTTTCTTTAAAATTTAATTTACATCAATCTAAATAGAAAGTTTGTATTATAGAATCAGGGGCAGTCTTTGAAGGGCTGGTATTGAAAGGATTAAAACATGTAGATATACGTTTATTTTACACTAGCAGTAATACCCGTCGTTACTTTTATTCTTTCTCAGGAGTCACATTCAAAGTATTATTATATATATAATAGATTTCTCAATGGGGATTTCAGGGGAGAGTTTCAGGGAGTCACTGGCGATGCATCGTGATGATCAAAAATCCGGCCTGCTAAAATTTGGTTAAAGTGATTCAAACTGCAGACTCAATGCAAAATGGTCACATTTAATTCAAAGCATTAAAAATGTTATGGAAACAATTGGTATGTGTTCACAAAGTCCAAACGATTAATACAAAAAACCCTCCAGGCTACATCCCGAAAATGAATTTCTTTGCCGAATTTCTACAATGTTTACGGCGATTCGTTTTTATATCTTGATTTTTTTTTTTCATGCAATTTATGCATGCTTGCACACGTGGTGAACACAGTTCACGTCAAACAGCTGACTGAGTAAAGTTCACTATTCAATGCATGGGATAAGGCCGAAACAAGCATATTATTGATTTTTGCACTTGCGAGATGAATTTCGGAACAGAAATAGTGCAGTTCAATTTTCATTCGCCTAAACTTTAAGTGATCCATTTTTGGTGGTTCTACGATTTGTTGGCTAGGAGGAGATGTGCCAGGAAGTTAAACACACAGACACACACACAGATACACACACAGACACACAAGTTGAGTTTTATATATATAGATGTGTAGTTTTGCTTTGAGTATTATTGGGCCATAAAACTCCATTTATAGTAAAGAAGATAATCTGAAGTTAGCAAAAGAGAATTAATAGGGACATATTGAAGACAGCTCAGAGGTGTTAATAAGGATAATTTACAAGTCATGGTTGTTAAATTAGTTTAATTTGTTTTGTCAATATTTCATTTACCACTTTACAAAATTTACTAGAAATTCTATAAAAGAAAAGTCCTGAGATATAGATATGTGTTGAAATAGGATAGCACTTGATTCATTTAAGTGCAAGATGTAATTAGAAAGCTCTGTTGATCTAGAACTTATTTCAAAGATGAAGGTAATAGATTTTGAAGATATTCTGTGTTTGCTAGATATTAAAGGCACCAGGATCAATAGGTTTGCATTTATTAATAATGTAGCACCATATATCAACAGATCAGAAAAGGGTAAACTTTAAAGCAAAACATTCACCTTGAAGTAGCTTTCTAATATCCTGAATAAGAGACAAGAATTAATGCCTTTATGGAAACAACCAAAACCAATATTACTACTAGAGAAATATCAAACTTGGGTAAGTCAACAAACTACATCAGTTAGAGTCCATGCCACTTCCTGTAATAGGACTAAATAGTTTATTTGAAGGACTGATAGAAATAATACAAGATTTGACTGAGTGAATAGATTTACAAGCACACAACATCTAAAATAGTACATGCTTTTAAAATGGTATTAAACTGAAATTATTATTTTTATGGAATAGACATAGGTTTGATTGTGTAGTTAAAAAGCTTGGTTTGCAACGATAGGGTTTTAGGTGTACTCTCACAGCACTACACACATTGTCATGTGTGTATGCGTTTTTGTGTGTTTGTGTGTGTCTTTGTGTCTGTGTTTGTCTTTCCTATTGCTTGTCAACTGATGCTAGTTTATTTACATTCCTATAACTTTGCAATTTAGCAAAAAAAAAAAAAAGACAAACAAAAATGATAGAATAAGTACTGACTTTAAAATAACTACTATGGTAGATCTGTTCAACTAAAACCCTTCAAGGTGGTGTCCTTGCAGGACCACTCTCCACTGACTGAAACAAGTTTTAAAGAGATAAGCCACATGTACATATGAGAAAATCTGAAATAAAATCCTTCAATGAATATCATGAGACCTTTTGGTTTTCTCTTCTCTTATATTCCAGCCTTCCTTTAGTAATCCTGTTGTTTTAGATTGATGTATAGAATTATGTATATATGTAAGTATACTGTAAAGTGTTAAAATGTATGTATAATCTGCTAATATAATAATGAGCATTGTCTTTTTATATATTTGTATATATATACACACAAAATAGAGCTGGAGTGAGAGGTGAAGGTAGAGGAGATAAATGGCAAAGAGAGTATCATATGAATGAGAAAGGAAGGGATGATAGATGAATATTGAAGGAAGGAGTGAAAGCCGATAAACGGCATTTGAAGTGTGAATATATGCGTGTGTAAAAGCGACGTATGTTTGTGTGCATGTGTGTGTGTACAATGGAAATGGGATGGTAATGTTCAATGCTGAAACTGTGTGAGTATATATGTGTGAGCATGTACAAAAGAGCTATATGAAATTTTATACATGTAAAGTAAAAAAAATATAAAAAATAAACTAGAATCCTTGTCTGATATTGGATCAATCCCAAAATCTAATCAGTCCGTTCCAGTTATGAGGCCAAACATCCTTAAAAGTTTCATCCAAATCCATTCAGCGGTTCTTGAGATATCTTGTTCATGGATAAACAAGGAAACAAACAAAGAAACAAACATGACTGAAAACAATACCGCCGCCTTCGCTAAAGTAGAGGTAATAATAATAATAATAATAATAATAATCCATTCTACTATAGGCACATGGCCTGAAAATTTTGGGGAGGCAGCTAGTTGATTACATCAACCCCAGTATGTAACTGGTACTTATTTCACTGACCCTCTCATGGTATGAAAGGTAAAGTCAACCTCAGTGGAATTTGAATTCAAAATGTAAGGACAGCTGCTAAGTATTTTTTCCAGCGTGTGCTAGTGATTCTGCCAGCTTGTCACCTTGATAATAACAATAATAATCTTGATAGCCATAATTTGTATTAATAGCACCAGCTTTCTGTCTGTTTCAGTAGAGAATTATAAGACATTTCACACAAGTTGCTGCTCTTTTATTATAATATTTTGTGTCAAAATCCATTTTTAATAGAGTTTACATTAATCAGAGTGAATGTTTGTTTCTGCCATATTATGTAGATTAGTTTACTACAGAAGTATCATACCATCTTAAATACATCCACAGCAATCAAGGTGACATTGGGAACCAATTTGTATAATGGTTTAGCAGGCTCTCCAGGCTGGTAGAATGACAGAAAGAATTTATAGATATAAAAAAAAAATCAGGTGTCATTGGATATGTTTTTGCATACATGAATACTTTTAAGTTTTGAAAGTGACTACTGCCATATTGCCATTTATTGTTCATAATGGAGAATAATCACAATAAAAGTCAAGAGATAAAAATAAGTTCTTAGTTCTGAACTGGTATATCCTGATAATCCTCAGGTATCACATCTTTACAGTCAAGTGAACAAACACATAACAAATAATCCCTGCGAAGCAGATAATACAAAGTTCTCTAGTGTGGTGGATGGTCAGTGTAGCAAGAAATTTCCAATAACCATTATTTGTATTCACAATATTATCACTAAAGTCTGAAAGAAGAGAGTCATAGTGCTTCTATATGCACTGGAAGTAAAGATGTTGTTGACAGTTGTTTTATTGTACACAATATATAGTTGCTACAAAGGTAAGAGATTCAAAAATAGTGAGTGGTGTGCATCTCAATTTAGATAGCAAAATACCTATACATGTATGCCTTTTAGAAGTTTGATCATTCAACAGTCTTATTGCAGAGAGAAATAAATCATGTACATCTTGATATTCATCATTAGCAAAGAAAGTCAATCTGCTGAAATTTTTAATTATAAATATTGTTGATGTATTTGTGCGTCTGGGACTGACAGTTTTTAATTTTCAAATTCAACAAAGACATCCTATCATTAAATATCATTTGCCAAGATATTTATTGATCAAGAAATTAGTATGTTTGATCCAAATAATGCTCAAGTGGTGCTTGAACACAACAAGACTTATAGCTTATTTGAAGAAAATGAAGATGAACTCCAGGCAAGAGTTATTTATGATGACTTTCTCAGATATTCCACTTGTCACAATACATCTAGCGGCATTACAAAAGAATCCTTGATGTTACTGGCAGGATCTATGTAATTCATTCTTTAAGGGAGAGCTTTCTTATGTTTGGTTATTGCTTCTGTAAAACACAGGTGCTACAGGTTTTACTGATTTGCTTGCTATGAACAATGTTTGGCATGTCTACCAGATGGTGAATTTTATAGAAAACTAGCAGTATAACCTGGCCTTGCCTAGGGTTAAGTTACGATTAATAAGCTAATCAAGTTCTTTATTTCAAACCAAACTAAGTAATATAGACGTCAAATTTAGGCGAAATCCGTTGAAATTAGTTATATTATATATATATAATATAATATAAATATATATGGCCAACAGGCACGAACACACATACACACATGTACGTACATACGCCTATTGCATGTTTTGTGCACGCATACATCTTCATAAACAGAAATGAATGGAAAAAATGTTGTTAAATTTGTAGATTAACACTCGCATGATTTTCACTAAAGTATATTATACTATGATTACAAAATATAATGTCTTTCAAAATCAAAAAACAAAACATTTTACATTTTATTTTTTATGAACGTCATAACTTACTCTCTCTCTCTCTCTCACTTTGTCTTTCCCGTAAAACTCTCTGCCTCCTTCTTCCACTTTTCTTTATCTTATTTTTTTTTGTTAGACGCCATCAAAAAAGCCAAGGCTGATATTTTTCGTGGTTAAAAGCTATGTCTAAAAATAGATATTTACGCTACCCACGGGTGCTTCGGGGAAAAAAATAAGTTGACAAATCCCAGATAGAGTGTTAACAAATGTCCTCCTACAATTTGAGTGACATGCGTGCTAATTTGTGGACATACATAAATTACAATCACGTACACACACACACACGCACACACATCCTCCCTTTTATAGATATGATGATCCTGATCAACAGCAAAGTTTGACAAGAGTTAGATTTAAGCATTCTTGTGAAGAAATATGCAAGGTATAATATGCTCAGTTCATAAAGAAGAAGAGCAGGTGCTAAAAATTATGGGCTTGACTCTCTGACTTCACATGTTAGCAAGGTCATGGAACACAGTATCAGAAAGAGGCCCATCACATTCCTGGAACAAAATAACTTGCTCTCAAACATAGCAACATAGCCTCTGTCCAAGGAGGATCTGCATCACACAGCTACTACAGTATTATGAGTAGGTACTGAAATAACAGTTCAACCACTTAAAAGTGGATGTGATATATCTCAGCTTTGTCAAGACCTTTGACAAAATTGATCATGGGATAACATGTCACAAGTTGCATGACATTCGAATTACTGGAAAATTAGACAAGTGGCTGCATGACTTTTTAAAAGGCAGAAGTCAGACAGTGCTCTTTCTAGGGAGACATCATTTACCTTAAGGAACTGTATTGGGATTACTACTGTATGTGGTGGCTCTCTTCTCAGACATGCCCTCAGCCTTACAGTCAGTCACTCTCAGCTATGTTGATGATAAGAAAAGTATCACAGTGGTCAAAGATCCTGATGACATCCTAAAACTGTAGAAAGACCTGAAAGTTATATATAGGTGGGCTGATGAAAATAACATGCAGACTACATTCAGAATACACAGTCCAGAGGTTGGTGCAATCCTAGTCAGAGTCAGAGTCGGTGCATGACCTTGGAATCCATATGAGTAATGAGGCCACATTCCATATGCATATCACCTAGATGACAACACTGCACACAAATAGCTGGTTGGATTCTGAAATCATTCAGAACCAGGAAAAAGAATTCTGTGATACTTCTGTGGAGAACTTTTGTTCTCAGTCATCTGGATTACTGCTCCCAACTGCAGTCACTGCAGAGCATAAAACTAATGGTAGAACTTGAGGCAATTCAGTGGAAATACACATAGAAGAAGACTGACTTAGTGAAACAAACGAACTACTTGGAGAGGCTAAAGGAATGCTACTCCATAGAGAAGGTGTGAAAGATATGCAGTGCTATACATATGGAAGATTCTGAAAGGTCTAGCTCCCAACTTTGGAACTGAAAGCTATACCAACCAGCAAACTGGCTGCATTGCATAATAATAAAGACCTTGTTTTCTCTACCTGGAAGAAGAACTCAGTAATGTTAACAGCTGGGGTTTCAAGGGTCTATAACTCGTCAACATTCTGCCAAACAGCCTCAGAGATTTTTGAGGTATAGATGTGGAGGTCTTCAAAGAATGTCTGAACACACTTTTATCTGAGGTACCAGATAAAGCCTCATTGTGGCAGAAAGCACAAAGGAGAGCAGCTCCGTCCAACTCACTACTTTATCAGAAACATTAGAGAAAAGAAACCCAATCACACTGAAAGACAGTGTCCCAGCATGGCCTCAGTCTTTAGCTGAAACCAATAGAACAATAAACGCATATTCTACATTTTTTATCTTTAAGCTAGTAACAGCTGCACATGTTTCATATTGATGTTTTGGAAGACAACATTTATTAAATTCGAAAAAATTTAACTGATGAAACAACACTGATATATGCAGTGACTGATCTGTTGTATATGTTGGACAATTTAGTTAGTAAGATTGAAGTATAATACTTTTCAGTTTATCCACTGCCTAACATGGTTTTATAAAAGATAATATCTCAGTTTATGAAGAAAATATTGATTCTGATGTTGAAACTATTTACAATGAATATATCCACTTGCTCAATGATGACAAAAAAATCACTTTGAAAGCATTAAAAGGAAAAATGAGACATTAATGAACAAAGATTGAGACTGATTAATACCTCAGGTGGCACAATTAAAGCCTCTTGTGCAATATATTGTTCTTGTATGTACATGAAAAAGTACATAAGCTTTGTTATAACATAGTCTGAACTTGTGTAACATTACTGAAACAGGACTGCACTGCATGCTATGGTCATGGGGCTTTGTATATTCTAATGTAGATGGTTTTTCAACCAGGTATTTTTTATACATCTTTTTATATTATTCATTTTGCCTCTTGTGTAAGTTATCTTAGTGTATTCTTAAATAGCATTGAAATTATGTTTCAATATTTTTGGTACTGTCTTGACTTTGATACTGCAATGATGAAGACAACTGATTGGCAGCTGAAGATGGTAAGTTCACTATTTATGTGATGTGTTTTCATTCTTACATAGTTGCCTCTACTCATTGTGACTAACTCTGTAGGCTCTCTTCAGACAGTTTTGGTGTTTCTAGTTTTATTTATATTTTTTTTCAATTTTACTTATTTTTTTCATATTTGGAATATTTAAACATTTTTAAAGAGAATTTACTTGTGGCAGATATTAGTTTTTATATGATTTGTACTTTAATATGTGTTTGGTGTTGTTTAACAGTGAACATAATGTATATATATCAGAGTCGGTGACCCCACCCCTTCGGTCATAAATGACCATGGGATTGCACCAAGAAAGTTACCCACGAAGGCACAAGTCCAGGCAAGGTTGTTTACAGAAGACCAGCAGTCGCCCATGCATACCAGACTGCCCTCTCCATGCCACTGGTATTGTCCAAGGGAATGGAAAAGGCCGATACAGCTTGGCACCAGTGACGTTGCAACTCATTTCTACAGATGAGTAAACTGGAGCAACGTCAAATAAAGTGTCTTGCTCAAGAACACAACACACAGTCCGGTCCGGGATTCGAAGTCACAACCTCACAGTCATAAGTTTGATGCTCTTACCACTGAGCCATGCGCCTTCACTATATATTTATATATATATGTAATAGAAATACGTTTCAAAAAGAAAATAGAAACTACACATAGAAAAGATATGGGGAAAGTAAGAAGAAAAAAAGCAAAAATGCAAATTGAATATCAAAAAAAAATTTTTTTTAAATAAAATAAAGGCTTTTTTATGAAAAGTAGTGATAAATAAATACAATTAGATGAACTGAGGTAGAATTAAATTCATTATTTTGAATTGTTAAAGAGACTCAAAATTAAACCGGTATCATCTTTGTTGTTCACTGGCTTTGAAATATATATATATATATATATATAGGAGATAAATAAAAATATATGCATACATACAAACATATATGTACGTACCTACATCTACATGTATATATACATGCATATATAAATAATTATACGGAAGTACAGGACATCACAATAAGACGTAGAAACAGAAAAAGCCAAAAAACAAAAAACAAGAAAACGGAAAACGAAAACAAATACAGGACAGGTTACACAAGGACAAACCCCCGTCATCAGCTGTCGCTAGAGGAGTCAGGCATGTTTCGAAGGCATAACAGAACACTAATCCAATAGGCCTTCCTGCGAGAGAATTAAAATAAAATTTCAAGCAGCGGGGCACAATGAGTACGAACACAAACAAGACGTAACAATAAGACTGCAAAATTAAAATACATGTACAAAAACAAACACAAGAGGACGAACGAAAAAGCCTTTTTTCTGGCATAGACAAACATAAAACTGCAAAAATAAAAATACATGTACAAAAAGTACAATTAGTTACAAAACGAGAAAATAACAAGAATACTATACAGGAAATTAACCACACAAGGGGACGAACGAAGAAGCCTTTTGCTGGCAAGGACGAAAGTATACATAAACATCAACACTACAGCTGTTTCAGATGTGTTCTATATTGATGAACAAAAGCGTTACATCAAACAAAAAGAAAAAGAAAATTGTTTTCCTCAGGTGAATAAAGAGTAAAATTTAACACTTAGAATTTCTCACAAAACAGAGCATAGAGCAAATTGACCCTACTAACTGGGTTACAGCTGAGAGAGTGAACAGCGAAAGGTATTACAGAGTATATATTCATGCTGATACATTAATGAATTCGTTTGAGGGACCAGAATAAAGGAAGGAAGTAGGGGGAAGACATAGAAAGAGAGAAATGGAGGGAGAAAAGAAGGGGAAAAAAGAAAAAAGGAAAAAAAGAAGTCCCATCACTTAAAGGAATATTTCAAAGTGTTTTGGGAACCAACAGCTGAAGGGACAATCCTTAGTTTATTTATTACTTTTTATCAGTGGTGCAGCATAACATCCCTTCAGCTGTTTGTCCTCAAGATTTTTCACTGTAATAGCTTCTAATATTCACTCTCCCAGCTGTAACCTTGTTGTAGAGTCAATTTGCATTATGCTCTATTTTCTAGGAAATTTATGTGTTGACTTTTATTATTGTTTCACTTTCTCTTTTCTCTCTTTTACTTGTTTCAGTCATTTGATTGCAGCCATGCTGGAACACCGCCTTTAATCGAGCAACTCGACCCCAGGACTTATTCTTTTTTAAGCCCAGTACTTATTCTATCGGTCTCTTTTGCCGAACTGCTAAGTAACGGGGACATAAACACACCAGCATCGGTTGTCAAGCAATGCTAGGGGGACAAACACAGACACACAAACACACACATGCATATATGTATATACATATATACGACGGGCTTCATTCAGTTTCCATCTACCAAATCCACTCACAAGGCTTTGGTCGGCCCAAGGCTATAGTAGAAACACTTGCCCAAGATGCCACGCAGTGGGACTGAACCCGGAACCATGTGGTTGGTAAACAAGTTACTTGCCACACAGCCACTCCTGGGCCTGAAGAAAATGTTTTTTTTTTGTTGCATGATGTAACACATCTGAAGCAGCTGTAGTGAACCTCAACCTATCTTGGCATCTTGGGCAAGTGTCTTCTGCTATAACCTCGGGCCGACCAATGCCTTGTGAGTGGATTTGGTAGACGGAAACTGAAAGAAGCCCGTCGTATATATGTATATATATATATATGCGTGTGTGTGTTTGTGTGTCTGCGTTTGTCCCCATTGACAACCGATGGTGGTGTGCTTATGTCCCCATTACTTAGCGGTTCGGCAAAAGAGACTGATAGAATAAGTACTGGGCTTACAAAAGAATAAGTCCCAGGGCCAAGTTGCTCGATTAAAGGCGGTGCTCCGGCATGGCCGCAGTCAAATGACTGAAACAAGTAAAAGAGTAAAAGAGTAAAGTGTATATATTTCTTTATTGTCCATAGGGGGACAAACAAGGACAGACAAAGGGATTAAGTCGATTACATTGACACCAGTACGAGACTGGTACTTTATTTATCGACCCCAAAAGGATGAAAGGCAAAGTCGACCTCGGCTGAATTTGAACTCAGAATGTAACAACAGACGAAATACCGCTAAGCATTTTGCCCGGCGTGCTAACGATTCTGCCAGCTCGCCGCCTTCTTTTAGTACAGCAGGGATCGCCACCACCCCCTGCCGGAGCCTCGTGGAGCTTTAGGTGTTTTTCTCAATAAACACTCACAATGCCTGGTCTGGGAATCGAAACCACGATCCTACAAACGCGAGTCCGCTGCCCTAACCACTAGGCCATTGCGCCTCCACTTAGTAAGTACATATATGTCATTAGACATTGTTAGTGCACAGGTGCACTATCCTGCACTCTACCTTGGTGCTTTTACTATTTAATTACCTGATTCTATAGGATTGTGAAAATGTTATTAAATGTGTGTGTGTGTGAGTGTGTTTATGTGTGTGGGTGTTGTGTGAGTGTGTTTGTATGTATATGTGTGTGTATGTATATATTCTTTTATTCTTTTACTTGTTTCAGTCATTTGACTGCAGCCATGGTGGAGAACCACCTTTAGTCAAGCAAATCGACCCCAGGACTTATTCTTTGTAAGCCTAGTACTTATTCTATTGGCTTCTTTTGCTGAAGTGCTAAATCATAGGGACGTAAACACACCAACATCGGTTGTCAAGCGATGTTCGGGAATAAATACAGACACACAAATATACATACATATACATATATATATATATATATACTCATATACACGACGAGCTTCTTTCAGTTTCCGTCTACTAAATCCACTCACAAAGCTTTTGGTCAGCCTGAGGCTATAGTAATAGACACTTGTCCAAGGTGCCACACAGTGAGACTGAACTGGAACCATGTGGCTGGTAAGCAAGCTACTTGCCACACATCCGCTCCTGTGCCTATATACAATCAAGTGACTGTCACAGAGAATCACCATATTAAAAGGTAGGCTAATAGGTCAGTTATTCATATTTTACTAATCTGTCTATAACAGCCAGTCCCTGGAATCACTTTGAGTTGTCACAACCCACTATTTATTAACACAGAAACCTTATACATTCATCATCATCATCACCACCGTTTAACGTCTGCTTTCCATGCTAGCATGGGTTGGACGATTTTGACAGAGGGCTGGCGAACCAGATGGTTGCACCAGGCTCCAATCTTGATTTGGCAGAGTTTCTACAATTGGATGCCCTTCCTAATGCCAACCACTCCGAGGGTGTAGTGGGTGCTTTTTACATGCCACCGGCATTGGCGCCAGTCAGGTGGTACTGGCAACGACCTCGCTCAAATCCTTTTACACATGCCACCAGCACAGGTGCCAGTAAGGCGACTTTGATTAATTAGGACTTGTCATTTAGTTGCTTCACTGGTTCAATGAATTAATGAAATCAAACTTATTGAATATCTTAGAAACTCTAAAATAGGAAAGTCGAGGTTGGGTTGGTGTTAGTGGTTATGTCTGTGTTCTAAATCTGAATGGGAGCTTGTCTACAATAAAGAAGCATTGGTCACGTTTAGGTATGCTAATTGAAGCTTGTTTGATTAGCACTCTCCATGACATTATGTCTAATTAAGCAGAACTGACCAGTGCTATAGGAGTTTAGTAGTTATATTTGTTGTAGAAGTAGCAGGAGGAGGAGGAAGAGAAGGAGGTGGAGGATAAGAAGAGCAACAATAACAAAAACAACAGCAGCAACAACATAGATGACTAGAAAGCCCATTATGACTAGTTTTACAAAAACAAAAACTATCTATTAATGTCACTTTGTAGACATTTTTCACAAAATAATTACTGATTTATTCCATCAACACATTGTATTTGCTGAAATGGCACAAATCTTTTTGTAATTAATCTAGTCAAATTAATTACAAAAATTAGACACAATCTTAATTAAAACAGACCAATATGGCCAACACAACAGACATAACATATATTAGATACAACCTTAAATAGTCAACACAATAGAGGTAAAGCAGATCATTTACATACTTTATACAGTGTTAATTAGAAGAACCCATTACTTTCTGCACCTCCTCCTCACCCAGTTTACTGAGTGAGGAGAGTGGGTACTCAAGAGAAAGTCTCTATAATGCTTGTTTCACCTTAAAACATAAATGGAAGTAGAATAACTTCTTCCATATTTTCTGAGAAGAGAAACATTGAAAAAGACAGACTTCTACAAGTTACATCACTGCAATAGAAATGGCTCTTTATGGTCTCTTGTCTTGCTAGAAAGATCAGCCAAGTCACTCTCAAATTACACTATATCATTTTAGAAAATGGCTGACACCTTTGACATATTTGATAATGTAGTTTGCTGTAGACTCCATCTCAAAAATAGTCTTCTGGAAAAGGACTAATTTGAGACTAAACAACAGCAGCAAAATATATATTTTTAATCTTATTTAACCTTGTTGATATAACCCTAAAAATCTGAAGGTGTCTTTACAAAGGTGACTACAAGCCTGTAAGTCATGAACAAAAGGTAATGATAGTAAAATCACAGTTATAAACACCAACCTGGCTTTTTTGTTTGATTTTCTAAATTTATGTTCTTCTTTGGTCATGTGTTACAAGTTTCTTCTGACTAGACACAAACCTATGCAGCTGATAACAAACTTTATTCACTGTAGACTACTCTATAATGCAATCCCATCTACACATAACAAATGTTTCAAACCAAGCATACATAACTTTTGTGAAGTGACACTCTGTAAACAGCTGCAATAAAGATATGACAACCAGGTCTCATTCAATAATACTAAGATAGTTGTTACACTTAGCATTCTTGCAACATTACACTCTTATTTCTGGTGATCAACGAAAAATAAAAACATCTTGTAATATTTACATATGCTAGGGGGTCAATCTATGATGATCTTTCAAGGTCACCACAGGGCACTGAAGAAGCTTAATTTGCTGGAAATAGCAGACAAGTCTACCTCATATCAGATTCTACTATCTTAAGTAGAAAGGGCACATTAGATAAAGTAGTCCTCGATACACTAAACTTCTAGATGTATGGCTGAAGTGTCTTTGTTGTTAAGTGGGCACGGTAATATCTCAAATAGGTTAAACACTCTTAACAACACCACATTTCCAGAATAGAGAAATCTTCATCTAAAGAACAGCTTTCCTCTTCAAGACTACAAAATACTTCAATGCTTGCTAACTTTCTACAATTATTGGTTTTCTCAAGTACAACTTTGTGGTGGTGCACAACTATAACAATTATAACAGAACACAGAAGCACCACACAACACACACTCCAGCCTCTAGTCCACATGTGTTTCATCTCCTTTCCCTTTGCTGTTTCAACCTCTACAACAACGGTCTCTATTTTTTGGAATTGGCTGGCCTTCTACCCTCGCAAGTTTAGCATTCTTGACCTAAATATCTCCCTTTTGCTTCTTACCTTTGTTGTGTCAAACATTCAAAGCACACACAATTCATTACTTACACCCAGTCTTCCTCCTCAGAGCATCAGTCCTGTGGAATTTCATGCAGGTGTTAAATCTCCACCAGCTTAAATAGAACATTAATGGCATCGATCTCACCAGTCTCAGTGGGATGCGGGGTGCTGTAAAGAGCATGACCACTGACCTTCTTCTAGATTCAGTAAATAGGAAAAAGAAAACAAAAATACCAAGGAGTCACACCTATATTAAATATATTTGATTATTATTGCAGGATGGTCAAAGCTGGATTGCTTTGATGACAGACAGGATGATCGAGGCTGGATTGGCTTCATTCATTGGTGGAAGTGCTAGAACAATGCAATACCAAATGTAGAATCTATGCTGCAAAGGAAAACTCCCATGTTTTGACTATGGAAGTTTGGTCAGAAGGAAGCAAACTACTACTACTACTACTACTACTACTACTACTACTACTACTACTACTACCACCACCACCACCACCACCACACCACCACCACCACCACCAACACCACCACTACTACTACTACTACTACTACTACTACTACTACTGCTACTGCTACTGCTACTACTACTACTACTACTACTACTACTACTACTACTACTACTGTCAGGCCATATTGTTTGATCGAGGTAAAGTATGTACCATTGAACTGAATGTACAAGCAGGAATTATTGGACAGTGAGTAAAAGAGCAACAGCAACAGTTCTGACAAGAAATACCACCACCACCACAACAACAACAACAACGAAAATAAAAATAACAAAGACCTTGTCTCTCCAAAACAACCATATATGGTTAAAGTAAATGACTTTAAGAAAGTGTTTGTTCAGGTTAAAGAGACAAAATAAATGTTTCCCAGGCGTCAATATAACATCAGGAACACCAAAAGGTGGCAACTGTCAACATGATTTTTGCATTTCTTTTCAAAAATAGCATTCCTTTTCTTGTTGAATGCCTACACATACGTGTATGAGTGAGTGTATACAACCATACACATACGTGTATGTGTCTTTATGTGTATTTATATATGTGTGTGTGTGTGTTGGTATGTATGCATATGTGCCTGTGTATGTCTATACATACGCACATACATATATGTATATATGTGTGTGTGTGTATATATGTATGCATATATATGTCTATATGTATATATGTGCATGTGTATATATGTAATTATACCTTTTTGGTGTATACATATGTAAATGCATATTATACATATGTGCGCATGTATAAACTTTTACTCACTTTTCATGATATACACACACATACATATGAATAAACACCTACATAAATATGAGTGTGTGTATCTGATCTCCTTCCTTTCTATCTCTACATGTGTTTCTTCTTTATTTCTTTCTCACATTTTCCATCCATCCTTTCCTTTTCCCTCTTTCAATCAATCACACTTCCTCTTTCTTCCCTTTATCCTTCCTACTTTCTCCTTTGCATTCATTCAATACCTCGATGTTTCCTTCATTTATCGTTCAATTTTTGTATTTTCTGTTATTTATTTTTGTATATTCTTTATTTGTCATTTTCTTTTTAGTTGCCTTTTTTTTTCATTTAATCAATTACTTCATTAATCTTTTTATTCTTATATTACAACTTTTTATAGTATTTTTTAAAATATTTGTTTGTATTGATTTTTTCCATTCTTTGTACCCAGTCAGTAAAAAGGGTTAGAATTTTTCAGGAATCAGAATTCTGGCAGCAGAGGAAAGAAGATACAAAAACTACTGTTGAATATGGGTTTAGCATTGTTTAATGAGATTTGTGTGTATGTGAGTGTCTGTATATCTGGGTATGGATTTCTCTCACCCTTTCTTCCTCTCTCTGTACACACACACACACACACATATATATACATGTTTATATATGTTTATATATATGTATTCACATACACTCATTCATGCATACACATGTCCCTTTTCAATAATTGTTTCCACATCCCATTTCTATATTTATCTTCACTACATATAAACATGAATATATATACACACACATATATGTATATGTATACATATATACTGACGCACATATACATACACAGCACCATGACAAATACCAATTAAGCACATACACACACACAACACCAAGACAATCACACACACACAACACCAAGATAATTACACACACACGGTTGACAAACGGACACACATATACACACACCATCCTACCAAATTTTACAAACACACACAGACACATCTATTCACACCACATATGTATATACACACACACATAAAGACACACACACTGGCATCATTCTGACCTCTAAAGACCAATCCCCCAAATCATTAATGCTTGAAGGAGAGACAAAAAGAAATTCTTTTCAGTTCTACATTACTCTTCCTTCTCCCCACTCAAACACACCTACAGTGTCCCTTGAAATAGAAAATAGTCTTTTACAATAACATGGTTGACCAGGTCAGTTTAAGCTACCCTACTACTATAATGTAAACTTTTTTGAACTTATAATATTCTGTGTGTGTATGTATATACAGATATAATACCAATATTCCACTGAACTTTTTAATAATTCCTTCTGGAAACTATCTTTAGCATTTTCTTGAGAATGTATATATATATATATGTTGTAATCTTTTGTGCCCAATATTTTCATGAACTTGTTATACTTTTTTATGTTCTTAACATGTTCTTGTTACCAAAGAATGTATATATGTATTGTAGTATTTTGTGACAACCAATAATTAACACAACCAAACTTTTACATGTTACTTTTGACAATCTTTTTCTAAAAAGTGAAACCGGTAAAGTAAATAAGCATCTTTTAAAATTGCATTTTCAAACCTTCTTTCATATATAATTCCACTCGTGCGGTATCTTACAACTCCACTTTGTTATATATATATATATACACACATATATTTATCAGTGTGTACGAATAACCCGGAAAAAATAAATAAATAGTTGCCAGGGTAGCAAAGATTCACATAAATGCCAAGGATATTATAGCCTGCTTATAACGGTAGAAATTCCAGGGTTGAGTGAAATGTTTTTGTATACTATAGATAAATTAAGAAATGTAATCAAACGCAGTTGTTATTCAAATCCTTTATACTTCCAACATGTTTTGAAAAAAGCATTGATATTATTCCGGAGGGAATAAAATGATGTAAAGCAATGCAATCATCTCGTCAAGGAAAAAAAAGAAACAAAACACGTCAATAAGCCATTCGGTTAAAAGCTCCCCCCATGGTTTCGAAACACCAACTCCAAAATACTATACAATTCACCTTCTCAAACACCAGCTGCTGACATCACTTCTCACTTGACCAATGAAGTTTTACCTCCGATCAGAAATAAAACAAACTGACTTCTTGAGGGAATCAACTAACCGGAACGGTTGATGACCATTAGACAAAACTAATGACCAAGTCCTTACGGGGAACTCAATCAAGCAGAACGCTAAACTTGACCAAAACAAAAACAGGCTCTTTCTAACAATTAGCAATTCCCCAAATTTAATCAATAAAAATTCTATCATTTTGCCATCCCCACATACAACCTAATTATCATTCAATAGAACTTAGGTAACCCTAGAAAAATTTAACTTAACAGGTACTATATAAAGCTGAGATGAACTCAACTGCATCATAGTCTGATGATGGCTTAGCTCGCCGATTCTTCGAAGACAGTGTTAATACTATTTTTGCTAAAGAATATTAATTTTGCAATAATAAATCTTAGAGCGAGTTATAAACAGTAGCTGCTACACATCGTGACGTATATTTGCCACATTAAATATGGCTAACCCCTAAGGGTGGATGCTACTGTAGTTTGTAGCCCCAGGAGGACACCTCCTCCAGCTGGCTTTAGACACACTTTCTGTGCCCTATCAGTATTTGCAAAGGGAAGCCATCCTTCCCATCTTCAACTTATGATACACACGGACTGGAGTTTCTGGGTATTGACCCGTCATCGGCGTGTGACAATCACAGTTGTCGATGAAAAGTAAGTTCCCTTAGCAAATACTTATCCCTTTTCCAGTATCGTAAAGACACTGATATCGAAAAGGTGTAATCAAGCAATAATAAATCTTAGAGCGATTTATAATTCGCTCTACGTCTATTGAGGTGAAAACATTCTGTGCCGTATGAATATGTCCCTCGTTTAAGAAACAGATTGGGTTTATTTACATTTCTAAAGAAAAAAAGATACCCTTCCCCCACTCATAACCCTAAAACAGATTGAAATACTAGGGTCATAATTATGAGTGACAATTTCATATGACACTGCTAGAAAAAACTGCCGTTCAAACCGAAAAGATCTCAGATATTATTTGATGTAGAACACAATCCTTGAGTTAGAGTGGAAAGCTATATTTAATATATACATACAAATAAATACATACATATATATGTGTGTGTGTGTATGTACATACAAAGAGAGGCATACATATATATTGTTATAAAGCGGTCTTTTGCCACTGTTGTATCTGTCTTTGTACGACGGTTATCGCTCTGACAGATATTTCGAAGTCGTCGATAGAATGTTTCTATGTGGCACTGTACAACTCCCACCCACCAGTTGTACAGTGTTATTATCCTCAAATGGTTGAATGGTTATACGTCTTCTCAATATCACAGTATAATTACTATATCAACACAGAAACTACTATCAATACAGTTTATACGTACTCTCTCGATACCGGCTGATGTCACCTTACTTATTACAGTGATTGTGTCACTCCACTCATCAGGTGGTAGGAGTGTACCAGGATCTTTTCGGTTTGAACGGCAGTTTTTAAAAATAATTTCCGCGTAACTAAACACTTTTAAACTTCGTATACTGGTAGAATGTGTTTATAAAACATCTTTTTCTCTTGGCTTTATTGAGAAAATTCTATAGTTTGTAAGATATTTGTTGTTTTTTTTCTTCAATTTCTGCAATTTCAACCAATCAATGACGTCATTGAGGTAAAAAAAACCATTCTGTGCCGTATGAATATGTCCCTCGTTTAAGAAACAGATTGGGTTTATTTACATTTCTGAAGAAAAAAGATGCCCTTCCCCCCACCACTAACCCTAAAACAGATTGAAATGCAATAGATCGATAC
Source organism: Octopus sinensis (assembly GCF_006345805.1). Classification (NCBI taxonomy): domain Eukaryota; kingdom Metazoa; phylum Mollusca; class Cephalopoda; order Octopoda; family Octopodidae; genus Octopus; species Octopus sinensis. The sequence continues at coordinate 26,696,773 of NC_043004.1, forward strand.
TAGGGTGATAATTATGGGTGACAATTTCATATGACACTGCTAGAAAAACTGCCGTTTAAACCGAAACGATCCGTGTACCATTATTACTAATTCCCTATAACATATATACATACATATATGCAAATAAACACAGAAGGTTCTGCCATCAGGTCATGTGAACTATTAGAAATAGCAGCTTCATCTCGCTAAAATCACTCTTTACTCTCTTTACTCTCATGAATCCAGGAATACCATATTGAATAAGTTGTCTTCAAAACAATTGTATTTGGAAACAGGATATTGATGGTTTATGATCATAAGGTCTTTGAGTTGAACAACAACAATTAAAATCAATCCAGAAGCTAAGTTATTGTACAATCGTACAGGTGAGAAGTTCAAATCCAGAACAAGTACATTCTTGATTTTTGTGAGGTCTTTATTGTGAAATTTCTCAGTTTTTTTACTGGAAGTTAGAAAACATGTTGTAGACAGGTGCCCTTTCATGAGTAAGAGGTATGTCTCACCCACTTAAAGCTATGAAAGTGGAGCTAAACGCCAGTTAATATTTAAATCCTTTCAAGAGCTAGGAATGCAATTTTATTTATTGTCGTATCGAAATATATCAAAATGTAAATTTTTGCAGTCGAAGTTACAGGAATAAAACAATAATGGCTATAATTAGAATGATAATAAATACCAATTTTTCCACACGGTCACAAAACCTCAAATAATGAGAGGGGTACTTATTAAAATGACTCAACTTGTTGATTGCTATTTGTTTATGGAGGACAAAACGAAGAAAGGCAAAGGTAGTCATGTTAGGATTGTGACTCAGATGGTAAAGAATGTCTCCCACTAACCACTTCTTCATAAGAAACACCAAGAACATCATACGCACACACACACACACACACATATATATATATATGCATACATCATTTACTTGTTTCATTCATTTGGCTGTGGTTGTGCTAGGGCACTGCCTTGAAGGGTTTTAGTCGAACAAAATGACCCTGGGACTTATCATTTTTTGAAGCCTAGTACTTATTCTATCGGTCTGTTTTGCCTAACTGTTTAGTTATGGGACTAGTTGTTAATTGGTGTTGGGAAACACACATACACACACATGTTAAGGTATAATCTTATATAAGTATTGTAGTATAATCGCGAAACGCCATTTATTTGGAATTATCATTGCAGTAAAAAAGAAGCAAAACTTTTTCTAAAACGGGAAATTTCAAAGCAACAAGACAATCAGGATCTATCATTGACTACATTGCTTCATTTTCCAAAAATTTGGATTAGCTGATAATTTCGATATTATCTCCATCACCTACCTGTTTAAATTTTAAATACCATTAAAGAGAGAGAGAGTGTGTGTGCGTGAGAGAGAGAGAGAGAAAGAATTTTACTTAATATCTACAAGGATTATTTTATTAACTTGAAGGTTCGTGTGTCACATAGCTAGCTAGAGGCGATGGCCTCTTGGAGCTAATCAATGGCAGCTTTAGTCATATATTTATGGACTGCCATATTAGCTTGGCGATAACTGTTGATATCCAGTACCGCTGCCGTAGTTTCCTTTAGAGAGATAATAATAATAATAATAATAATATATATATATATATATAACAGGAAGGTTTATGAAAATAAACAAAAGACAAAGGCAGGTGGAGTACAAACAAACAAATGTATTAGTATGGCGCTCAGGAATAGAAATAGAACAAATCTTTTACGTTTCGAGCCTACGCTCTTCGACAGAAAGATACACAGAAAAGAAACAAGGAGAGAAAAAAATGCGTGTAGGAGCTAACGGTCTATCATGGCGTATATATATACATACATACATACATACATACATACATACATATATGCACACACACACACACACACACACACACGCACACATACCTTTTAGAATATTAGCTCATAAAGGACAGCTTTCGACTTTTTCTACCCAGAAGGGTTTTTAACACAGTATTTAGATGTTTCCTTTTTTTTTTATAGCTTAATGGGCTTCGAAAGCCAATGTTCCAAACAGAAAATTTTCACTTTTTCTCAAATGTTTATAAATTCTTATTACGTCAACAAAATATACATATACACATACATGCATATAGTCAAGTGCACATACAAATATTCATACATATACATGCATGTATACAGACATGCATATGCACGAACACTCACACACACACACACACATACACACACACACATACATATATATACATATATAGATACATACATAGAAATACATACAAATGTATGAATCTATATACGTATATATGCAGAATGAATTACAGGCATGGTAGTGGTGAATATTAGTTGTCTCTTGCAGATCTGACTGAAGAACATCAGGTGCCTTTGGCGCTAACTTCGAAACCATGACATCAGATTAACTGACATTACCTTTGCAAAGGTAAAACACTATTCTTATTAACTAATTTTTTTTCCTATCATGCCTGTATTAATTTAGTATATATATATAATATTTAGTGCATGTGTGTTTGTGTGTGGGGGGGGGGGACGTGTGTTTTTAGTGTGCATAAGAGCAACACACAGCAACTCTTTCAATATAAAAAGAAGTGTTTTCTTAACCTGACCAAGATTTGAATGTACATGCAATTGCTACTTTTTGCAGTAAGAGTTACTTTTAGAATAGAATCGCTTACAGAATAATTCTTACAATTTTAATAAAATGAATTAATGGACATTTAATCAGTTTTATTTCTTAATTTATTGTTGATTTTTTTTAGTTTATGTAATATTATAAGTTGGTAAAAACGTACATCGTAACATGAAATTATTTGGTGTGGAAGTGTTTAAATTGAAAAAGTACAAGCTTTGAATTCTTCCAAGTAAATAAGAAAATAAAAATAAAATAGAATTTACAAATGGGAATTGCTGCAAATATATTGATCAAATCAATAATAAAGATTTAATCAATTCAATGCTCACATCACACCTATGTAGAGTGATTTGAAATAAAGCAGATTGAGAGAATAATTCCAAATGATGTAAACCGAGAAACTTTAAAAGAGAATAAATCCATAATGTATGTATGTATGTATGTATGTAGGTAGGTAGGTAGGTAGGTAGGTATACTTACAAACACATACACAGACACATATATGTATGCATGCATAAATGTAAGTATGTCTATAAGTATGTAAGTTTGTGTGTGTATGTATGCGTGTGTGTGTGTGTGTGTGTTCATTGGGTGAACTGCGTTTTAATTTTGTCTAAGAGTGACTCTCTTATACTTGATTCTTTATCAGTTTTAGCCATTGGACTGTGCCCATGCTGGAGCAATGCCTCCTAGAGTGTACTTGATTATATTGAACCAATAATTATTTTATTGAGTATGGAAGGGGAAAGTTAAAGTGGACTTCAGTGGGATTTGAATATAGCATATAAAACACTCTAATCAAATACCATTCGCTATTTTATTGACTTCTCGCCAATTCTCCCGCCAAACCACGATTTGTAAAACTAATTTTTTATTCAATATAACAATAACATCGGCTTCAAATTTTAGCACAAGGCCAGCAATTTCAGGAGAGGCGTTACGTCAATTACATCTACCCCAGCGCCCAACTGATACTTAATTTATCAACCCTAAAAGGATGAAAGGCAAAGTTGACTTCAGTGGAATTTGAACTCAGAGCGTGAAAACAAATGAAATTCGCTAAGCATTCTCCCCAGTGTGCTAACGATTCTACCAGCTCACTAATAATATCACTAATAATATCACTGATAATATCACTAATAATATCACTAATAATATCACTCATAATAACACTAATAATATCACTAATAATATCACTCATAATATCACTCATAATAACACTAATAATATCACTAATAATATCACTCATAATATCACTCATGATATCACTAATAATATCACTTATAATATCACTAATAATATCACTAATAATATCACTAATAATATCACTCATAATATCACTCATAATATCACTAATAATATCACTAATAATATCACTCATAATATCACTAATAATATCACTCATAATATCACTAATAATATCACTCATAATATCACTAATAATATCACTAATAATATCACTCATAATATCACTAATAATATCACTAATAATATCACTAATAATATCACTAATAATATCACTCATAATATCACTAATAATATCACTCATAATATCACTCATAATATCACTAATAATATCACTAATAATATCACTATTGTTTTCAAAACAAACTCCAGAAAGTTTTAATCATAAATCATAGATCTTATCCAAATATACAAGATGTGGTGACAGCTACGGATGATTGTCATCATGGCTGTGGGATTAGATAGTTGGTTTTGTAACCATATGGCTCTGAGTTTGAACAAAGATTGCAGCAGCTTCGGATAGTGTCTCCTACCAGAGTTTCGGGTTGATCAATGCTTTTGAAGGGGAATTTGTTTGAAAGAAACTGAATAGAGAAACATTGCATGCACACACAGACACAGACAGACAAATACACACACATTATGTAATGATGTGTATAGAATTATATGTATACAAATGTAGAACAAAGCTAACTGTAATATTTTGCTCAGAGAAACTTCACTCAATATGCTTTGTACGTTAAAAACACAGCTCACTTGGAGTAAAATCAACAGACTGTTAGTTTCATTTAGCCTCTGCAGTGATGAACTAAATTGGGCTTTCATTCCAGTGAAGAAGCCATCGTTCCAGTGTAGAAACCATCAAACAAAACACTCGCTTATTCGTATGGAAGATGGACAGGCTTAAATCAGTATCAGTGTGAGTACTTCTATTGAAACACCATTAAATTAAAATACTTTTGTTTATACATTACAAATGGGATCTTTTCAGTTTGAACGGCAGTTTTTTTCTAGCGGTGTCATATGAAATTGTCACCCATAATTATAACCCTAGAATCGATCTATTGCATTTCAATCTGTTTTAGGGTTAGGGTTAGGGTTAGGGGTGGGGGAAGGGTAGCTTTTTTTCTTCACAAATGTAAATAAACCCAATCTGTTTCTTAAACGAGGGACATATCCATACGGCACAGAATGCTTTTTAACTCAATAGACGTCACTGATTGGCTGAAATTGCAGAAATTGAAGAAAAAAAACAACAAATATCTTACAAACTATAGAATTTTCTCAATAAAGCCAAGAGAAAAAGATGTTTTATAAACACATTCTACCAGTATACGAAGTTTAAAATTTTTTAGTTACCTAGAAATTATGTTAAAAACTGCTGTTCAAACCGAAAAGATCCTACAAATGTTATACACATTGTTCTTTTAGTCTCTCTCTCACTCTCTCTTTCTCTATCTAACTATCTATCTATCTATCTATCTATCTATCACTATATATATATACACACACATATATAATTGTATACATACATACATACATACATGCATACATGCATACATACATACATACATACATACATACATACATACATATACATACATACATACATACATACATACATACAAATATATATAATACATTAAAAGTCAGATTGAATCTTGCTTACAATGTTACCCAACCAAACTGGTGCATAATGGGAAAATACTATGACTTAAGTCACCTCTGTAAATGTAAATACGATGCGATGTTGGCAAATTAACAAATTTGCAATTCTATACCTCGGTGATTTATTGATTAAAAGTGAATCTTGGGATCAGCTTATCGAACATGTAAAGATAATTCAGTTAAGCAAGAGGATGGAGCTACTGTTTATGATGTTTAACATTTCAATAGAAGATCCATTTTTCATCACCAGTCACAAGTCTATCCAAAAAGGGTGAAATGAGTTCACGAGAATGTAGAGAAGAGCAGATGTCAACTCGGGATCTGAGGTTGCTTTCGGACAATTCATGAGCCACCCATTTTCCAAGTTGTTGAAGATGACGATGAACAGTTGTATGGTTTGAACTAAGCTTTATTGCCAATTCTTCAACTGATAATGCAGGATTTTCTTCAAGTAATACCTCAAGGAGCTTATCATCAAACTCAACTGGACATTCTGTTTAATCTTCATCTTCAAGTCTGAAATTTCCACTTCTGAATGTTGCAAACCATCTTCTGCAAGTTCTTTCATTCAAGCATTCTTTTCCATAAACTGAGAGTGTGTTTCGAGTCACTTAGGCTGCAGAGTTTCCTTTTTTGTACTCATAAAGCATTATGTGCTTTAAATGATCTTTGGATACTTCCATGTTAGAAAGGGTTTTAATCAAAGAAATTTTAATTCTATTATTTTGTAAAATAATATCTAATTAGTTTAAATGTATACAAATGCATAAAAATAAATTTTAATTCCATTAGACATTCTAAAATACTATTAAATTTCATTCAATTTTAAAGAAGGTAAAATCAGACAGAACTTATGGAATGACTTGATATATATATATATATATATATATATACAGATTTAGAGGACTGACCTCTAAAAGTGGACAGCCTATATGCTAAACATAGACGTCAAATCGCCATTACCACAAAGAATGACGATTTGACGTCTGTGTTTAGCATACAGGCTGTCCACTTTTAGTGGTCAGTCGTCTAAATTTTGTATGTAAAACAATTTTTAATCTTTGGATTTTTTAAAATATGCTAAGCCACTGGTTTTAATCGATTAATATCTATTTCTACCCTTATTTAATTTTATACATATATATATATATATATATATATATATATATATAAGGGTAAGATCCTCAGATCTAAGTGTAGCCTGAATTTTACCTATTTCACTTTATTAATCTGGATAATTCAAATTCAATGTTTTCTTGAAACAATTAATTTCTATAGAGATTAGCATTTAAATTCCAATCTTTGAAGAGTTTTCATTCTACAACATTCTTAAACGAACGAAAAATTATCCAGCAACTCAGGCTAATACGAACAAGTCTTGTAGCTGTAAAAGACTAACTAATATCTCTTGTCAAGAGTGCAGTTGACATGCACTCACGCACCATCTTACATGCACTATAAATTATTTCCATTCCATTTTCTTCAAATTTTAATTTCTGCCTTTAAGTAGCAATCAAGCTCTGATAGTTTTGCAATGTGTTTTAGTTTCAATATTGAAATTAAACAATTACAATCTGCAATATAATAAATCCAACAAACTGACATTGATAACAGCGATAATCTGTTTGAATTATGGAAAATATTTTCTTGCTCATACTATTTTTATTTTCTTGCCTTTTATATCATTGTCATCATCGTTATTGTTGGCCCCCTCCTCCTCTCCTCCTCTTCCTCCTCTTCCTCCTCCTCCTCCTCCTCTCCTCCTCTTCCTCCTCATATTCCCCCTCCTCTTCCCCCTCCTCTTCCCCCTTCCTCCTCCTCTTCCCCCTTCCTCCTCATCACCCTCTTCCTCCTCCCCATCCTCCCCTCCCCTCCCCTCCTCCTCCTCCTCCTCATCATCATCACCCCCTTCCTCCTCCTCCTCCTCCTCATCATCACCCCCTTCCTCCTCCTCCTCATCATTATCATCACCCCCTTCCTCCTCCTCATCATCATCATCACCCCCTTCCTCCTCCTCCTCCTCATCATCATCACCCCCTTCCTCCTCCTCCTCTTCCTCATCATCATCACCCCCTTCCTCCTCCTCTCTCCTCATCATCATCCCCCCTTCCTCCTCCTCCTCATCATCATCACCCCCTTCCTCCTCCTCCTCATCATCATCATCACCCCCTTCCTCCTCCTCCTCCTCTTCCTCATCATCATCATCATCATCATCATCCCCTTCCTCCTCCTCCTCCTCCTCATCATCATCATCATCACCCCTCTTCCACCTCCGCCTCATCATCACCATCAGCACCATTCAGTAATTTTATTTTTATTATGTGCTTTCACTGCGCTGCTAAGTGAAGATCTTAGTGTTTTGGGTATGTGCTGTGGTTTATTTACGTATTGTTATTTTTACTGTATTGAAAGAGCTCTATGTAAGATGTGTGTGGTACCTAGCAGTGTTACTTTTGGTCTTCTATAATATATATTATATATTCATAAGTTTTCAGGTTTTGGTTATGTATGCGTCTGCCTGTTTTTCAGTTATATATTATTATTGTAGTTGTTGCTTTTATGAATATTCTTCTTCTTCTTCTTCTTCTTCTTCTTCTTCTTCTTCTTCTTCTCTTCTTCTTCTTCTTCTTCTTCTTCTTCTTCTTCTTCTTATTATTATTATTATTATTATTATATTATTATTATTACTTTTTTTTTCTTCTTTCAAATTTGCTTCCATTTCTTGCCGAGTGTCTTCCCGACTCCTAGGGCAAAGAAACTCATAGTATACATTGGTAGGCCATTAAACCAAACTCAGAAGTTCGTTCATTTTTTTTTTTTTTTTTTAAAGTTAAATTAACATACATGAGCAGCAACAGTTCTCACATCGACAATGCTCTTCTCAATACGTGTGATGTACCAGTTAAGACAATCTTTTGCACTTCTTGCAGGGATGGTAAGCCAGGGATCATTCTCATATAATTTTCGGTTCCCTTCTTGATCATTCCTAGTGCTCCTACGATCACTGGTATTGTAACCGCCTTGAGATGCCACATTTTCTCAATTTCAATGAGTAGGTCTTTATATTTTCTGAGCTTGTCAAACTCTTTCGCTGAGATATTATGATCACAGGGGATGCTCATGTCGATCAATAAGCAAACTTTATTGTTTTGGTCTTTCACAACAATATCTGGTTTATTGGCCTTGATGGTTCGGTCTGTATGTACTGGAAAGTCCCACAGAATGGTTACATTTTCTCCTTCAGTTACAGCCTCAGGGTGGTGATTATACCACTTGTCGGCAGTTTTGATATTGTAATGCCGACTTATTAGCCAGTGGAGATATTGGCCAACTCTGTCATGTCTTAATTTATACTCCACTGGTGCTAAGACTTTACATCCAGAGATTAGGTGGTCCACTGTTTCAATCATGTCGTTGCAGAATCGGCATTTTGGGTCTGCTCCATTTTTCATCACATTGGCCTGGTAGTTCCGGGTTAATAGGCTTTGATCTTGAGCAGCCAGGATGAAACCTTCGCTCTCTGCTTTTAGCCCTGAGCTCCGTAGCCACTGATGGGTTTGCTTCTGGTCAACATCAGCTTGTTTGCTGCGGGTCACATATTTGCATTGCAGAGGTTTCTCCTCCCACCTATCAGCCAATTGCTCGTGCGCTTTCTTCATTGCCATCATTTTCACCTTCTTTGCAACAATAGTTGCCGTACTTCCCTCGGGTTGTTCAGTTTGGGTATCCTGCACGAGATCAATAGCAAATTTTTTGCTTTCCTTTATGATAGAATGAAGCTTCTTTCGTCTCTCGTGATTTTCCACGAGCTTTAGCATCCAGTCAATCGATATTTCGAGATATTTGGCCAGTCCAATTGTGGTTGTTTTGTAAGCTAGTTCAAATTGGATCAGGCCTCGACCTCCTTGGGCTCTGGGAAGGTAAAGGCGATCTACGTCTGCCTTTGGGTGGTGCATCCTATTACAACTCAGCAGCTTGCGTATTTTTCTATCTATATTCTTTACTTCACCCATATTATCATTATTATTATTATTATTATTATTATTATTATTATTATTATTATTATTATCAAGGTATTGAGCAGGCAGAAGCATTAGCACCCTGGATGAAATGCTTAGCGGTATTTCGCCTGTTATGTTCTGAGTTCAAATTCCAGCGAAGTAGACTTTGCCTTTCATCCTTTAGGGGTCACTGAATTAAGTAAGTGAAACACTGGGGCTGATGTAATTGACAAGTCCATTTTCCCCAAATTTCAGGCCTTATGACTTTAGTAGAAAGGATTATTATTATTATTATTATTATTATTATTATTATTATTATTATTATTATTATTATTATTATTAATCTACAGCATCACCTACTATACATCTGGTCTTTTCTAAGGATGTGGATTGTACTTTTCAGCACAATCTTTTGAATTTCTCTGAGACATGGTTCTCCTGGGATGTTACCTCAATGTGTCTGACATCCCCTTTTTATCATACATAGGACACCTACAATAACAGGAACAGTTCTCACTTTAAGATACCACATCTTTTGCTTTTCAATTTCCAGGTCCTTACATTTACTTAACTTGTCAAATTCCTTTACAGATATATTTTTATCAGTAGGAACATTTAACATTTTCTTCCCTGTCTTTAATGACTATATCTGGTCATTTATCCTGGATCATTCTGTCGGTGTTGACTTGAAAATTCCAGAGGATAGTGACATTTTTACCTTCAAAAAGTGGCTGAGGATGATATTCATACTAGTAAGCTGTAAACAGGTTTTGTAGTGTTTACATATTTTCCAATGTAAATACTATCCTACCCTATCATGACGATTTTTGCATTAATTTGGTGTTAGCACAGGACATCCCAAGACGAGATTGTCTGTTGTTGGGGGTTACATGGATAGATCAAAACAGTTTGATTCAGAATCCTTGGTACTCTGGGTTTCAAGCATGTGGCTAGTCTTCACCCAGTGGAGTCTGAATGAAAGTTTAATTAAAGAGAGTCAATGATTATTACTGGACATTAGTTTGTGATTGGTCAAGAAAGGTCACACAATATTGATGTATTTCAGTGACAGCAGTTAGAGGGAAAATTCTGCGTGATGAAGAGGAAATCGACCGTGTAGTGGTATATTCTGTTGAATGCTTAGCCATAAATAGAACTGAAATCAGTAAAAAGTTTTATATAAAAATTATAAATATTATTGGGATCAATAGTGTTATTTTCCAGCTAAATAAAGCACGATAAAGGTAAAATTACAAATATAAAATAGTGGTGCAACAAAGCACTAATGTTTGCTGGAAGTAGCAGTCGATAACAGTATGGCGCTATGTAATGCTTCACTGAATATATACTGGCAAAACTTTTTATAATCATTACCTGCACACATCTTTGCCAGTATATATTCAGTGAAGCTTTATCAACTGCTATTTCCAGCAAACATTGGTGCCTTGTTGCACCACTATTTTATATTTCTAACTCTACCTTTACTGTGCTTTATTTAGTTGGAAAATAATACTATTGTATCCCAATAATATTTATAATTTATATATATATATATAGGCTGTGTGGCTGTGAGCTTGCTTACCAAACACATGGTTCCGGGTTCAGTCCCACTGTGTGGCACCTTGGGCAAGTGTCTTCTACTATAACCTCAGGCTGACCAAAGCCTTGTGAGTGGATTTGGTAGACAGAGACTGAAAGAAGCCTGTTGTATATATATGTATGTGTATATGTTTGTGTGTCTGTGTTTGTCCCACCAGCATCGCTTGACAACTGATGCTGGTGTGTTTACATCCCCATAACTTAGTGGTTCAGTAAAAGAGACCAATAGAATAAGTACTAGGCTTATAAAGAATAAGTCCTGGGGTCGATTTGCTTGACTAAAGGCAGTGCTCTAGCATGGCCACAGTCAAATGACTGAAACAAGTAAAATAGTAAAAGAGATATCTGTTAAAATGAGATGTCAGTATTATTTTCATTTTTGTGTAATTTAGATAACAATTCATTCACCACACCCTTTATATATATATATATATATATAATTTCAACAATTGAGGGTAAAATAATTAATTATTAATCAATTTCACCAAGTATTCAGTATGTAAAGGGACCATTATAGGCGAATTCAAAATATTACATTATATATAAGGGCTTAGTAAAATAAATTACTTTGCCACATACTGAACTCATTAGAAATAGCAGCTAAAGAAATTTCTTCAGCTATTTCTAATACTTAAAGAAGATCTCCCTCAGATAGTGTTTGCCTAAACTAACTCACAAAAGTATGGGGGAAAAAACATTAAAAAATCAAGTGCAAAGGTTATTTGAGAATGTACGTTTCTAGATTAGTCAATTCGACATTTCTTTCTTCAGCTCAGAATTCCTTGAATCGGATTTGGGAACACTGAAAGTCGGGAGCATACCCTTTCGGCTTCTAATCACCTCTAGAATTCTGCTCGAACTAAAAGTGCTATCAAATTCGAATATGCAAGCGAAGAATTTCTGCTCTCCCCTTTCCACCAGCGTGGGTTAAAATTGACAAACACCATGTATTAACGCAGAATTTAGCAGAGAGAGATGAATTATAATTTCAACAATTGAGGGTAAAATAATTAATTATTAATCAATTTCACCAAGTATTCAGTATGTAAAGGGACCATTATAGGCGAATTCAAAATATTACATATATATAAGGGCTTAGTAAAATAAATTACTTTGCCTTATATATAATGTAATATTTTGAATTCGCCTATAATGGTCCCTTTACATACTGAATACTTGGTGAAATTGATTAATAATTAATTATTTTACCCTCAATTGTTGAAATTATAATTCATCTCTCTCTGCTAAATTCTGCGTTAATACATGGTGTTTGTCAATTTTAACCCACGCTGGTGGAAAGGGGAGAGCAGAAATTCTTCGCTTGCATATTCGAATTTGATAGCACTTTTAGTTCGAGCAGAATTCTAGAGGTGATTAGAAGCCGAAAGGGTATGCTCCCGACTTTCAGTGTTCCCAAATCCGATTCAAGGAATTCTGAGCTGAAGAAAGAAATGTCGAATTGACTAATCTAGAAACGTACGTTCTCAAATAACCTTTGCACTTGATTTTTTAATGTTTTTTCCCCCATACTTTTGTGAGTTAGTTTAGGCAAACACTATCTGAGGGAGATCTTCTTTAAGTATTAGAAATAGCTGAAGAAATTTCTTTAGCTGCTATTTCTAATGAGTTCAGTATGTGGCAAAGTAATTTATTTTACTAAGCCCTTATATATATATATATAATATATATATATATATATATAGATTTGCATGAATGTATGTATTTATTGGTGATCAGTGTATATAGCTGACCAATGTGTTAGAACTTTATGCAATCTGTGTTGTGTCACCAGTTTCCTAGGTGATGATATTTGAAAGAATTTTTCACTTTTAACTTTTCAGCAACTCAAACTACTCAAAATGTTTCTTCTTCCTTTTGTATTTCAAACATAACTGTATGTAATATTTGTATAAAATGGTGTATTTGAATATTAAATATTTAGTGTTACATGAGCTTTTATAATTTTGGGGTGTGTCTTTCTTACAACTCTTTTATATTTAAACTTAATGGATCATTAACGATTCCTGTTGCCTGATTTATTTCTTTATTGGTAAACTCATATTTTTCTCAAATATACTATTATCAGAAACCAGTTGCCACTAGGTTTCTTCATTTGATGAAATGTTTGTTAAGAAAGAATTCAAAAGACTTTTTGATAATGGTATCATTGAGTCTTCTATCTCGCCATGGTGAGCACAATAGCTGGTAACCAGAAATAGTGTTAAACAACTCCCATTATCGGCTACTTACAAATGATAAATTGCTGCTGTGTTCTAGATTGATTACTTAATATCAAAGAACTTGTGCATTTTTTTAAGGAGTTATGGATTGCATAATTATCAATAATGATCTTTAAAGAATTCAGTTCTGTCCTTCACTATCTAATGGTTGGTGGCAAAACTATTCAGGAACACAATGGGAATTTAACTATTTCTTTCAGTTACTTAGAAAACAAACATTTTTTGCTGAGCAAATAAAACAGTAAGAAATAATTCCCTGCAATTTGATTTAGGAAGATTAATCCTAATAGATTTCTAAACTATATGCCTTATATTGGGGACAAAGTTTAACATTTTCCTTGCTCTTTTATAAGTCAATAAAACAAATATCAGCCCCACATTGGGGTCAATTACACTGCTACTTTTCCTTCAAAGATGGGGTTTGTATCTCAGAATGGGATCACTTTTTGACTTTTCAATGAATTTGTTCTTGCAGTTAAACCACAATTGGAATAAATATTCATCCAAGACCAAGGTAGAATTTATGGGATTTAATTCTTAAGAGGTGTGTTCATTAATTTTATTTAACATGATAGATTCAATAATATTCTGATAGATTTTATAACTAACATATATTCTATATATCCTTAATACTGAATAGTTGGCAAAATAGCTGTCGTGATAAAAAGGTTTCTTGCCAAAATGGGCAGCAAATATAATGAAGCAAAGCAAAGTGTGAAACACTTCGGAAAAGGTGAACAAATAGAAATTGAAGTTGTCAATGTGTACAGATATGTATTGACTCAAATTCATTATCATACTATAATGCATTCATCTAAATATATTGATTACAGAGAGAAATTGTTTGGGTTGACAGGTATAAGTCATTAATATTGTTTACAGTTTTCACACTCAAATCTTTGCAATTTTGTGAAACACTGAAGATATATGATAAAATTTAGAATGAGTGCAGGATACTAAGGCATCAATAGCTGATCTATATCAAAGATTAATCAATAATTAATGGACCAAATTACAACACAGCTATGCTACTATAATTATTTATTGATAACAGTCCACCTTCTATCCACATTTATTTTGATTCAGTTATCTAATTAACTGGAATCTGTAAGTATCTTCTGCATTACTTGAAATATACTTCAGTAAATGGCTAATGCAAATCATTACATCTCTGGCTTCCAGTTAAATCAGATGAAATTTCTTTAATTAATTTCAGTTAGCCAGAGCTGAAACATGCCTCAATCTGACCAGAGAAATGAAAGAAATTTACATGAGTTGTACTTATTTCTAAAAGCTACTATCTTATCAAAATTAATACTTTACACACACACACACCACACACACACACACACACACACACACACCACACACACACACACACACACAAATATATTTATATATATAATTTTAAATTAATAATAAAAGGCTAAAATTATCAATTAAATTAATTAATCAATCAATTAATTAATAATTTTACCAAGTAGATCAGTACGTTAAAATAATCTTTATAGGTAAAATTATACAAATATTTTATAATTATAAACATAATTATAATTAGGGTTCAGCTAATTGCTTCACCACACACTGACTTTAGAAATAGTAGTTAAAATTCCATTTCTACTACTGTAAGAATCTCCATGACAGTAACACACTTTTTTACATAGGCAAAGAGAAAAACAATGAATCAACACAACCAGGATTAAATTCCTCTGTTATGGCCTGGAGGATGATAATGAATAGGAGGTGGGGCTGAGGACTGACCCTTGATAAACACCTACCTGCACACTAATTCATCAGTGTAGCCATGGCCAATTCTTACCTTACTAACAGCACTCCTGTTAGCCATTTGTCTATCCATAGCTTCCTCAGAGATCACCTTATCACAGAGCAGGGCACTCTGCTGAAAATTTATACTCAAGACCTTTCAGCTGTTGCACAGTTAAGAGTAAATAAATTTTTTTACTTACATAAAACTTTGAGGGTTTTAGAAAATAACAAACTCTTTCATAATCAATCAAAGCAATGATATAACTTTTCAACAACTTCCCAGTCAGTGCTGTATGTTTCCATAAGTCTTTATCCTGTATTCAGTATTTAAGTTGTATTTCAATGTAACCTGCCACTGCAACCCTTAGCCATCTCACTTTTCTGACTATTTAAATAGATATTTTCTTTGTAATTCTACTAAATTTATTTTCATCTTGGGCTCACATTTTCTTTAAAGCTTTTAGACACTCTCAGCCTATAATTAACTCTCCAGGTAATATAAAACAGTAACCACCCTGAAATACTGGATATTATGTTTAATCAAAATTATGGAAATACATTGCATTCACTTCATAAACCACTTTTATAACCCTTTGTCAGGTTAGAGAGGACCTTTGTCAAAGATCATCTCTAAACTGTTTTACAAATACTTCAGTTATACACATGTAATGAGACAATCTGTTCATACTAAACTCAAATCCTTATGCATTTTCTTCTTCTATCCATATACATAGATAGGATATTTTGTAATTTAATCTAGTAAGCTGGACCATTTTTCTTTTTAATGTCCTATACAAACATGTATTAGCAGTCATCATCACTTGATCGCAATTATTGCACTTTTAACCTTACTCAGGATGAGATCCTATTTTTATTTGTCTTTATTCAGATTCTTTAATCTAAATATAATACTGGACATTCTTCTTTTTATTTAGTTTTCTATCTATGGCTCTAGTTATCATATTTCTGAACATATTTCTTTAAGTCTTCATGTATTTTCTGTGTATCCTAATATATTTTTCTATTTACATCAATTCCTATCATTTGAATTCCTCCCAAGCCCCTTAAATACTTTCTAAGAGATAGTACTCCTACAAAAAAATTCACATATTACACACAAAGTGTGTAATATACAGTGTGTGGGCTAAATATGACAGTTTGCATAAGACAAAGTGGAAAAAAGAATATCCTATCCAAAAATAAAAGTATTTTAGAAAATCAAAAAATATCAACTAGATTATGGCTGGAAGATATAGTTTACTCAAAATTGGTGCCCTCAGCTTCCACAACAATATCAAGATGATTCTGAAACCTGGTGCATGCATTCCTCACTGTATCCCTAGGATGACTTATGAACACCCCCTTAATCTTGACCACCAGCTCAGCCTTGCTGTTGCAAGCAGAATGGTTGGTGTCATTCTCAACTGCACCCCACACATAGTAATCCATGTGCTTACAATCAAGAGGATTGAGAGGCCGGAAATTGGGGCTGGTGAAGTTGTAGAAATTATTTGACAACCATTTCTTACTCTTTCTGGAGGTATGGCAAGGAGCCGAATCCTGCTGCTATACATGTGGCCTTGAAACAGCAACCCTCTCCAGCCAGGATTTGACTACAGTTTCCAGCAGTTTCACATGGGCATTTGAATTGAACCTAAGGCCCTGTTCACCAATTGTTGGTCATAGCTTTGTTGTCTCCACTGTAACTGTCCATATTACATCTTACTGCCTTTACAATGTTCACAGATCATCAAGCACAAGTTGGCATTTTGATACCCAGTAAAAATCATCATAATATCGGTTACTCTTTTCCAATATCTAAATGGATTCCAGTTCTCCATGTCCGCTAACTTTTTCTCAACTACAACTTTAATCTTTATTCTTCTCAGATACTGTTGACTGTTCACCAATACATCAAGCTGTTTCTGAAAATGGAAATTTTAAAAAGAATCATCAAATTTAGCCTGGACACTCTATATGAACCAAATACATACTAGTTAGACAACAGACAAACACATGATTAAAAGTCTCATAAAGCAAAATACAAAACTCATCACACCAAACCATAAACTGACACGAATATATGACAAAAACAAGATAAAATAAGATAAAAACCTTCCTTATTAAAACACACCATAAGCTTGTAAACCCGGAAACAAACTTAGAATGGTCAACATAATTTACAAATTTGAGCGTAAAAATGCAAGTTACAAACAGCACATTTTCTACTGTTACATGGGTCAGATAAGTATAACACTAACATATAGACTTAACATGCATTTTATAACAAAAAATGATTGCAATTTACTACCTACACTACACACCATAAATCAAAGCTACATAAGCAAATATTTTCAGAAAACACTTCCATTTTTTATAGAATCCTCCACAGAAACAGATGATAGATTCTGGAAGCAATACTAATATCATAACACTAATATTGCTACAGTCAACATATAACATATTTTACTAGTGTAAATCCAATGATATAACACACTAATGCTTTAATGGCCAAGTTTTAGTTGAATAATCAATATAAATATAAGGGTTCTGCAAAAAGCAGTGCAGAAGCTCAATCCATTCAATATCCTGAAGATAAGGTTGAGGTAGTCTTGAAACATTAATGATAGAGTTGGATTTGGGAACTTTATCGTTTGAAATGAAATGTAAATGTCTGATACTCAGGGTTGAACAAATTGAATAGTCATGTTTGCAATATGTGTGTGTGTGTGTGTGTGTGTGTGTGTGTGTATGTTTTATGGTGGTGATCTGACTGAATCATTAACATATGGGGAAAATACTTAGCGGTATTTCGTCTGTCTCTATGTTCTGAGTTCAAATTCTGCGAAGGTCAACCTTGCCTTTCATCCTTTTGGGGTTGACAAAATTACTACCATTCGAACACTGGGGGTAATGTGACCAAATTAAAACCATTGCCAAAACTGCTTATCTTGAGCCAAAATTTAAAATCAATATATATGTATGTGTGTGTGTGTATCATTGTGTGTTATTGTGCAAATGTATATGTATATGTCATACACACACTCACACACACATTCACACATGTAAACAGTGTTGGAGTGCATGCGTTGTACCTGATGTAACAAAGTTTGGGAAGCAAAACTTAACCGTTGCTTTGCTATGCATAAATATCTTATACTCACCTGACATAATCTGCTTTTAGTAAAAGAATTGC
This sequence comes from Octopus sinensis, assembly GCF_006345805.1. Classification (NCBI taxonomy): domain Eukaryota; kingdom Metazoa; phylum Mollusca; class Cephalopoda; order Octopoda; family Octopodidae; genus Octopus; species Octopus sinensis. The sequence continues at coordinate 26,715,100 of NC_043004.1, forward strand.
AGAAAATGTAGAACAAATATCAATAATGAGGGGAGATATTTAGTCCTGTTCCCTGAATACATATTGAAACGCAGTATATTTATTGGATATTTATTCTAAAGAGAAAAGGCTGAATCAACATAAGCATGGTATTAAATCAGAGAGTTTGGCCATTAAACCAAGTTTTGACAATGTTCAATCAAGTTCACAGCAAATACACCATCATTCTGCTTAACAGCAATCATTCATAGGAGACAGATACATGGAATGAAAATATATCTCTACACATTTCCTTCTTCATTAATCTGCAGACAGATAACAGAAATCAATAAAGACTTAGAAATAATATTCCTGGGTTAGATGCCAGTTGAAAGGTGAAAATGAAAGTTGGATGTTTAGTGCACAGTCTGTGCATCAGTTTTAATCACACACACACACATGCATATATGTAATATGCATATGTGTATATAATATATATATATATATTGATAAAAATGGTAAGACAACAAAAGAAAGAAAGAGACCTGGATATTATGTAAATAGAGGAATTTATCTGTAAATGTAATATGTGACAGTTATTCGGTAGCCATGATAAAACTCCGAGTTTTGGATGCCGAGGTGCAAATCCACGCCGCTATCTCTTCAGTTATCCGGCCATCAGAAAAATGCTATGAAAAATGACTGTTATACAAAGGGAAATTACTGTGTGATTGACCGTTATTAAGATAAAAGAGCTATTTGAATGACCGCTAAGTAAGGGGAGGGAGTAAAAAAGTTCATAGTATTCGCATAAGCGCGCATGTTCATACCTTCACATGCATACCTGCACATCCATGTGCGTGCACCTAAAAGTATACATTCATCCACAAAGCTGATGCATATTTGAATATGTTTGTATTAGTGTAAAGGAATCTCTGTATTTTCTATAACTTTTTAGTATATAGTTGGTCATTGTGACCATTTAGCATTGACCTAGTTTTCTTGATACAAAATCTGTTTGCCAAATAGCAATAAACAATATCTAAGGCATTATAATCCCCTTTCTACTTTAATTTCTCTAGGAATAACTTCTGCCATTTATTTCACTCCTACCTACTTCTATAAATAGAAAATCTCTTTTGTCTCCATTCAACTGAATATCCCTCCCCACTTTCTAGCAGTTCCATATAACTTAAAGAATTCTAATACCTTAATGTTCTTAACCTTCAAATCAACATCTCTGTTTATATATCTACCCTCTTTATAATGTTATCAATTAACATGAAAATAAGTATATGTATTGATGGGAAACCTCTATAAATGGCTGATGATTGCTCAACATTTTAAAACTGTTGTAATACTTACAATGTTTAATAAAATGATGAAGCATGAAACGATCGTACCGAATTACCAAAGATATTCTTGTTGCTTATTTTGATTATAATCACCCTATGGATTTATATGGATAACACCATACAAAATTCTGGTGCATCTAGCTTAAGTACCATATTCATTTGAATCTACAGACACACACACACACACACACACATATATATATATATATATATATATATATATATATAGATAGATAGATATATATATATGTATATATATAAAGCATGATTTATTTGCGATCAGTGTCCATTGACACAATGCAATTTGATATAATACAAGTCTGTTAGTGGTAAGTTTCTCATTGGAACTGGTCTATAACAGATTAAGATATTTAGAAAAAAATGGTCAGAAATAGTGATATGGTCTCCAAGCGTATTTCTTTGAAGCGTATATCTTTACTTTTAATTAAAAGCCACAATGAAAGGGGGCAGAACTATTAGCTAAAACATCTAGGTAGCACTTTCTATGACACTCTCAAAGTGCCTGAATAACTGTACATTGGTGTGGTTTCTCTTGTTATCTTCTCCAAAAAGTCATGCGTTATAAGCTGATTTAACCAAGGATTATAAAGAATTTTACAATTACTGTTGAATGTTGAGTGTGATACAATTTAGATATTTAATTGTGAACAAATTAAATATATTTATACTAGATCGAATCAAAAGTTTTTCCATATTTTAAACTTTAATAATTTTTACAAATTATATACAAAAAGTGTTTATTCATTGAAATATATCTCATCATGTTTATAATGTGTTGCCAGTGTTGTGGCAGTAGCTCAATTCCACACTTTTACTGATTAGCTGGTTTAGAGGCAAAAAACTCCATACAACCATTTTCAACTTCATCCACACTGTTAAACTGCCATCCATGCAAGAAATTAGTCACAGCTTGTAAAAGGTGGTAATCTGATTGTGCATGATCTGGACTATAGATAGGATGAGGTAACATTTCCAATCCTTATAGTTTGCACTTAGTCGCATTGGCAGTGTGTGCCAGGGCATCGTCGTGCTATAGGAGTGTACATCTTTGATTGACTGATGCCAAGTAGCAAGCTTTTAAAACATCATAAACTTACTGCAGTTGCTGAGCATAAAGGTTAACATTCATGGCATAACCATCTAGGACAAGCTCAAAGTTCAAAACACCCTTGAAATTCCACCAAACACAACATGACCTTCTGTTCAAATAACTCTAGTTTGACATCAGGTTTTGAAGCCTGGCCAGAGTGAAGCCACTAATTTCTCTTATCTATTTTTTCATCCCCAGTTGCAATTTGACTCATAAAATGGGCATCTTGACTATTTGCCCACAAATGTTTGCTAATGTTCATGAGTCATTGAGCCTATTCATTGGTCAGTTCTTGAGGAATTTTTTGACAACGTCTGTTCACAAGGCTGAGAATATGGAGGTATTGATTGATGGTACTTTGTGAAGGAGCAAGCTCTGTCAACAATGTATGAATGCTTGTGCTTGGCTATTCAAACATTTTAAGCAAACCCCCATCTTCCACAACAGAAGGTTTTCTAGACATTGGTTTGTCTCCAAGGCTGGTGCCACCTACCGTGAAATGTTTGAACTAGTTTTGTGCCATACATTCATTGACAATCCCTAGGCCTTCCACATCATTAATTTCTTTTGCTACTGCCCTTGCAGTCAGTCCTTTTTTCCACAGGTAGTGTAAAATGGCTCTAACGGAAATTTTTTGACCACTCATTATCAGACTTGTAAAATTAAGAATAATCAATTAATGTTTATCTGTTATACATGAAAATAAAGAATAAACTATTCAACAAGGATTGGACAAATTTTATCACGGTATTATCTCACATATTGCAATATTGATATAGTGCAGTGTGGTGGTGGTGGTTGTGGTTGTGGCGGTGGTGGTGGCGGTTGTGGTGGTGGTGGTCTAGTGTGGAGCTGTATTAGAGTGTGCACTTATTTCCTTCTCACTTGGCATTATCTGTTCTCTTCTTCAGGTATAAATAATAATGGACACTGTTAATTACTAAATTTGGAATACTTCTCTTCTTTAACTGATAGAAATATTAACTTTTTTGCTTGGTTATGTAAAATAAAATATTGGAAAAAAGGGGTGTTGTTGATTGAAGTGATTTCCAGTGTTTTAATGCATTTTATTTTATTGATCCTGCAGCGTTGAAAGTAAAACTGGTCGGATGTGAGCTTAGAACAGAAAGGAAAATAATATTACATAATTCCTATCTATCATTTTCTCTGCAGCAATCTTGATTGATGAAATGTTAATGGAAAAAAATAAAAAAAGACAAAGAGAATATCAATACATTTAAATTGGCTTTTTAAAGCCATGTTTGGTTGTAAATATAGCAGTTGTCTCATATAAACTGAGAATGGTATTCTGAGAGTAAGTTCATCATGGGTATCTAATATCAACTTTGCAAATAAAGATTGAAAAAATTTTATGCCCAGCCAAGGTATCTGGATATCAATCCATTACTTGTAAGAGAAATAACAAAGATATTTTACTATTTCTCAGTTGTACTTCTCTCTTCTGAGATAAAACCAAACATAACGAACCGTTCTTTAATAGCTAAACACATTTTAAAAATCTACATGAAATATTGCTGCATAAAGCAATATTTCTTATTGAAAACACAACTTTGTATTCATTTTTGTGGAAGATAAGAAAAAGATTGTATTTGTTTTGATTATGCAAAACCTTTTATCTTTAGACTTGTGATAAACACTGGCAGAAATAAAGTTTCAGAGATATAGGGATCATTTACATTTTTAGCTCAAATACTACATTTTCAGGAATTGTTGAAAAGGAAGGAAAATGTAGAAATCTTTCTTTTTTACCACTTTTGATAAATTGTTTTCCACTTTGAAAGACAATTTATCAGAACCCCTACTCAGTTGGATATCAAATGCACAACTTTATAGAAAAACACTTTAATAGCTCAAAGTGCAGAAGCATAAAGGAGCATCACCATCATTTACCTCACTGTCATGTCATCTACACATATATGCGCACTCATAAATAATACACAGACTTATATGTGAGTGTCTGTAAGTGTGTGTGAGTGTGTGTATGCAAACGTTAGTATATATTTATTTATGTACATACACACACACACACACACACTCACACACACGCACACACATACACACATGTATCTATGTATACCAATAAAATGCAACATCTCTCGAAATCAGGCCAAATTTCTTTTTCCTTCAACTCGCTTCATGATCCTACAGATGTGACATAAATTTGAAATATGTATAAAAGAGGTGAAACTCTGCTTCTTATTTTTAACTGAAAAATTGCAGGAAAAATTTTGTAACTTATACGCAAAAATGAAAAAAACTTTCCTATTTTATGTATACACATGTTTATTTTAATGACTAATGTTTGTTCAAATACACAGTTGGTAGATGGATGAAATGTTTTTTTTCTTTCTTAATCTGTATTAAAGTTTTAATATTACTTCATGCAATATTTCTTGTGCCAATGTAAATGGAATTGTCTTAAAAGTTTGGATATTTTTACGTTGGCCAAAAATCTTTACACTTTGATGCTTTATTTACCATTAAACTTTCAGCAATAAAAGTTTTTTAATGTTAGTATCCTTTCATTCTTTTATTCTTTTTCTTGCATCAGTGATTTGACTAGGGCCATGCTAAAACACCACCTTTAGTCGAACGAATCAACCCCAGTACTTGTTCTTTGTAAGTCAGGTACTTACTCTATTGGTCTCTTATGCTGAACCACTAAGTCACGGGGACGTAAAAACACCAACATTGGATGTCAAGTAATGGTCGGGGACAAACACAGACACACAATTGTAGACACACATGTATATATGTATATATTTGTGTAGCTGTGTTTGTCCCCCGCCCCCATCACTTGACAACCGACGTTGGTGTTTTACATCCCTGTGACTTAGCAGTTTGGCAAAAGAGACCAATAGAGTAAGTACCTGGCTTACAAAGAACAAGTACTAGGGATGATTCATTCGACTAAAGGTAGTGTTTCAGTATGGCCACAATCAAATGACAGAAACAAGTAAAAGAATGAAAGAATAGAAGAATACCATTTAAAGAGGAGAAAGAAGCATCATTTACCTTTCACAGGGTATCCCAAATAATTGGTGGAATAGTAGTTAGAAACCTTTATTTGTATGGTGCCATTGTAAGAAACCACATATTTAAACATTGACTAATCTGCTGAGTCCTTGGCCACAATACATTTAATAGATTCCACTAAAAACACTCATGGTCCAGGTAGAAAATTAAGTCTATTACCAAAGAGCAGGTGTAGGTCTTCTCATTGTCTCCTGCACAGACTTTGTCTGATGAATTTCACTCCAAATCGTGGGCCAAACTTAGAATTTGGTAAAAGAAACTTGCTCAAGGTTTCTTGCTGTGTTATTCTAACCCATGTCATTATAAAACAAATTGTAAATTGAACATCTGAATGAAATGAATATGTTAGTATTCTGCTGGTGTTGAAGATTTTGTAAAGTGAATGTCTTAACCACAAGAGCATGTCTGTATTATGTATTGTTAGCGAGATTTAAGAATACTTAGTTATGTGTCAGGCCTTGTTTATCAGTTATATAATAAACTTCATTTGAACTCATGAATGAGGTTTAAACAGTAGTTTACCCTCATCACCATTGTATCACTTGCTTTTAGTACAAAATTAAATTGAAATAATACACTGTCTGGAGTTGAAATTATTGAGATACTACTTCTTGTTATTGTTTAATTATTTTGCTTTTGTTGCAACTGAGTCTAAACACCTGGAAGATAAATAGACAAGTACAAGAACAATATATTCTAGACTATTTTTATCTCTCTTGAGAAATTTTAGTTCCATAATAGTAAAGCTATTGTAATTAATGCTGTTGTTCTTTTCTCAGACTATGGTTTGGATGATTCAGTCTTCTCTATGTTGGTCATCTTGAATTAACAAAATTGTTATAATTTATTAATATGGAAAGGTTACTATTGGCAGTCAATTCTTGACCATTTTAATTTTTCCTTTTAGCTATTAATGATTGCATCTGAGAATCTGAGTGCGGATATTTGCAAATCTTTTATATTAATTTTTAACTTTGGTACCAAGCCAATTTCTGAAAAGACAATGGAATATTCAGTTGATACAATGTTACTGGTATCTGTTTTTTTTTTTTTTGACTTAACAGTACTGATTAACAGTGAAGATGATCCCAGTGGAATGTGGATATAGAAGGATATAACTAAATACGCCACTACATAAAGCACTTTTCTGTTGCCCAAACTGAACACTCTGTGGATTTTTATATTTAAAGCCTCTCTCCAAAATGATTTTCATAATGGAGCTTTTAGATAATTGCATGATTGTCATTTTAAAGATCTGTTTTATAATTAACATCACACCCCCCCTCCAACCTTTATAATGTCTCTCTTTACCATAACAGTATCTTTTGTCTTTTACTTGTTTAAAGGATTAGACTGTCTCCATGCTGGGGCATTATCTTGAATTTTTAGTTGAATGAATCGATCTCAGAACTTAGATTTTCTTTCCCTTCATGATTAATGTCGTCATCATCATCATCATCATCATTGTCACCACCATAATTTAACGACCATTTTTCCATGCTGGAATGGAGTGGATGGCTTTCAAAACCTAGCAACTAGTAAGTTCTCCCAACAGTAGAGTGTTACTAGAAATTCCTTCTCACAGAAATCATGATATTGGTGGTTAAAAGAGGGGAGATGACATTAGGCCAGTTAGCTCTGGCTGCCATAAACCATTGTAGTAGTGTTAGAAAAAACAAAAATGCCTCTTCTCTAGATTAGAGATTAGAGAGTGTTGCAAATGCAACATATTTGTCTTTCATTGTATGTGGAGTGGGTTATAAGTGTGATCTAGGATATCTGTGTGGCCTAGGATGTCCGTGTTCATTGAAAGTGATTTCTGATGTCTGTGTACATAGCAGCAGTGCTATCCAAACTATGGATGCAGTACTTGACTGTTTGTGTCTCATATGAACTTTCAGGAAGATTAGTAGTTGTCAAGGATAAAGTATTTTCTGAGAGAAAGGCCAGTCTGTCAAATGAAGTCTTTGCTATGCTGAGGATCTGTGTTTGCCAGGGGGAATTCACAATGAACCCTACTATTTAAAATGATTAGAAAGTTTCTAGTTGGGCGCTATTTATGTTTAGTTGGAAGATTTGACATGATAATGGTTTTAAGTTATGTTATTCCAGTATTTGCAGTTGGTAACCATTAATTAGTAATAAAGTATATAGAACAATGAAAAGAATACACATGGCTCACATTTCATAAGGAATTACTGCTAATGTTTACTTAGGAAAATGAATGCTAAAGTTAATGAGATTAATATGCAGTTGGAACTTTAACAGCTTAACTCTGTATAGAAAATATGGGTTGGTAGGGAATCCTCTAGAGTTGCTATTTTTGGGAAAAGCTGATAGGATGAAACATGACAGTTTGTAGACATCAATAAGTTTTGCTGCTATAAAGAAAGGAATATTTGACTTTTCAGTTTAAAATCTTTTATCAGTGAAGTCATGAAACAGAAGTGAAAATATTATTCACTTTTCAGGAGAATCTACTTATTGACACCTACAAACTCGTTTTGATTTTATTACCATTGTTTGTCAATACAGATATTCATCAGTTCCTTAGATTCTAGAGTTGTTTCTATTTAGTATGAAGGTTGGATGGTGCAATACACTAAATAAGTCAAGAATAAAGAAAGAGGGGGAAGAAGAGGGAATTTCAGTTAGATTTATACTGACTTTTGAGGAAGGTCATTGTGAATATTAAGCTGGGGTTACTTTACTATGTCAGTAGTAAATAAATATATTGTGGCATCCATGTATATACATTTAGACAGAATAAAAAGAAAAGAAAAAACTTTAGAAATGAAATGGTGAAGAATGAGAAGAAACAGAAAAGAAGAGGTTGAATGCTTAGGAGTGGAGGTAAGGTGAATTTGCTAGGAGGAGAAGAGGGAGGTGGGAGATAAAATTACTTGTCATTAGGAGCACATAGCAGCTGGAGGTAAATTGGTGGATTACTACTTAACAGTAAAACTATGCACCCGTATATCCACATGCATGCACATACAATCACTGTGCAACTATAGTATCCCCATAAGTGTGCGCGTGCATGTACACGCCTGCATATCTTCATGTGCAGAAAGGAAGATGTAAGATCACAGGGTTAAGAAAATATAAAGGTAGCAAACATATATTCACATATATACACACACACATATATGTGTCTGTATGCGTATGTCATTATTCAGTTTTATTTCAAGATAAACTTTTTGTTTTAGGTAGAGGCAATCTACATCACTGTTGATGTGGAAATTATGTGTGCTTGTTAGTATTTTTTGGGTTTTCACATCGATGGCTTGGATCTCATCAAGCAGCCCAAATGTTGGTATGAGTACTGGCACTGCAAATACATTGTGGAACACTGTTTTATTGAATGCAGAGAGTTCTGAAGTCCAACTTTTCTTTATTTGGCTATAATATTCTTTAGTGACACATGTTTTGTTTACAGGTGCCATTGTAAGAGATATTTTCATCCATCCCTAGATACCTGTAACATTGCTCATCAGATGCAGAGGGAAACAGTCAAATCATTGATGGAGATGTTACTAGTCTGGTTTATAGTTTTCTCTCTTTTCACAACTATATAACAACATTTATCCTGACCAAACTCCAACTCTACATCCTTTGAGAATGTTGTAATTAGGTCAAGGCTCTTTTTCATCTCATGCATATTCTTTGCATAAAGTTTTAAGTCATCCACAAAGAAACAGTGTGTAATTTTGGTATTTCTGTTTCCTTGTGAACCAGTGAGATATCCTTCAGACTTCCTTAACATGAATGACATGTGTGTGTGTGTGTGTATGTATGTATGTATGTAATATGCATGTATGTATGTATGTATGTATGTATGTATGTATGTATGTATGTATGTATGTATACAACAGGCTTCTTTCAGTTTCTGTCTACCAAGTCCATTCACAATGCTGTTTAAAGATCTGAGAAACTGTAATTTTCCCCCTTTTTTTACTATTTCAATTTTCATACTGTTTTTTTTTTTCAGTATGACTTGTCAGCCACCACTGAAATTAATGAACCTTGTACATCCTAACAAATTAATATACAGTTTTAATTTCAAACTTACACCTCTTTTGAACATGATAATTTACCAACATTGAAATATTTTAACTTAACAGCATTGAAGCATTTTAATTTAACAACATTGAAACATTTCAGTTTGTCAACATTGAAACTTATAACGATGTTTTTCTAATTTTACAATTTTACCATTGATAAACCGAAAATATTGTTGAAACTAGTTTGGTATATATGTAAATAAATGTATTTTAAACATTTACAGGTTTTTGAAATTTAAGTGCATTTTCAGCAACACATTTTCCTATATATATATATAGAGAGAGAGAGAGAGAGAGAGAGTGAGAGAGAAAGAAAGAGAAAAGATTAAAAAACACAGATTTGTTTCACATGATTTAAAAGTATATTAGAGCCATGATAATAAAGATATACAATTTTGTACAAAATTGTATATCTTTATTATCATGGCTCTAATATACTCGTAAATGTTGTAAAACAAATCTGTTTTTTCATCTTTGCTCTTTCTCTATTTATATCCACAATGTCTGTTTCCTCAGTAAAATACTTTCTATCTTATATATATATATATATATATTATATATATATATAATAATAATAATAATATAATAATAATAATAATAATAATAATAATAATAATAATAATGATGATAATAATAATAATAATAATAATAATAATAATAATAATGATAATAATAATAATAATAATAATAGTAATAATAATAATAGGGAGTATAACTCCAAACAAGATCACAAAAAGTACAAAAATGAATAAACAATATATAATAAGTAATAAGTAATATATAATAATAATACTTATTATATATTGTTTATTCATTTTTGTACTTTTTGTGATCTAGCTATGTTTTATAATATAATTTATTTTTTCTTTATGATTTGGTTTATGTCTATCATTTGAATTACATAATAGTGTTTTTTCTCTAATTTATATATATATATATATTATAATATATTATTATTAATATCAGGAAATCAATATTAGAAAATTCTTCAGAAAGATATATGCGTATGTAAACTAATTGTTGTATTAAAAATATAAATATATATATAAATATATGTAAAAATGTATAAGTATAAATATATAATGTATATGACTGTTTAAAAGTTTGAATCAAGTTTTTAGAGTATCTTACGATCATTTCACAGAAGTGCTGTCCCTATAATGAAATCCTGTATTGATAAGCATTTATAGACAACTCTTCTGCTCTTCAGAGATATAAAATTTGAATTTTGTATAAGATATCGAATGGTAGTTTTTTAAATATCCCAAACGATATTTGCACCAAATGATGTCATCTGTGTTGCTCCGTAAGTGCCAGCATTCGTCGTCTGCGCCTGTTAAAAGATACTGCAATGGCTCAGGTGAGGACTTTTCCATTCGAACAGCACATGCCAGATGGTTCTCCAGGCCATTTCCTTGAATTGCAGAAGGGGTAAACTTTTCGCATAGAGGAAAAGTCATACAGACACATATATGTGTGTGTGTATATATGTGAATATATGTTTGCTACCTTTATATTTTCTTAACTCTGTGATCTTACATCTTCCTTTCTGCACATGAAGATATGCAGGTGTGTACATGTACGTGCACACTTATGGGGATACTATAGTTGCACAATGATTGTATGTGCATGCATGTGGATATATGAGTGCATAGTTTTACTGTTAAGTAGTAATCCACCAATTTACATCCAGCTGCTATGTTCTCCTAATGACAAGTTGGGATGGTGGGTGTAATCACGATCATGCTCATAATCGAACACTTCCCTTAAGCATCATGTACTGCACGGAACAGATAGACCCTGCTGGAGGTTCGTCAGGCGGTAGAAGCTGCAAGGCGGCTTTGTCTTTCTTCATCAGCTTCGGCATTGCGAACAGCAGCTGCGAGCTGCATTGCTGGACCGTCGTTGAGCACGTTGCTGTTCAGATGCGTTAGCTTGCATGGACGCAGTTGAAGCAGCATTACGTGACCACCGTCGTGAATGCTGTTCTGGTGTTTCAGCAGCTCAGGCAGACGCTGTTGAGACTGCATTGCTGGCTTGTCATTGAGCACGTTGCTGTCAGTTTCGGCAGCTTGTATGGAAGCCCTTGATGCCGCATTACGTAACCGCCGCTGGGAATGCTGTTCTGGTGTTTCAGCAGCTCGGCAGACGCTGTTGAGGCTTGTAGCGCTTAGTGAAACACAATATTTCTCCTTGAGAGATATAATACAAATGCGGACGTGGCGTATAACAGCCGGCCTTCGGCTGCTTAGGCCCAGTTGTGTCCGCTGCTCTGATCGGTTGGTTTTGGTGCAGGTTTAACTCTTGCTTTATTTCGCGCCAATGTGTAAACCAACCAATCGCAACCTTCTGATAAGGTCCCGTGACACAGTCTTCCAGGTTTTCTTCTGGAGCCTCTAGATTGTTATAAAACCCAGCGATCCATTGAATCACTTGTCTTTGGTTCTAGTCCTTCTTAGGACTAACCTCTGACCACAAAGCAGACAGCCAGTTCCAGAGACTCAGCCATGTTCCAGCGACAGACAGTGACTACACCACCAAAGCATTCGGGACCTCCATCATCGTCGACTCCACCATCGTTGCCTTCACCACCATCACCTTCACGTAACTCGCCTCGGCTTAACTACACGCTGTTGGTGAATACTCACCAAGGTTAACAGCTAACTCTACCTGCGAGATTCTGCTGTACCATTGAAGCCACAACCGCTACTGGACATGTGTACAACCAGCATCTGTCTTGTGACCACCAGCCTCGTTGCTACAGAACTATTACTATTGCGCTTCTTACTGCGAACTAGTATTTATTTACATATTATGTGATCTACTCATTTCTATGCTCTGTATTATTATCTCACACTTATAACGCATACACGTACACAGACACTCTTATGACACGAACACACAGACACCCAAGTTAACCTATAAATAAAACCTTTTCTCTTTAACATATCGGTTGTGTCGTCTTCTTTCTTATTCTTTACTGGCACTCTTATTCATTATACAAATTTATTTTGGCTTTATTGTAAGACGACCGTGTGGTGTTTAAAAGGAGACATTCTTTCCTCACCATTTCCTTTTGTACGGTCGCTCTAGAGGCTGCATTGCTGGACCATCATTGAGCACGTTGTTGTTCAGGTTCGGCTGCTTGTGTGGAAGCCCTTGATGCCGCATTACGTGACCGCCACTGGGAACACTGTTCTGGTGTTTCAGCAGCTCGGGCAGACGCTGTTGAGGCTCGTCATTGATCACGTCGCTGTTCAGGTTCGGCTGCTCATGTGGAAGCCCTTGATGCCGCATCACAGGACCGGCGTAGTGCTCGTTGACCTTCTGTCACAGCTTTCAGAATCCAATTGAACCTTGTCTCACAGAAAAACTGTCACCAAAACTGGGTGTACAAGCATCTTACACAACCTGTCACAATGTAACGTTCAAAGTTCACATAAATATTATAACATAGCGCAGGAGTGGCTGTGTGGTAAGTAGCTTGCCAACCAACCACATGGTTCCGGGTTCAGTCCCACTGGATGGCATCTTGGGCAAGTGTCTTCTGCAATAGCCCCGGGCCAGCCAATGTCTTGTGAGGGGATTTGGTAGATGGAAACTGAAAGAAGCCTGTCGTATATATGTATATATATATATGTGTATGTGTGTGTGTTTGTGTGTGTTTATCCCCCTAGCATTGCTTGACAACTGATGCTGGTGTGTTTACGTCCCCGTCACTTAGTGGTTTGGTAAAAGAGACCGATAGAATAAGTACTGGGCTTACAAAGAATAAGTCCTGGGGTCGATTTGCTCGACTAAAGGCAGTGCTCCAGCATGGCCGCAGTCAAATGACTGAAACAAGTAAAAGAGTAAAGAGTAAAGAGCATAGCTTAAAAGATTTTTGTACTCACCCAGATGTGACAAATTATTCTAAAACTGACAGGTAAAAAGTTTCAGGTGAATTCCTGGAGCATAAAATATTTCCACAAATGCCTAACATAAAGTGCATAAACCAAAACAATTAAACAATAAATCCAATAATAAATCCATTTTGCTCTCTCCCTCCAAAATAACACATTCAAAATAACACGTGTAAAATGGAGCAATTAAGGCATGAACAAAAGTTCAGCAACACATGTGCGCATAAGATAACTTTATGTGTATGCCCCCAGATCATGCATGCAGGTCACAGGGGTGATTTCTTTGCCATGACCTAGCTCTGACCTTGTGGAGTATGTTTATAAAATTTGAGGTTAATCGGACATTGAATGGGGATTTCTATAAAAAACATAAATGCCTACATACACACTGACACACAGACACACAGACACACTGACACACAGACACACTGACACACAGACACACAGACACACTGACACACAGACACACAGACACACTGACACACAGACACACAGACACACTGACACACTGACACACTGACACACAGACACACTGACACACAGACACACTGACACACTGACACACAGACACACAGACACACTGACACACTGACACACAGACACACTGACACACACACACAAACTCAATTTTATATATATTATAGATTATAGATATATACACACATGCATTATGCAATTATGTGTGCTTGTCAAGAGCAGAGCTCATTAGTCCCCAACAGAGTTGCAAATGCAAAATATAAGTTAGTCCTAGAGCATGCAATGGTCAGCAATGGTCTTCCTCGGTCATGAGTGGACGGCCATCATATATACATATATGTGTGTATGCGTGCACACACACACACACACATCTTACTGGATAATATCTGAGCATAAGGTCTCTTTCATTTCCATCTTTGTCTATTTGACTATCTGGTAAAATGTGTCACAGTTCCAATTTCTTATCATTATCTTTACATCTAAACTAATGTTTCTCAGTATCCAAATAATAAAGGTAGCTCTACACGAAAGGTGAGAAGTCTTGTTATTTCCAGGAGTGAATTACATGTACCTAAATATTCTCAGAGGAAACTCTGTATGGAGGAGAATAATGAATATTTCACATTACATTCTCATTATGCAAATTATATTAAACTAGCACTATGACCCAGTGTTACCGGGTCATAGTGCTTGTGCATGCATATATAGCTGTGTGCGTGCACACATACACATGAGTACTGAACAAATCTCTGACCAATCACATGCAGCTAGCTGGCATTCAATAGGCGTATCAAGTTTTGGGCATTTTCATTGGGTTTTGGATAGAAAATTCACAAAAAAGTCGCTTCTATTGATTTTTTAATGGCTTTGTGGGGTGACTAGAGAAATTTAAAGATGTGCACGACCACCCTTGGACGGTTTTAAATGACCATAGAAAGTGCGAGCCCTCTAAATGAAAAATTATGGATTTGTATAAAGGACACACACACAGACATTTTGCCGTTTATATAGAGAGAGATTACTGCTTTGGTGCTTCAACTCAATCATGTGTGTGTTTTTCTTAACTTCATCAGCAGGTGTTTTTGTTTGCTTCTTTTTTCAATGTGAGTGTTTCCTCACCTATTCTCAGAGCAAATGCTCATCTTAGCAAGTAAAAGCAACTGAATTCTTCTGCATTAACTATTTTAGCATTTAAACAAGCCATATTTGACCCATATATGCTACCTATTTTATGTTCTAGCCAGCCAGATCCAGCTTATCACATCTACTCTTCAATCTGATTATAAAATATACAATACAGGCATAGGAGTGGCTGTGTGGTAAGTAGCTTGCTTACCAACCACATGGTTCTGGGTTCAGTCCCACTGCGTGGCACCTTGGGCAAGTGTCTTCTACTATAGTCTCAGGCCGACCAAAGTTTTCTGAGTGGATTTGGTAGATGGAAACTGAAAGAAGCCCGTTGTATATATGTATATACTAGCAGCATAGCCCGGCGTTGCCCGGGTATGTAAGAGTTCCTAGTAGGCAACGACTAATCCCAATCTAGTCCTTTCCCTCTAGGAAACGAAGGTGCATGTGTAGGTTGCAATGTCTTCTGTGTATATGATGTTCCTAGCTGTCCCTTTGGGCAAAAACGCGATTTCCCAAAATGGCATGATTTTATCAATTTTTTCTGATGGTAAGGTATTGCATGGAAAACTAACGTCAGAATTAAGTTTCTTAGGGTAACATTAAGCTTCACCATGAGTTTGGTGAAAATCGATTGCAAGTTGCGAAAACTACAACAGAAAATGTGTTGCATATAAAAAGCTTAGATTCTCGACCCCATGTCGAATTTATCGATTTTTTTCAAAACTGGGGGAACTTTTCAAAATTTTCGCTGCGTTAGTTTTGAATTATGACATTGGGCTATGTGTGTGTCAAGTTTCATCAGAATTGGTTGAAAGCCGTAGTCAGGGTGAGGGTACAACCTGACAGACACACAGACACACAGACAGACAAACTGCCGTTTATATATATATATATATATATATATATATGGGTGTGTTTGTGTGTCTGTCTTATTCCCCCCAACATTGCTTGACAACCGATGCTGGTGTGTTTACGTCCCCGTAGTTCAGCAAAAGAGACTGATAGAATAATTACTAGGCTTACAGCGAATAAGTCCTGGGGGTCGATTTGTGTGACTAAAGGTGGTGATCCAGCATGGCCACAGTTAAAAATGACTGAAACAAGTAAAAGAGTTAAAGAGTAATCACATCACCATAATTTTGAAGCTACAAAATAATGCATTATTAATTAAAAACAATATAAAAGCATTACATTTGGCAAAATAATCTGAATGCTGAAAGACTAAAAAAATGGGTGGTAGGAAAGCATCTTTGATAGTCATATTAATAATATGACTATCAAGGATGGTTATTGTTGCGATACTTTTGATGATAGATTTGCTCCATTATTGAGCTTGACCTCGGCCTAAACAGCAACAATGGCTACAAAATATTAATTTCTAACACTTATTTTCCCAATTTCTCCATTTTCTTCGTTTGTTTGCCTCTTTCTCTCCTCACTTTTTTCTTTCTTTCTTTCTTTCTTTCTTTCTTTCTTTCTTTCTTTTCTTTTTCCTTTTTTCTTTTTTCTTTCTTTCTCTCTTCACTTTCTTCCTTCCTTTCTTTTTTCTTTCTTTCTTTCTTTTCTTTTTCCTTTTTTCTTTCTTTCTTTCTTTCTCTCCTTACTTTCTTCCTTCCTTTCTTTTTTTCTTCCTTCCTTTCTTTTTTCTTTCTTTTTTTCTTCCTTTCTTTCTTTCTTTCTTTCTTCAATATGCATTCACAAATATAACTCAAAGTAGTGACAACTCTGAATATTTGAATAAACATCAATATAGTGAGGATTTTTAAAGAATATTTGAACATACAAATTTAAACATGTTTTGATGTGTGTGTGTGTGTGTGAGAGAGAGAGGAGAGAGAGAGAGAGTATATGTATATGTGTCATTTTCATCTCACAATCATCAAATTTTCATGTCCACTTTCCATGCTGGCATGAGTTAGGAGAGATAGAGAAAGAGCAAGGCAAATAGAATTTATATATCTATTATATTTTCTTTTGAAAAAATTACATTTAAAATATTCAATATTTACTTAGTTCTAATCACTATGGACAGGTGTATATTAATGAGTGTGTGTAAATATGTAAGTAAATGTATGTTTGTTTG
The DNA here is from genome assembly GCF_006345805.1 of Octopus sinensis. NCBI lineage: Eukaryota > Metazoa > Mollusca > Cephalopoda > Octopoda > Octopodidae > Octopus > Octopus sinensis. The sequence goes on from NC_043004.1 coordinate 26,732,238, forward strand.
CTATGTGTGTGTGTGTGTGTATCCACACAAACATTCAGACTGTCAAAACTAAAAACTTCTTAATTCCATGTTTCATAACACAAAAGTAATCCTGAAAGTTCTGGAAGCAAGCATTTAGAGTGTCAAATGTTTCCCCCTCAAAGACTTGCTCTTCTCTATTCTTTGCTGTCTGTTTACTGTTATTAATCCAGTGGAACCCAAATGGACAGCAAAGCACAGAACTTAAATAGTAGGTTTTAACTTCTTGACATTAATTTGAGATGATATTTGGCAAATTATAGGCTTGAAATATTTATATTGCAATTACAGGTATGTTGGTCATCTGAAACTATTGTTGCTTTGTTGTTGTTGTTGTTGCTCATGCCTGCTACATCGAACTGGCCTATAGCCATATGAATTCCAGTCATTATCATTTCATCTTTTATTTCAAGTCAAGTCTATCTTGGACTATATTTTTTGAAATGGTAGGATGTAATTTAAAGGAAATTTGGTTGTTACTTTTCACAGATCAAATGATTGCTTTGAAGAATCTCTGTATAGATTGGCGCTAAAAGCTTACCTCATGGTCAAGCAAGAGTAGATAACCAGTAGACTGTGTAATGTCCCTCTAGTAAAGTAGGTACCACTGCTTACATCAGTGTGTGTGACTAGCAACAGCTTCCAGTGAATGGTGGAATAAATATTCTGCAGAAAAATTATTAGTCCTAACAGAATTGTTACAACATCACCATCATTATAAGAAATAATTATCAAACTTAAAAAAGAAGGCTCTGTAAGAATTATATATGACACATATTGGTTACAAATTTTGGCACCAGGCCAGCAGTTTTGTGGGAGGGATAAGTCAATTACATCAATTCCAGTACTCTACTGGTTCTTATTTTATCAATGCTGAAAGGGGTGAAAAGCAAAGTCAACTTCAGCAGAATTTGAACTCAATGTAAGGATGGACAAAATGTCACTAAGTATTTTGCCCAGCATGCTAACGATCCTACTAGTTCACTGCATTTCTTATGATGAATATTAAGTGAGACATGAAAGCAGGAAGTTTTCAGGATTGTTGGTCAAAATGCCTGGTAATATTTCTTATCACTCATTACGTTCTGAGTTCATATTCTACTAATGTCAACTTCGATTTTCATTCTCTTGGGGTCAATAACACAAAGTACCAGTCAGATACTGACATTAGTGAAATCCCTAGTGCCACTCCCTTCTAAAATTGCTGGCCTTGTGCCAAAATTTGTAACACTTCAAAAATGTTTAGAAAGTAAACTAGTATAAGAAATAGTCACCTGAGTGTATAAATCCACTTAAAAGTTTCAAAATTGTGACAATTTTACTGGTTGTGAGGGAATGGTTATTGTCTATTAAACATAATGCTGAAACTATTTGTTTTGCAACAACTAGTTTCTACAGGTGAGTTGAATTAAGCTCTGTGACTAAATACATAATATACTTTTGTTTTGTGATATTTTCATTTCCCAGCTCCATTTTCTTTATTTTTCCCTGTAACCACAAATGTCTGAAGAAAATGCATTAGACATGTTAAATTCTTGTCTTGTCTATTTGATAAACCTGAAATTTCTTTTTATTTTAAACTGAAAGAGACAACTGTAACAAGAGGCATTAGCAACATTATATTTGAAAATTATGTTTTCTTCAAAAATTTCAATAACAGATCTTGAAGATTGATTTTTTTTTTCTCAAATTAAGTTTACAAGTTTGTTTACAAGTTGATTTATCAAGTTTGTTGTTCACCATTCTGGATCAGTAAGTGTTGTAAACAGACTTTCAATTTACAATTTTGCTCCCTTGTATTATAAAATTGTTTTATAAGTTTTTCATATTTAGTTTAAAGAAATTATAATATAATTATAATTTTGTACAGAAGTTGAACAATGTCAAAAGAGTCAATTAAATAAAAAAAATTGAAGCCAAAAGTTTTGGAGAATGGAAATTATTTTTAACAATAAAAAAAAACAAAACAAATTAAAGAGAAGAACCATCTTGTTTACTGGAACAAAAAATTTTGCAGACATAAACATATACTTACTAATGTATATATACGCACTTATATTTACCTAGATATATGATGATAAACTTACAAATGTTGCCACGCATATTCAATCAGATGAATAAAAGATACTATGATATTTCTTAATGATCTGTGAAAGTGGTATAAACATTAAGAGAACATATTTAAAAGACAATTGTAAAAAAGAAATAAAATATAAATTCTTTCTTCTTGTTTCTGTCTTTTGTCTATTTTCTACCTTCAAAAATACTTAATGTTATATTTCCAGGAGAACAAAAGTATTAAATTACATACCTCAGTATTTAGCCTTGATTCCTTTAACAATATGCTAGTTCTTGTCCAATCACTACAAGGTAGTGATTGGTAGGTTGTCATTATCATTATGTTCTACAGTAAATAATCACTAATGGTGATCTGATATACATTACTGCAACCACTTTTATTTTAATCAATTAACCTGGGAAGAGACAGCACATCCTACTTTACAGATCCGCCAAACCCGTTGGGATGGAAAGACAGGGAAATATTTGCAAAACAGAGCTGGCCTGAATATTTGCAACACAGTTAACTCTTCTAAAAGTAGCCAAGGTGCCAGGCAAGAGTGTTAAACCAAGCAATGGACTGTACACACCACACATAACAGCAGTTGAACTCAAAATGCAAAGAGCTAGAACAAACATCACAAGGCACCCAATATGCATTCTTGTATTTCTGTCAATTCACTGTCCTAGATTGGATATATTTTACTGATTCTGAAATGATGAAAGTAAATATGACATTGTAGGATTTGAACTCAGTATAGAGAATAGAACAAACACCACAAGGTAGTCTATTCTCTGCTCTCACAACTCTGTCATTTGGTCATCTTCACAGTTATATATATTGGTATAACCTTTTATTTATTTATTATTATTATGGCCGTATTCCAGTATATATAACTCCTTAGAAGTTACTGAGGGAAGTGTGGAGACAGATAGCCTAGTGGTTAGAGCAGCGGACTCGTGGTTGAGGGATCGCGGTTCGAATCTCAGACCAGGCGATGTGTGTGTTTATGAGCGAAACACCTAAGCTCCACGCGGCTCTGGCAGAAGGTAATGGCGAACTTCTGCTGACACTTTCACCACAACTTTCTCTCACTCTTTTCTCCTGCATCTTGCAGCTCACCTGCAACGGACCGGCATCCAAGGAAACTGGGAAGGCATGGCTCGAGAAGGAACTGAGGGAAGTGTCTTGATCAAATTTATTTCAAAACTGTTTCTAAATAATCCATATACTGGTTCATATATAAATGTATGTGTATGTGCATGAGTGTATATTATATATATATCCCTTGAGGGATTGATGCTAGATGTATTGAAATAATTGTCGTGATTAATAAATTCTCGTATCTTCCAGCTTCTGTCTTTCATTTGCTATATATATATATAAACAGCAGTTTGCAGTGTTTCCCCCAAAAAAGAGAATTACAAATGTCACTAAATGTGATTAGGGTGTTAGGAAACACCTACATTGTTAGAAATAAGAGCTAAACTACACTAAATCATCTAATTTGGATGAGGAAAGAATAAATATTAATAGTGAAGCAAGTCAAGAAAGAGCCAAACAATTAAGCAGTCTTAACTGATAAGGCAGTGCATCAGTATTAAGCATTTTTGATCAGCACTTTTTAAACAATTATGGTCCCTGTTAGTGTATATGTTTTCATTCATGTGTGTTAACTACAGCATTAGAGTGTTTTAGCTCTTATTTCTAGCAACGTAAGTGTTTCCTAACACTCTAGTCACATTTAGTGACATTTGTATTTCTCCTTTTTGATGAAACATTGCTGTTTATATTAATTTCATATACTGCACCAGGCTTCAGTCTCATCTGGCAGTGTTTCTACAGCTGGATACCCTTCATAACGCCAACCACTCTGTGAGTGTAGTGGGTGCTTTTTATGTGCCACCAGCACAGGGGCCAGAGGAGGCTGGCAAACAGCCACGATCAGTTGGTACTTTTTACGTGTCACCGACACGGACGCCAGTCAGGCTGTGCTGGCATAAGCTACATTTGGACGGTGCTTTTTACATGTCACTGGCACAGGTATCTTAACTACAATTTCCATTTGATTTTTAATTTGATGTTGGTGTTGACGTACTTGACTCAATAGGTCTTCTCAAGAACAGCGGGTCACTCTACGATCCAACATTAACAAAGCAGGCCATCCTACAAGCCATGAACTCACTTCATTTGTTGGTGTCTTCACAGTCACAGCATATCTCAGTGGTTTCAGTCTTCGTCATTTCCTCTGTGAGGCCCTATGTGCCACTGGCACGGGTATCACAACTACAATATCCATTTGATTTTTATTTTGATGTTGATATACTTTATACAATAAGTCTCCTCAAGCACAGCAGGCCGTCCTGCAAACCATGAACTCACTTCTTTTGTCGGGTCTTTGAAGTCACAGCATATCTCCAGAGGTCTCGGTCTTTTGTCATAGCCTCTGTGAGGCTCAACGTACGAAGGTCATGCTTGACCACCTCATCCCATGTCTTCCTGGGTCTACTTCTACCCCGGATTCCTTCAACAGTTTGGGAGTGGCACTTCTTCCACATCTCTCCTCATCCATCCGTAGTACATGACCAACGCAAACGTCTTTCCTGCACGCCACATCCGATGCTTCTTATGTCCAACAATTCTCCCAGAGCGCTTACACTCTGTCGTGCATGGACACTGATATCACACTAATCATGCTAGCTTCATTTCATTCGAGCCTATGAATGTCCTCTGCAGTCATGGCCCATGTTTCACTGCCATGAAGCATGGCAATTCACACACATGCGTCATACAATCTACCTTTCACTTTGAGTGAGAGACCCTTTGTCACCACTAGAGGAAGAAGCTTTCTAAACTTTGCTCAGGCTATTCTTATTCTAGTGGTGACACTCTCTGAACATCCACCCCCACTACTAACTTGGTCAGCTAGTTAGCGGAAATTAACAACTATTTCTAGTTTCTCCCCCTGGAGTGTGATGGAATCTGTTTTCTGAGTATCAGTGGTGTCTATTGCCCCTGTGCATCTGCTGCACATGAAAGCTATCTTCTTGGTTAATTTTCCTTTGATGTTGCTGCACCTCTTATGTGTCCATAGCTTACACTGGGTACATCTTATGGAGTTTCTACCTACACCTTTTCTACAGATCGAGCAGGGCCACCTACCTGAAGGGGTGTGTGGTGAGTTTGCCTTCCTACTTACTAGAACTTTGGTCTTTGCTACATTGACTCTAAGGCCTTTTGATTCTAAACCTAGCTTCCACACACAAAGTTTCTTCTCTAGTTCCGGTAGTGATTCTGCTATGAGAGCCAGGTCATCAGCATAGAGGAGCTCCCAGCGGCAACCCATCTTGAATTCCTCTGTTATTGCTTGGAGGACTATGATGAATAAGAGGGGATTAAGGGCTAAGCCTTGATGGATGCCAACTTCTACCCAGAATTCTTCACTGTACTCATTGCCAATCCTAACCTTACTAACAGTCTCTCTGTAAAGGGCCTGTACAGCTCTTATTAACCATTCGTCAATCTTCAGTTTCTGCATCACCCACCAGATAAGGGATTGGGGGACCCTATCAAAGGCTTTCTCCAAGTCAACAAAAGCTAAGTATAGGGGTTCATCTTTGGCTAGGTATTTCTCCTGCAGTTGTCGAACCAGGAATATGGTATCAGTGGTGCTTCTACCCGGCACAAAACCTAACTGCATTTCATCTATGCAGACTCTCTCCCTGATGAGATGGGCTATGACCCTCTCCGTGACCTTCATCACCTGATCCAGCAGTTTGATACCCTTGTAGTTTATTTCTATCTAGAGCATCACTTTTACCCTTGTAGCAGTTGACTATGGTGCTGCTACGCCAGTCGTTGGGTATGACTACATCATGAACTACCTGGTTTACAATGTGGGTGACTAGGCCATAGCCCACACCACCAGATGTTTTAAGCATCTCAGCAGTGATTCCTGATGGGCCAGGGCTTTTCCTGGTTTGATACCCTTAATTGCTTTATCTACTAGCACGCCGGGCAAAATGCGTAGCCGTATTTCGTCTGCCGTTATGTTCTGAGTTCAAATTCCGCCGAGGTCGACTTTGTCTATCATCCTTTCGGGGGTCGATTAAATAGGTACCAGTTATGCACTGGGGTCGATGTAATTGACTTAATCCATGTATCTGTCCTTGTTTGTCCCTCTGT
>NC_043004.1:26748499-26763499 GCF_006345805.1 Octopus sinensis
CTAAACAACAACAACACAGAGCAACAATGGCAATCTTTGTGGACTTATAGAAACCTGTGAAATAAGCAACATTACCAAATCTCTCTCTTGCACCATCTCCTTCTCTGTTTTCAGATCAAAGGCGATGACAAAGGATCACTCTGACTGACAGTATGCTGTGTAGGAAAAGAGCCATTCACCCTCACAAGACATGACAAAAAAGACATTAAAAATGTTATGTACATCTCTCTCTCTCTCTCTCTCTCGCTCTCTCCCCCTCTCTCTCTCGCTCTCTCCTCCTCTCTCTCTCGCTCTCTCTCTCGCTCTCTCCCCCTCTATCTCTCGCTCTCTCCCCCTTTCTCTCTCTGTATATATATATATATATATATATATATATATGTCTGAGGTGCACTTGCTTTAAATGATTCTGAAAAGAAAGACTGCTGAATATGGAGAATGAATGGGAGGATGAGAGCTAGCCAAATGTTGACCCAGTAGAAGGACCAACTATCTGAATAGACAGCTTCCTAGTAGATAAAGCAATTAAGGGTATGAAGCCAGAAAAAGCCCCGGCCCATCAGGAATCACTGCTGAGAAGCTTAAAACATCTGGTGGTGTGGGCTATGGCCTAGTCACCCGCATTGTAAACCAGGTAGTTCATGATGTAGTCATACCCAACGACTGGCATAGCAGCACCATAGTCAACTGCTACAAGGGTAAAAGTGATGCTCTAGATAGAAATAACTACAAGGGTATCAAACTGCTGGATCAGGTGATGAAGGTCACGGAGAGGGTCATAGCCCATCTCATCAGGGAGAGAGTCTACTTCTAGGAGCTTGGTGGTCCCAAATAATGATTGCAAATTGATTTCATCATTGGATAATACCCTATATCAATGTGAGTGTAAACTGCAAGCTTTCCATTGCTGAGTGAGCTAGGGTACTCAAAGACTTCTGGAAACTTAGGCCACTGAATACTTGCCATCATTATTTTGGACCACCAAGCCCCCAGAAACAGTTGTTGGACTTGTAAAATTTTTATTCAAATCCCTTTAATTCTTGATATCATTTCTATTCTGTGTAAGGCAGACCTTTTTATAAGTACACATATGTACATCTTTTGTATTAAATGTATTTGATATTTTTTGTATCTTGCTTGTCCTTACATTTACTCCTCTACCTGCTTAAGTTTAAATCTCTTGAGCACTACAAAGTGTATTCTATATGGAGAATATCTGTCTCTCGTCTATAAACTATATACCTTTTGCTTGGCCAAGCACTGCTTATAGATAACACTCATGGATAAACATTTCTTGGGCATGTCTACAAAAAATATCCTGATGCCACCAAGGGATCTATACTACAAAAGAGGTGGAAAGCCCTATACTATGAAATTCTTCCCTGGAGACGGAGGCTAGTATTATCTGATGATGGAATTTACAATCAATATTTTGGACCACCAAGCCCCCAGAAACAGCTGTTAGACTTGTAAATCTCTTTTTCAACCCCTTTAATTCTTGATATCATTTCTATTCTGTGTAAGTTAGACCTATCTAAATGTAATCATATGTACATTATTTGTATCAAATGTATTTAATATTTTTTTGTATATTGACTTGCTTGCCCTTACATATATATTAAAAGATTAATCCAGAAGATGGAGTGTAACAAGAAGCATTTATTAGCACAAAAATCATTTTGGCTTCATATTACACGGCTCCCTAGGGGGTCATAGAATGATGCAATGACACCTAATGCAATACACAGTGCAAAAGAGCTTCCTCAGGTTATATATGATGCTTCATGGGGTTTACATTTCAATTTCGCTTCAACCTATATGGTGAGAGATTCTAGCAGTTCAAGTCCATTTATTAAAGTGAGGAAGATTTGATTAGGAAGAAAATAAAAGAATAAAAACACAAAGCAGCTAACATTAATTAGGTGGGGTGTGTGTTAATGCTTGTGGTCAAGAAATTAGCGCTAAAAAAAAAAAAAAAAAGAATCTAGTGTATATGAATGGGCATTAGATAGGCCAGCTCAGCATGTGTAAGCCTTTGATGTCTTGTGGGTAGAGCAGTCAAGTATAACACCATGGTCAGATTCAGGTCTTTAGACCTTGTGGCTGCCAATGTTTGGACACACGCACACATTCATATGCATGCATGCGTCTGTGTGCATGTATGTGTGTGTGAGTGTGTGTGTGTGTGTGTGTGTGTGTGTGTGTGTATGTGAGTGTGTGTGTATGTATGTGCATGTACAGGGGTCTATGTATGTGTGTGTGTATAAGTATATGTGTGTGTATAAGTATATGTGTGTGTGTGCATGTGTGTGTATGCATACCCAGGTGAGTGTGTGTGTCTCTATGTATGTGCATGTGGTGGTTAGTATGTGTGTAAATTTAGTGGGATGTATATGTGTACTTGAGCAAAGTGATGCCAAACTATATATGGGTGAGTGTATGACTGTGTGTATGTGAGTGAATAGATGTCTGTGCTTATTGACCGGATGACCGATGTCTGTGGGTATGTATGTATGTATGTATGTATGTATGTATGTATGTATGTATGTATATATATATGTATGTATCTATGAATGAATGTATGTATGTGTACGCATGTGTGCACGTGTTGGTGGACACACATGTGTATACAGGCATGCACACACACATATACATATGAATGTGTGTGTGTGTCCAAACATTGGCAGCCACAAGGTCTAAAGACCTGAATCTGACCATGGTGTTATACTTGACTGCCCTACCCACAAGACATCAAAGGCTTACACATGCTGAGCTGGCCTATCTAATGCCCATTCATATACACTAGATTCTTTATTTTTATTTTTATATTTTTTAGCACTAATTTCTTGACCACAAGCATTAACACCCCACCCAATTCATGCTAGCTGCTTTGTGTTTTTATTCTTTTATTTTCTTCCTAATCAAATCTTCCTCACTTTAATAAATGGACTTGAACTGCTAGAATCTCTCACCATATAGGTTGAAGCGAAATTGAAATGTAAATCCCACGAAGTATCTTATGCAACATGAGGAAGCTCTTTTGCACTGTACATTGCATCTGGGGTTATTTCATCATTCCATGCTGTCACTCCTTTGTGTTCCCTCTTTTACGGTACGTTGCCAATCTCCACAGTTGCTGGCAACTGCTTCCCAGTTGCTAATATTAATGTTGCAAGCCTTCATGTCCCTTTTGCAAACATTCTTGTACCATAAGAACAGTCTTCTCACAGACCTAGTGCCCCCAGCAAGCTCTCCGTTGGGTATGTCCTTGGGGATTCTGCCATCTTCCATACGGCTAACATCTCCAAGCCATCTCATACGTCTTTGTGTGAGGAGTGCAAACATGCTTGGTATTCCTGCTTGCTTGAGGATATCTTTGTTGGGGACATGATTCTGCCATTTGATGCCAAGGATTTTCTGGAGGCAGTGCAGGTGAAAGATATTTAGGCGACGCTCTTGGTGTGTGTATGTACACATGCCTGGTAAATCTTCATCTTTGTGGTCTTGGTCAGCTTGTCCCATGCCCGTTTGGAGAGCTGGACCATCACAGCAGTTGCCTTACCAATGCGTATATTGAGCTCAGCATCAAAGGATAGGCTGTAGGTGATGGTAGAGCCAAGATAGGCAAACTTTTCCACTTTCTGTAGTCTGTGGTCTCTAATATGTATGTTTGGGATGTCCGATGTAGTCTGACCCATGATGTTGGTCTTCTTGACGCTGATAACTAAGCCAAAGTCGCTACATGCTTGCTCAAAACAGTTGATGAGCCTTTGCAGTGCTTCTTCTGTGTGTGTGATTCCAGAACGGCATCATCAGCAAAGAGCATCTCCTTGAACAGGACACTTCTGATTTTGGTCTTGGCACACAGACGTGAGAAATTGAACAGTTTCCCGTCACTTCTATTGTGCAGAAACACTTCATCACCTGATGTCTCAAAGGCATGTGACAGCAGCAGCGAGAAGAAGATGCCAAATAATGTAGGAGCAAGTGATAGAAAGACAAATAAACTCAAGTAGGATTAATGCATGCATGTGCATGGAATACAAAATACTTAGTACAGAAGGGAGTAAAGGAAAGGAGCTATGCAATAGTTTTATCCTAACAGCTGTTCCAAGTGTACCATGGCTTATGCCATAACCATTTATTCTCATAGATCTATTAGGTGAAATCAGGCCTGCATTCTGCTCTATTCATTCAATGACATGATGTATATATATATAAATATAGAAATACAATAAGAGGCTTCCAAATAGTTGAGATGGTAAACGTTTTTAATTTTCATTCCTTTCGAGAATTTATCCTTTTTTTGTGGTTTTTGAGATTTCTACTGCTCTTCCTAGCACAATGCTTTCCTATTTGGAAGCCTCTTATTGTATTTCTATATGAATAATATATAGTCTAATGACTAATTCGTTTTTTGTGCTAGGCCACTGGTAATAATAATTTATTATTACCCTATGTATTATGTTTATATATATATATATATATATATATATATATGCTTGACAAACCCCACAATTTTTTTTATATATATAAAGGCCAAGAAATCTAAGTTTAAACCACTTTTTGATAAATCTGATAAAGGAAGAAAGTGCTTAAAGTTTAAATAAAATGTAAAGAAAAAATATATATATACTTATCCAACATTCTGACAACCTTGTCATTCTAAATATATGTGAATATATATATATATATATATATATATCTGTACGTGTGCTTAAAGATATGTGGATATGTTAGTGTATGTGTATGTTTACTAGGGTGTAACTGTAGATATGTGTGGAGCTGTAGATAAGGTGGCGAGCTGGCAGAAACGTTAGCACACCTGGTGAAATGCTTAGCGGTATTGCGTCTGTCGTTGCGTTCTGAGTTCAAATTCCGCCGAGGTCGACTTTGCCTTTCATCCTTTCGGGGTCGATAAATTAAGTACCAGTTACGCACTGGGGTCGGTGTAATCGACTTAATCCGTTTGTCTGTCCTTGTTTGTCCCCTCTATGTTTAGCCCCTTGTGGGCAATAAAGAAACAGATATGTGTGGAGATGTATGTGCAGATTCATATATTTAAAGCTGTGCATAATGAGGCATACTTGTATACACTCGAGCATGTTAGCATATATATATATATGTATGAGTGCATGTGTATACACACACATACATATACTATAAATTTATAAAGCTAGTAATTTTTAGTGGTGAGTTTGGGTAAACTGACCATTCATCACAATGATATCAAACTACAACCTTAATCTATAATTCAATGAGTGGTCAAACTAAGAAATTATTTATGATCACTACCATCTCATCAAAGCCAAAATCCTGTTCTCAGTTCGACAGTATCTTATCTCTTTATCTCTTATTCTACTTTATGTTTTTATTTCTTTTGTTACTTTATTCCAATTTTGCTAAATCTTATTTATATGTGTATCTAACTTTATTATCCTTATTTTTACTTTTATTATCCTTATTTTTGCTTTTATTACTCTTGTAATTTATAGTATATACACACACACACATATATTTCTTTACCTTTTTACTCTTTTACTTGTTTCAGTCATATGGCTGTAGTCATGCTGGAGCACCACCATGGTCTTTCTGATTTCCTCAGTCTGGGGGTGTTTCACATCATCACTCCTGTATGTGCCTTTGTCCCAGCTGTTGGTCTATTTGGTGTATAAGGGAGTTTGATTCTGTTGCCTTCGCCTGCACAACATGTTGGGCTATTGGTTCATGTACTATTGTGGCGAGGAGGATGTCTGGTTCCTTTTTGAAGACATCTACTTCCATCTTATGCAGGCTTCTTGGTTTTTGTGGCAGAGCATTGAAGAGCTGTGAACCTTTGAACCCTAGACTACTGCAGTACCTAGTCCTGAATTTAGATGGAGTGGATGGTACCTTTAGTACAATACAATGATGGCCTGTTCTGGCATTTGTTTAACACTCAATGCTCAAATTAGGTACTAGCATTTCTAGAGTTTTCCATAAGTAGATTATTACATACCTGGCATACCTTTGCTCCAGGGAGTAAAGTTGCAGTTTTCTCAGCCTGTCCCTATAGCTCATCTGCTGCACTGTTTCAATCTTTTTAGTGTAGTGGCATTGGACTGCTTCAAGATCTGCTGTTAGTTTGGCACTATGTGGTGACCATAACTGGGAGCAGTAGTCCAGGCAGCTGAGAACAAAGGTTCTCCCCAGAGTCAACATGGTTTCTTGGTCTCTTGTCTTGAAGGACCTCAGTATCCATCCTGCCAGTTGTCTGTACTTTGCTGCCATCTTGGTAATGTGCATATAAAATAATGCGTCATTGCTCACACTGATCCCCAAATCTTTCACTGCCTGTGATTCTGGGATTGCAGTGTCTTCAGAGTCTGTATATGCAGGCTGTAGTGCATTCATGAGTTGATAGTGTAGTGCTTGAAATTTTCCAGCATTAAACTGCTTGTTGTTTATTTCAGTCCTCTTGGATATCGAATTCAGGTCCCACTGTAAGCTTACAACATCATGTTGATTTTTTTACTACCTGTGATAATTTTGTATTATCAGCATAGCTAGTGACAGTGGCTGTCCAAGTGACCATGGGCATAATATTTGTCTGAAATCCCTTGCAAAGGCATTGTATCGACCTAAGTGCTGTCCAATGGGTTTTTTTTGTTGGCTCTTATGGATAGTGTGAAGTCATTTAAAATTTGTGTCCGTTCAACTGCAACTTTGAGCTGTTGAATCAAATTATTGTGGGCCAAAAACATGGTCTGCAGAGCAGAAACGATGTCCTCATGCAAGGTTGTTATTATCTGACAGTGTCTCCTTAACTGCTGCTGGTTGTTCTCCATAAAGTAAATTTGCAGAGGTTTGGCCTTGTCATGGTAGAAACGATCCTATCAAGTAGTACACCTGCCCTTGAACTCTGAATGTTGTCTGAAATCCTTCCTTTGCTATTTGTTTAGTCATGCCAAAAGATGTCATCTGGAAAGCAGAATTGTAGCATCAAATGTTGGAGAGGAAGTGCTTTGATTCTGCAGTACACCCACCTAGCAAGTCGAATAATGCCTGTGGAGGAGATTGTAAAACAGGAATCTGAAGCTTGCCTCCAGAGCAATACATTCCACACAAACTTCTTTGCCCCACAGAATCTGCACAGATGCAAAAGCCCACCTACTCTTACAGCAGGATCTTCACTGTAATCTAAATTAGGATCATATCTAAGAGCCAATTTCTCTTTGCAGAATGTACCAATGGAAATTGGTATGTGCGGAGGGGCAGCTGGCATTATATGTTGGACACTTTAATTCGTTGTAGTAACACTGTCTGTACTGCAATTTGTCCTAATACATGCTTGCCTATTGGATGCTTGTAAGAGGTGAGACTCAGCTGCTTGGCTTGTTGCAGTTCTACGTTGGTTCAGTGTAAGGCGTGCTGAACGGTGTTCCTGAGACTCAGCAGATTGGGTTGCTGCAGTTGTATGTCTGTTTTGAAGAAGACATATGGAATGTGCTTCCTGAGTCTCTGCTGCTCACATTGCTTCTGTAGTGCACCGATTATGAAGAAAATGCATATGGTGGTCTACCTCAGTCTTGGATGCCTGTGTTGATATTATTTTACACCTGGCTTTTAAAAGTCATTGCAATCATTCAGTGTGAGACTGACACTCGCATAGCTGTAGCTCTTTGACTATTAGAGAGTAGGTGCTGTTCACACTGAAGTGAGTTTTCATGAGCACGAATAGAAGCAGTTCTCTTTGTGGCCCTTGTTTGTGGAGATAATAAAAATGTCTTTGTTTTGGTGATATGGGTGAAAAGAGTGAACAATTAAGGAACATCTAAGATGGAAGACATAGCAATTTGAAGTTGTGCAATGTATAATTTGACGTTTTAGTAACAAATGAAGAGATGTGGGAAAATTCATATCTCAATTTGTATGCAGTTATTATGAAAAGTGGTAAATTCTGAATGATTTGGCTGCATAATGCATTCTGTTAGCTGATATATATAATGGAGAGGATTACTGGTGTAATGAAAGTTATTGTTTGTCCAGAAGTGAAGTGGGGAGGAGACAATCTGCATAAAAGTGAATTATATTCTCAAGAAGGGTACTGTTTTATGGAATAAAAAGGGGTTAATATGATTTTGCCCAGAAATCATGTTCTCAAAATTATAATTTCCCCACTTCCCACCAAAATTTCCTAATTTTCAACTGCTTTTCAAATTTTGCTTTTTATGCATGTGGAAAAATAAAGAGATTACGAATGTGGGAAATATAATTTGTTTTTGAAAATTTAATTTTTCTGAAAGAAATACTGAATACTCCTTCCACCACCTCAGACACCCATCAGCTACTCGCTTTCAGATGAAATGTGAATCTCCTGTATGGAAAACATAGGAATGTGAGTAAATTAAGGAAAGAAATAAGTGGGGTGGGGTATGCAAATGTCATCTCAGACAAGCTAGAAACAACAGGTAAAGGACAGGATTTCTGAGAAAACTTCTTTGTAAGTTTAAATGGAAGATCAGGTTTTGAAATACGCTCATCACAAACAGGAATGAGAGAATAGGAAAAGGTAATTTCCATATGATTTGAGCTGTAATTTAGCACACAGCAAAAAAATAACATAATTCATACTCTGTGTGTGTGTGTGTGGCAAAGGAAGTTATTTTTGCATACCTTTCTTAATTCCAAAAGAAGGAAATGTAGTGAAGTTGTCATATGTTAACAGTAGAATGTCTTCATAGATTATAATAAGAAATTGAAAGAAAAAATAATGCCTAATTCTACGTATGCATGAAACATCAGACGAAATTGAAAAGACTTTAAAATTGTACGACACGACCTCATTTCTGAGGTTCTCAGTGTCCCCTTCTCTCCCACTTTCTCCCTCTCTTTGTGCCAATTTTCCTTCATTTTCACCTATAGAAGACACATAAAGTATGGAACATCAGTGTCTGTCTCCCACCCGCTATCTGTCTTTCACTTGGTCATTCCGTTATAATTAATTTCTTGAGTGCTCCATCATAGTTTAGCAACTATTATATCGGCCTATGCCCCTCAGCCAGGGTTACCCGATGGACAGAAAGACCGTTTCTATGACACCCTACTGCAGACCACCTCATTGACGAACAACAGGGACCTTCTCTTTGTGGCTGGTGACTTCAATGGGCATGTTGGACGATATGCTGAGGGCTTCTATGGCGTTCATGGAGGCTATGGTTATGGTTCTCGCAATGAGGAGGGAACCAGGCTGCTGGAGTTCTGTGATGCGAATAGTCTTATGGTTTGCAACACTAACTTCAGGAAACCAACAGGCCACTTGGTCACCTACCGTTCGGGCCAGCATACTAGCCAAATCGACTACATCCTTGCCAGAAAAAGGGAAAGATGGCTGCTTATGAATGCCAAAACCTTCCCAGGCGAAGAATGTACCCCACAACATAGAATGGTAGTCAGTGACTTTAGGATCAGGACTAAGAGGACGACTAGAAGACGACCAACATGGAGAAGAAGGGTCTGGAAGCTTAAAGACCCTGCTAACGGACAGAGATTTAGAGACATGTTACTTGAAGCCTTCGACGAAATAGAAGGGGGCATAGCTACACATGGGGTAGAAGATAACTGGGCGTTTCTAAGGGACAACCTGCTGAAAGCCACTGACCAGATCTGTGGCTGGTGCAAAGTCCCCACAAGACCCAAAATAACGTGGTGGTGGAACAATACTGTTGACAGGGCTATTAGACAAAAGAAACAGGCTTGGAAGGACTGGAAGAACGGTGGTAGCAGGGAAGTGTATCAGACTGCAAGAAGGGAAGCTAGGAGGCAGGTTTATTTAGCCAGAGGGGAAGCAGATAGGAAAAAATTTGCCAATGTCCTGCGCTGTGAGGATGAAAGACTTGAGGTATTTCGTATAGCAAGACAGTGTGTGAGTGAGAATCGTGATGTGGTAGGAGAAAAATGTGTTCGCACGGATGACGGCTCACTTGCGCTAAATGAGGATGCAAAGAGAGAGGTTTGGAGAAGCCACTATGAAAGGTTGCTGAATGAGGAAAATGAATGGGATAAAGAGAGTCTGCCGAATGTTGACCCAACAGAGGGACCAGCAATCCGAGTTGACAGTTCCTTAGTAGATAAGGCAATTAAAAGCATGAAAACAGGGAAAGCCCCAGGCCCATCAGGAATTACTGCAGAGATGCTCAAAATATCTGGTAGTGTCGGCTATAGCCTAGTCACCCGTATAGTTAACCAGGTGATACACGAAGGAGTCATTCCCAATGATTGGTGTAGCAGCATAATAGTCAGCTGCTACAAAGGTAAAGGTGACGCCCTAGATACAAATAACTACAGGGGTATCAAGCTGCTGGATCAGGTAATGAAGGTTACGGAGAGGGTTATAGCCCAACTAATTAGAGAGAGAGTTAGCCTAGATCAGATGCAGTTTGGGTTCGTGCCAGGGAAAAGTACTACTGATGCTATTTTCATGGTAAGACAGCTGCAAGAGAAATACCTAGCCAAAGACAAGCCCCTATACCTGGCTTTTGTTGATATGGAGAAAGCCTTCGACAGGGTCCCCCGATCCCTCATCTGGTGGTCAATGAGGAAAGCAGGGATAGATGAATGGTTAGTGAAAGCTGTACAAGCCATGTACAGAGACGCTGCTAGTAAGGTGAGGGTTGGCACCGAGTACAGTGAAGAATTCAGGGTAGAGGTTGGGGTCCACCAAGGTTCAGTCCTCAGTCCCCTCCTATTTATCATAGTCCTCCTGGCAATAACGGAGGAATTCAAGACAGGATGCCCCTGGGAGCTCCTCTATGCTGATGACCTTGCTCTAATTGCTGAGTCTCTATCAGAACTAGAGGAGAAGTTTCAGGTATGGAAACAAGGTTTAGAATCGAAGGGCCTTAGAATCAACCTAGCCAAAACCAAAGTCCTAATAAGTAGGAAGGTAGACCAATCACAAACGCCTTCAGGTAGATGGCCCTGCTCGATCTGTAGAAAAGGTGTAGGTAGAAACTCTATAAGATGCACCAAGTGTAAGCTATGGACACATAAGAGGTGCAGCAATGTCAAAGGAAGGCTAACTAGGAAGATGATTTTTGTATGTGGCAGATGCTCAGGAACAATTAACACTGAAAATGCTCTGAGACCAACTTCCGCCACTTTCCAGGGAGAAAAGCTAGAAGTAGTTGATAGTTTCCGTTACCTAGGTGACCAAGTCAGTAGCGGGGGCGGGTGCGCTGAAAGTATAATTGCTAGAGTAAGAATAGCCTGGGCAAAGTTTAGAGAGCTCTTACCCATGCTGGTGACAAAAGGCCTCTCGCTCAAAGTAAAAGGTAGACTGTATGATGCATGTGTACGTACAGCCATGCTACATGGTAGTGAAACTTGGGCTGTGACTGCTGAGGATTTGCGTAAGCTCGCAAGAAATGAAGCTAATATGCTCCGATGGATGTGTAACGTCAGTGTTCATAATCGACAGAGTGTAAGTACCTTGAGAGAAAAGTTGAACCTAAGAAGCATCAGTTGTTGTGTGCAAGAGAGACGTATGCGCTGGTATGGTCATGTGATGAGAATGGCTGAAGATAGTTGTGTGCGAAAGTGCCACACCCTGGCAGTTGAGGGGACCTGTGGAAGAGGTAGACCCAGGAAAACCTGGGTCGAGGCGGTGAAGCATGACCTTCGAACTTTAGGTCTCACCAAGGAAATGACCAGTGACCGAGACCTTTGGAAGTATGCTGTGCGTGAGAAAACCCGGCAAGACCAGTGAGAACAGTCAAAATCAAAATCAAACCAAATTGAGGTCGATCAACATCAGGGCCCCCGTGCAGGTGACACATAAAAGCACCATCCGTTCGTAGCCATTTGCCAGCCCTGTCTGGCCCCCGTGTCGGTGGCACGTAAAAGCACCATCCGTTTGTGTTCGTTGCCAGCCTGGCCTGGCCCCCGTGCCGGTGACACGTAAAAGCACCATCGGTTCGTGGCCGTTTGCCAGCCCTGTCTGGCCCCCATGTCGGTGACATGTAAAAGCACCATCCGTTCGTGGCCGTTTGCCAGCCCTGTCTGGCCCCCATATCGGTGACATGTAAAAGCACCATCCGTTCGTGTCCGTTGCCAGCCTCGCCTGGCCCCCGTGCCGGTGACACGTAAAAGCACCATCCGTTCGTGGCCGTTTGCCAGCCCTGTCTGGCCCCCGTGTCGGTGGCATGTAAAAGCACCATCCGTTCGTGTCCGTTGCCAGCCTCGCCTGGCCCCCGTGCCGGTGACACGTAAAAGCACCATCCGTTCGTGGCCGTTTGCCAGCTCTGTCTGGCCCCCGTGTTGGTGGCACGTAAAAGCACCATCCGTTCGTGTCCGTTGCCAGCCTCGCCTGGCCCCCGTGCCGGTGACACGTAAAAGCACCATCCGTTCGTGGCCGTTTGCCAGCTCTGTCTGGCACCTGTGCGGGTGGCATGTAAAAAGCACCCACTACACTCACGGAGTGGTTGGCGTTAGGAAGGGCATCCAGCCGTAGAAACACTGCCAGATCTGACTGGGCCTGATGAAGCCTTCCAGCTTCACAGACCCCAGTTGAACCGTCCAACCCATGCTAGCATGGAGAATGGACGCTAAATGATGATGATGATGATGATGATGATGCTTTGAAGAGAGCAGAAATTGAAAGAAAAGAGAAAGCAAAAAAAGGGAGAGAGAGCAGAAAGTGAAGGAAATAAGAAAATGAAAGATGTGTATATGAAATGGATGTGCGCGCGTGTGTGTGTGAGAGAGAGAGAGAGAGAGAGAGAGAGAGAGAGATAGAATGAGTGATGGTGTGTCTTGTGATGAAGGATGTCTTCTAAGGTACACACAAATATAGAAAATGTGACATCGTTGTCATGGTATAAAATTCTTACAATGGTTTCCTTATGGAAAAGATTATAATTTCAAATTTTTATAATGCAAATATGTCAATGAAAATAAAGTTTAATTGGTAGCGAAAATAGTACTGAATCTTTTGATATCTAATACATCAAAATCAGCAACTTACTTTTGGAATGCATAATGAACATACGTACACACACAGACAGACACACACATACAAATTCTCTTATATATATATGTATATATATAGATCTGTAAATGTAAGATGTGACAATTATTCGGTAGCCATGATAAAACACCGAGTTTTAGATGCTGAAGTGGAAATCCATGATGCCACCTCTTCAGTTATCCGGCCATCGGAAAAATGCCCTCGCTTAATCAGGTCTGTAATTTTCTCCAAAAGTTTCTTAGCGTATAGTTCCCTTGATGGTATAGGTATGTTTTTCATAGAATAATCGATGTAATATACTGAATTCTTTTGCTGGGTAGAGTCCTCAACTGATGTCTGGCAATTTTACATAATATTGAGGTCTCTTTCTTTCTTTTGTTGTCTTACCGTTTTTTTATCAATACATGTATATATATATATATATATATATATATATATTTAAATCTTTCTTTACCTTTCTTTAGTAGATTCAGCTTGAGAGCTGCATCCATGTATGCATATATGTATATATATATATATATATATATAAAAAAAGGAAATGAAGAAAATGCTGACAAAATAATTTAAGTAAGGGAGAGTGTATTTAATTAGGTGAAAGTTCTTTTTACCGGTTGCGCATTTGTTATGCTTATCAAAAGATATTTTTTAAGAGAGATTGAGTTCCTTTCTGATAGATTTTTCTCTCTTATCTCTCAGATAAGAGAAAAAAATCTATCAGAAAGGAACTCAATCTCTCTTAAAAAATATCTTTTGATAAGCATAACAAATGCGCAACCGGTAAAAATTAAATACACTCCCCCTTACTTAAATTATTTTGTCAGCATTTTCTTCATTTCCTTTTTTTATATATCACAACTCGTGTTCCACATCTCCTTTTTTAAATATATATATATATATATATATATATATACAGTGTTAATTTTGACAGTTTCATTTTCAGGAACAGCTTGATGTATTGGTTACAGTCAATAGTGTTGGAGAGCATAAAGATTATTGTAGTTGAGAAAAATTTAGTTGGCATGGAGGACTGGAAGCCAGGTGAATGTTGAAAAAGAGTTACCCGTATCATGGTGATTTGGGCTAGGTATCAAATTGCTAATATCATGACTGTTGTTCAATATTTTCTGAATATAGGTGAAGGAGTGGCTGTGTGGTAAGTAGCTTACTGACCAACCACATAGTTCCGGGTTCAGTCCCACTGTGTGGCACCTTGGGCAAGTGTCTTCTACTATAGCCATGGGCCGACCAAAGCCTTGTGAGTGGATTTGGTAGACGGAAACTGAAAGAAGCCCGTCGTATATATGTATATATATGTGTGTGTGTTTGTGTGTCTGTGTTTGTCCCCCCAACATTGCTTGACAACCAATGCTGGTGTGTTTACATCCCCGCAACTTAGCGGTTCGGCAAAAGAGACCGATAGAATAAGTACTAGGCTTACAAAGAATAAGTTCTAGGGGTCGATTTCCTCGGTTAAAGGCGGTGATCCAGCATGGCCGCAATCAAATGACTGAAACAAGTAAAAGAGTAAAAGAGTAAAAGAGTGTAAAGAATGTAAAACATAACCTAAATGAAAGCCATCCAAATTGTGAGCATTTTTGTGTATGTCTCAAGTGTGAGGTGATGTTAAGCTGCCCCACATCTTTGAATAGAGCCTTCGGCTCAATTCAGATGGCTATGTGAAGCTGCTGGAGAATGTGTTCAAACCCTAGCTGGAGTGGGTTGTTGCTGGAAGGCCATATGTGTTGCAGAAGGTATCAGCTCCTTGCCATACCTCCAGAAAGAGTCATTAGTGGTTGGTGGAGAATTTCTAAACAGCCCCAATTTCTGGCTACCTAATTTCCCCAATTGTAACCCCATGGATAACAATACCTGGAGCTTGATTGAGAAAGACATTAACCACTGTGTTTGCAATACCAAGGCTGAGCTGGAGACCAAGATCAAGGAAGTGTTCATAGACTTTCCCAAGGACACAGAGAGGAATGCATGTGAAAGATTCC
>NC_043004.1:26768499-26785999 GCF_006345805.1 Octopus sinensis
ACCAGTGCCAGTGGCACACAAGAATCCATCCGATCGTGGCCGTAGTCAGTACCGCATCACTGGCCATCGTGCTGTGGGCACATAACAAACACCATCCGGTCATGGCCGTTCGCCAGCCTCATCTAGCACCTGTGTTGGTGGCACATAAAAAGTAGTCAGTACCGCTTGTGGTACCAGTGCCGGTGGCACACAAGAATCCATCCGAACATGGCCGTAGTCAGTACCGCATCACTGGCCATCGTGCTGTGGGCACATAAAAAAACACCATCCGGTCGTGGCCGTTCGCCAGCCTCATCTAGCACCTGTGTCGGTGGCACATAAAAACACCTTCCGAAGACCCGGCAAGACTAGTCAGGCCATAAACCATGGCCCCTACCTGGGACGTAGTCAGTCCACCTGTGCATACCTTCCTCCTTGTGATACTTGTGAAGGCCTGTTGAGGCAAGTGAAAATCAAAGGCCTGTTGAGGCAAGTGAAAATCAAATCAAAATCAAATCAAAACAAATCAAAATAGATGAACATCAATGGATTTGTATCTTTGTGGTACCAGTGCCGGTGGCACACAAGAGAAAACATCCGAAAGTGGCCGTAGCCAGTACCGCATCGACTGGCCTCCGTTCTGTGGGCACATGACAAACACCATCCGATCGTGGCCGTTCGCCAGCCTCATCTAGCACCTGTGTCGGTGGCACATAAAAACACCATCCGAAGACCCGGCAAGACTAGTCAGGCCATAACCCATGGCCCCTACCTGGGGCGTAGTCAGTCCACCTGTGCATACCTTCCTTCTTGTGACACTTGTGAAGACCTGTTGAGGCAAGTGAAAATCAAATCAAAACAAATCAAAATAGATGAACATCAATGGAATCTGTATCTTTGTGGTACCAGTGCCGGTGGCACACACTTTGTGGTACCAGTGCCGGTGGCACACATGAGAACCATCCGAACGTGGCCGTAGCCAGTTCCGCATCGACCGGCCTCCGTGCTGTGGGCACGTAACAAACACCATCCGATCATGGCCGTTCGCCAGCCTCATCTGGCACCTGTGTCGGTGGCACATAAAAACACCTTCCGAAGACCCGGCAAGACTAGTCAGTCCACCTGTGCATACCTTCCTTCCTTCTTGTGACACTTGTGAAGACCGGTTGAGGCAAGTGAAAATCAAATCAAAATAGACAAATAGATGAACATCAATGGAATTTGTATCTTGTGGTACCAGTGCCTGTGGCACACAAGAAATCCATCAGTGCCGTAGTCAGTGCGGTGGGCACATGACAAACACCATCCGATCGTGGCCGTTCGCCAGCCTCATCTAGCACCTGTGTCGGTGGCACATAAAAAACCATCCGAAGACCGGCAAGACTAGTCAGGCCATAACCCATGGCCCCTACCTGGGACGTAGTCAGTCCACCTGTGCATACCTTCCTTCTTGTGACACTTGTGAAGACCTGTTGAGGCAAGTGAAAATCAAATCAAAACAAATCAAATAGATGAACATCAATGGAATTTGTATCTTTGTGGTACCAGTGCCGGTGGCACGTGGCACATAAGAAAACCATCCGAACGTGGCCGTAGCCAGTACCGCATCGACTGGCCTCCGTGCTGTGGGCACGTAACAAGCACCATCCGATCGTGGCCGTTTGCCAGCCTCATCTGGCACCTGTGTCGGTGGCATAAAAAACACCATCCGAGCGTGGCCGTCTGCCAGCCTTGTCTGGCACCTGTGTCGGTGGCACATAAAAACACCATCCGAGCGTGGCCGTCTGCCAGCCTCGTCTGGCACCTGTGTCGGTGGCACATAAAAAACACCATCCGAGCGTGGCCGTCTGCCAGCCTCGTCTGGCACCTGTGTCGGTGGCACATAAAAACACCATCCGAGCGTGGCCGTTTGTCAGCCTCGTCTGGCGCCTGTGTCGGTGGCACATAAAATCACCCACTACACTCTCGGAGTGGTTGGCGTTAGGAAGGGCATCCAGCTGTAGAAACACTGCCAGATCTGACTGGACTGGTGCAGCTTTTGGGCTCCCCAGACCCCAGTTGAACCGTCCAACCCATGCTAGCATGGAAAGCGGACGTTAAATGATGATGATGATGATGATGATGATGTAATATATATATATATATATATATATTATATATATATATATATAATATACTCTTTAAATTTTTTCAGTCATTTGACTGCAGCCATCCTGGAGCACCGCCTTTAGTCGAGCAAATCGATCCCAGGACTTATTCTTTGTAAGGCTAGTACTTATTCTATTGGTCTCTTTTACTGAACCACTAAGTTACAGGGCCACACCAACATCGGTCATCAAGTGATAGTGGGGAGACTGGCACAGGTACACAAACATACACATGCATACACATACATATATATATATATATATATATATATATATATATATATATATGCGGTGCCCCAGCATGGTCACAGCTCGTGAGATGAAACTAGTATCAATACATCAGGCTTCTTTCAGTTTCCACCTACCAAATCCACTCACAAGGCTTTGGTCGGCCCGAAGCTACAGTAGAAGACACTTGCCCAAGGTACCACACAGCAGGACTGAACCTGGAAACATGTGGTTGTTAAGCAAGCTACTTACCACACAACCATACCTGCGCCTGCACATATATGTATATATATATGTATATATATATATATATATATATATATATATATATATATATATATATATATGTATATATATGTTTGTGTGTGTGTGTGTGTATATATATAAAATGCCATGTTAGATCGTTAGCTCCTACATGCATTTTTTTCTCTCCTTGTTTTTTTTTTTTCTGTGTATCTTTCTGTCGAAGAGCGTAGGCTCGAAATGTAAATGACTTGTTCTATTTCTATTCCTGAGCGCCATACTAATACATTTGTTTGTTTGCACTCCACCTGCCTTCGTCTTTTGTTTATTTTCGTAAACCTTCCCGTTATATGTATGTATGTATATATATATATATATATATATATATATATGGGCACAGACATGGTTGTGTGGTAAGAAGTTTGTCTTCAACTATTGCCTCATGCTGACCAAAGCCTTGTGAATGGATTTGTTAGACGGAAACTGAAAGAAGCCTGTCGTATATATGGATATTTATATATACTCTTACTCTCTTTTACTCTTTTATTTGTTTCAGTCATTTGACTGCGGCCATGCTGGAGCACCGCCTTTAGTCGAGCAAATCGATCCCAAAGCTTATTCTTTGTAAGCCCAGTACTTATTCTATCGGTCTCTTTTGCCGAACCGCTAAGTTACAGTGACGTAAACACACCAGCATTGGTTGTCAAGCAATGCTAGAGGGACAAGCACAGACACACAAACATATACACACTCATACATATATATATACATATATACGACAGGCTTCTTTCAGTTTCCGTCTACCAAATCTACTCACAAGGCTTTGGTCATTCCGAGGCTATAGCAGAAGTAGGCTATATGTATGTGTGCTTGCGTTTTTCTCTCACACTGCCTTACAACTAGTGTTGGTGTCTTTACATCCCTGTAACCTAGCAGTTTAGCAAAAAGAGGATGATAGAATAAGTTCCAGGCCTTAAGAAATATAAGTACTGGGGTCGACTAAAACTTCTTCAAAGCAGTGCTCCAGTATGGCGACTGTTTAATGACTGAAACAAATAAAATATATATTGTTGTTAGGAAGGGCATCCAGCTGTAAAAATCCTGCCAAAATAATCACAGAAGTCTGGTGCAAGCTTTGGCCTAGCCAGCTCTTGTGGTATGGAACACAAATGTTAAATGATGATGATGCACACACACATATACATATATGGATGCACATAGCTTGTCTGCTGCAAAAGTCTAGTTGAAGAATATGGAGATTAGTCGTCCATCATTTTACAGATATAATCGCCGTCACTACAAATAGTGATTTATTATTTATTATAAGATCATTAATTGCATGGTTAATCGAACACAGTAGACTAATGAATCAGATTTTCATGTTGCAATTAAATTTAAATGAATACCAGCTAAATGCAATGTGTTCTATTCAATAGACTTACACACACACACACACCCTGCTTCTGTCTAGAATATCTCTATGTGACCTCATATTTGCAAATGATTATACTATTACATCAGTCATTGAGAATGGCTCTTTTATATACCATCTGATTGACTATGCAAGTAAATCTGCAACCCCTACTTCACCAACAATTTTCAATACTTTTGCATCTATCCCTGATATTGTCTTCTTTGTGTTCATATCCTGATTTCCTAGTTAAACCATATAGCATGTGTCAATTTTAATAGCTACTCTGTCCATTGGGTCTACTTATTTTAATCTCTCTCTCTCTCTCTCTTCCATGATCTCTCCTCTTTCAGTAACCTGTTGTAAATGTATTTCCATGACTTTGCAGATCTTTCCAACTTGTTGATTTATACTGAGCCACTACTTTACTGTCTGGATCACTTCAAACCTCTGATCCTTACCCTGCAAAGCATTGTCAAACTTGTGACTTTCTGCTTCTCTCCATATTAAGTATACCTAATGGCAATCTTCTCTTTTAGATTCTAGGTGTGTGTTTCTTGTCTCTTCCTTGCGTTCCTTTCAGGCCTGTCTGTTAACTTTCATGTTTCCATATACCACATTTCACCACTGTGGTATCATCTATCTGGCTGGAATCTCACTCCATCTATAGGACTGGTCTTTGACCACCAACAGGCTATCTTGTAGAAATTCTCAGTTGACCTCCAGGCTAGTAATCTCCATCTTTGTCTTTCTCTCAACATAATTGCCTCCTATTTAGACATGAGGAAAGTGATGCAATCAGTCTTCTCAAACTTGTTCAGTGTCTCAGTAAATTTCTCTTAATGAAGTTATGTCACACAATCATTGTGTGGAGGGTGGATCTGGCCATCATACAGGAAATTCCCATCAGGAATTACTGCAGAGATACTCATAATATCTGGCAGTGTCGGCTATAGCCTAGTTACCCGTATAGTTAACCAGGTGATACATGAAGGAGTCATACCCAATGATTGGTGTAGCAGCATAATAGTCAACTGCTACAAATGTAAAGGTGACACTTTAGATACAAATAATTACAGAGGTATCAAGCTGTTGGATCAGGTAATAAAGGTCATGGAGAGGGTCATAGCCCAACTAATTAGGGAGAGAGTCAGTTTAGATGAGATGCAGTTTCGGTTCGTGCCAGGAAAAAGTACCACTGATGCTATATTTCTGGTAAGACAGCTGCAGGAGAAATACCTAGCCAAAGATAAACCTCTGTACCTGGCTTTCGATGACATGGAGAAAGCCTTTGACAGGGTCCCCCAATCCCTTATCTGGTGGTCAATGAGGAAAGCAGGGATAGATGAATGATTAATGAGAGCTGTGCAAGCCATGTACAGGGACACTGTCAGTAAAGTGAGAGTTGGCAATGAGTACAGTGAAGAATTCTGGGTAGAGGTAGGGGTCCACCAAGGTTCAGTCTTCAGCCCCCTCTTATTTATCATAGTCTTCCAGGCAATAACAGAGGAATTCAAGACAGGATGCCCCTGGGAGTTCCTTTATGCTGACGACCTTGCTCTAATTGCTGAGTCACTATCAGAACTAGAGGAGAAGTTTCAGGTGTGGAAACAAGGATTAGAATCGAAGGGCCTTAGAGTCAACCTAGCTAAAACCAAAGTCCTAATAAGTAGGAAGGCAAGCAAACCACAAATCCCTTCAGGTAGATGGACCTGCTCAATCTGTGGAAAAGGCGTTATTAGAAACTCCATAAGATGTACCCAGTGTAAGCTATGGTCACATAAGAAGTGCAACAATATCAAAGAAGGCCACATGGAAAGATAGTTTTGTTTGTGACAGATGCTCAGGAGCAATAAACACTGAAAATGTGCAGAGAATAACTTCCGCCACATTCCATGGAGAAAAACTAGAAGTAGTTGATAGCTTCTGTTACCGAGTTGACCAAGTCAGTAGTGGAGGAGGGTGCGCTGAAAGTGTAGCCGCAAAGTTCAGGGAGCTCTTACCTCTGCTGGTGACAAAGGGCCTCTCGCTCAGAGTAAAAGGTAGACTGTATGACGCATGTGTACGAACAGCCATGCTACATGGCAGTGAAACATGGGCTGTGACTGCTGAGGAGATGCGTAAGCTCATGAGGAATGAAGCCAGTGTGCTCCGATGGATGTGTAATGTCAGTGTGCATATACGAGAGAGTGTTAGTACCTTGAGAGAAAAGTTCGACCTAAGAAGCATCAGATGTAGTGTGCAAGAGAGATGACTGTGCTGGTATGGCCATATGGATGTAGATAGCAGTGTGAAAAAGTACCACACCATAGCAGCTGAGGGAACCTGTGGAAGAGGTAGACTCAGGAAGACCTGGGATGAGGTGGCGAAACATGACCTTCGAACATTGGGCCTCTTGGAAATATGCTGTGCTTGAGATGACTCAGCAAACTCAAGTGAGACCATAACCTTGTGGCCTATGCCAGGGGTGTAACCAGCCTACTTATGCATACCTTTCCTTCATTGGACACTAAATTCTGCTTGTGAAAACCTGTTTAGGCAAGTGAAACTGAAATCGAAATCAAATTCGATGACTGGCATCTGTGCTAGTGGAGCACTAAGAGTACCATACGAGCGTGATTGTTGCCAGAGCAACAAGCTGGCCTCTATGCCAATGGCATGTAAAAAGCACCATTTGAGCGTGGCCACTGCCAGTACCGCCTGACTGGCCCTCATGCCGGTGGCACGTAAAAGCACCCACTACACTCTCGTAGTGGTTGGCATTAGGAAGAGCATCCAGCTTTAGAAACACTGCCAGATCAGATTGGAGTCTAGTGCAGCTATCTGGTTCGCCAGACCTCAGTCAAATCGTCCAACCCATGCTAGCATGGAAAGTGGACATTAAACGATGATGATGGTATATATATAATAATAATATTAGGGAGTATATATATATATATATATATATATATATATATATATATAATTCATGTTACAATAAGATGTGGTGCACAGTACCAGAATTTTCAAAGAAATTTTGTGTACAATTTGATGTACAACTGTTACTGTTATGTTTAGAGCACCATGTAGTAGATTATCGTAATCCAGTCTGTTTGTTGTATAGAGTGTCAATCAACTTCTGTATTGAGTACTGTTACTAGTTTTGAGCCACAAAGCAAATGTAGGCAAAATTAGGATGAACAGAAACTTATATTATAGTTCCAGTGTATGTTTCGCCATTATTGTTGTTTGGATCCTTTTAATAGATATTCCAAGTGTGTTTAGAGGCAAACAATCCAAACAGAATAAAACTGTGGAAGAATTGGTAGTATCTGATCTAAGGGTGTTTTTGGATGTTGAAACATGTAGTGAGACATTGTATTGGAGAAGACACAGATAGTCCATGTAATTATGGTGAAATGAATAAAAACTGATAATAATGATGGTGATGGCATTGTTGTTGTTGTCGTTGGTGGTGGTGTTAATGATGATGATGATGATGATCCAGTTCACAAAACTATTGGCCATATAAAGGCTTGCCTTTATGTTTGTTCACCATGATTGACTTTTATTATTATTGATTCAAGGGTCAAATAAACATAAAATTAATACTGTTTAAGCTTTATGATATATTTTATCTTGGAATGTACTTATTTATTTACTAGCTATTTATTTCGACTGTGTAAAAAAAATATTAAAAACGAATATAGAAAAAACAGATAGAAACAGTAAAAGCAATAAAATATAAATAAACAAAAAGTATATACAACAAATTTAACAAATTATTTTTTAAAAACAACACAGATATTTCGTGTAGTAAAAAAGTAGGAAGAAGGGTAAACTTATTGATTGCTATCTCCTTTCTAATTACTCATCCATTACCTCTTATATAAAGTTTATATATACAGAGCTATCTTATGTATATATATATGTATGTATGTATGTATATATATATGTATGTATGTATGTATGTATGTATGCATGTATGAATGTATGTATGTATGTATGTAAGTATGTATGTATATATGTATGTATGTATGTATATATAGGGGTTGGACAAAATAATGAAAACACCTTAAAATTTCAAACAAATTTATTTTAATATGGGTTAGGACCACCTTGGCAGTAATTACAGCTTGAATTCTATGAGGTATGGACTCGTACAAAGTTTGAATTGTTTCCAAAGGGATTTTTGCCCATTCTTCAGCTAAAACAGTCTCTAGTTCTTGTAGTGATGATGGTGGAGGATATTGACTCCTTACTTGTTTTTCTAAAATGCACCATAAATGTTCCATAACTTTGAGATCTAGGGACTGTGGTGGCCAGATAAGATGTTCAACTTCACTTGAATGTTCCTCATGCCATTCAGTAACAACTTTAGCTTTGTGAATTGGTGTATTATCATCCTGAAAGATTGCGTTTGCCTCTGGAAACAGTTCTGCAACCATAGGATGAATTTGATCAAATAAAATGCTTAAATAGTATTGACTATTAATTCTGCCATGAAGGAAAACCATTGGACCAGCGGATATCCAGGATATAGCCCCCCACCCCAGATTATCACAGATCCTCCTTCATGCTTAACAGTTGGCAGAAGGCAGTCTGGGTCAAATGCTTCTTTTGGCTGTCTCCACGCATATCCTCAGCTGGTGGTCAGAAATATGGTATGGGATGACTCATCCAAGAAAATAAAATTCTCCCACTGCTCTAGGGACCAATTCTGTAAGTTTTTACTCCACTTTAAATGTTTTGCAACGTTTGTTTTTGAAAGTAGTGGTTTTCTGATTGCAGCCCTCCCATGAAATCTGGCTTTGTGCAGCTCCCAGCAAACAGTTTTTGTGGAAACTGGATTCTCAAGGTGGTCATTAAGCTTTGCAGTAATTTTGGGAGGTGTACTTTTGTGACCCTTTCTAACAATTTGCGTAAGAGTTTTGTTTCGATGAGGAGGTTTTTCCCTCTTTCTCAAAGGCTGTCATTACTTTTGAAACTACTTCTTGATACACCAAACAGCTTGGCTGTTTTCGTTATGCCATATGAGCACCAACAATTTAACTTCTTTGAAAGTCCGATAGGTCTGTCATTTTAATGAATTTTAATTACCTTTTTCTGATGATATCTGAAAAGAAACAGCAATTTTAGCAAAACATATTAGGCAACATTAATAATAAATCAAAAAACAAAAATAATCAAGCTTTTGATGGTTTTATAGATATTTCAAAATCATGCTGCTATGATGCTAGGTTTTTTCCATTATTTTGTCCAACCCCTGTATACACTAATACACAGCTATCACAATTTTGTAAGGTATATGCAAAAAGAAAACAATCAAATGTCTTTCCTGAGCCATAGCTTCATAAGGCTGGTTTCCTGGATTCTGTGGCATTCTTGGATTCCCCCACTGGAAAGGATGCTAGTCTGATGTAGGATTACTCACTTTTGCCAACTCAGTGGACTGGAGCAACATGAAATGAAGTATTTTGCTGAAAAACACAAAACATTGCCAGTCCAGGAATTGAAATCAGTCTTGTAATCATGTGTGCAACATTCAGAGCCACACACTTCATTATATGGTATTCAATATAGTTTATAAATAGAACTAACAGGATTCCATATATTATATCAAACATTTTATATGTGCAGTTATTTCACTTCTATTAAATATCATGATTACATATATACATTACCCAATACAGCATACATTCACAGCTCTCACATTGCTGTATGCTAATCAAAAGAGTTTTTACAGATAAGAGATTCAATTCTATGTACTAAACAAATTTCTGCAGGAGTTAATAAATTTAAACTTCTAACATTTGTCACAGCCTTCCTCATCCTTGTCCCTCATAAAAAAAAAACATTGTTTTGTATATATTTGTATATATTTGTATATATTCTTACAATGAGTAGTGTTTGTACTTTGTTTTAGTTACACATCCAAGTCATTTACCAAATTCCCCCAACAGATTAAAATCTACATATTCTTCAGACTGCCATAAACACAGTTTCTTTACAGTAATTCATCCTTTCTCAAATTATAACATCACCTCACTATTAACCCTTTTGTTACCAACCCAGCCAAAACCGGCTCTGGCTCTGTGGTACAAATGTTTGGTTTTCAAAAGTTTTGAATTAAAATCTTCCACCAAACCTTAGTCACAATTTATGTTCCTAACACAAACTGAATGGTAACCAAATTATTTTACTAAATTCTTTGTTATATTTAAAATTAATTGAAAGAAACACAAAGCATCTCAAAATAAATACAGTAACAAAAGGGTTAAAGAACATTTTTAGTATTATCTAGAAGTAAATGGTTCTGTAGTTTAAACATTGTCTTTCATCATGACAATGCCAGACTACACACTTCTTTGCAGATATACAACAGAAGTTACTGGGGTTTGGCTAGGAAGTTTTGTCTCACTATCCTTATTTGCGTGACTTTGCACCTTCAGATTTCCACCTGTTTTGATCTCTTTAAAATTTATTAAATTGATAAAACTTCAACTTTGAAGAGGATGTAAAAATTCACCAGGAAGAGTTTTCTGCCAGTAAAGACAAGGAATAATAGATCTGCTCACAAGATAGCAGAAGATACTGGAATGAAACAATAGCTATATCATTGATTGAATATAACACTCTGTGTTCACTTAAAAATCCAAATGGACTCTTGGGAGCAACCCAATAACCCCCATAATAGTAGTTAACTTACTTTTTTTATATATATTTTATATCTCTATAATTCTAGGCTATATAATTTCTTTTTGTATAAATATAGTATATTTTTTATCTTTGTAGGGATGTCGTGGATTTTCAGTAATCAATGGACTATCTATACATTTTAAAAATTTTCTGCTCTATTGTTTTATTAGAGAATTTCCGTCACATAATGATTTAGATAGTTTTTTGAATAATTCATATACTTTACCAATATCACATTATACTATATTTCAGTTTTGTGTCCAGAATTCATTTCCTGAGTTTTTAATTTTTTATATTTAAAGTTATTGGGACCTGTTTTATAATTACATTCTGATACCACAAACCTGGCAGATGGTCACTGCCACTATTAATTATGGCCCATTTATTCTTCCATACTGTGTGTAAATACACAATTCATTAGAGTGGCTCAATATGGTGTCGTTCTGCTTGGTCTCATGATAGAAAATCATGCTATTCCTTGCATTTCTAAACTATTCAGTCATTTTATACTTGTTTAAATTTAACAAATCTCTATTCACACCCAAACAAATGAACTTTTTGAAATGTTTTTGTAAATACTTCTTCCATCCAATCCTTAAATATTTCAGTATTAAATACAAGTATTCACTATCTCTCTCTCTTTCTCTCTCTCTCTCCCTCTCTTCCCCTCTCTCTTTCTCACCTTCAAGTCCTAAGTCACCTCTCTTGGTGTTGGTAGTCTTGCAAGTTGAATGGATAACCTCACTAGTGCTAGTGCAAAACAAAGTGAAAAAAAAAATACCCAGAACATGCAGTAAACTGCTGTGTCCAGCTACAGAAACCACAAAACAGACATGGAAATATAATGCAGTCTTTGGACCTGTTGTATTCGGTCAAATTTTCAGTCCGTGCCAGCATAGAATATAGATGTTGAATGATGATGATGATGATGATGATGATGATGATGATGATAATGATGATGATGATGATGACATATAGGGAGAGTTTATGAAAAAAAACAAAAGACGAAGACAGGTGGTGTTCAAAACAAACAGATGTATTACTATAACGCTCAGGAGTAGAAAAAGTCTTTTGTATTTCGAGCCTACGCTCTTCTACAGAAAGGGACACAAAAAAAAAACAAGGGGAGAAAAACGTGTGTAGTGGCTAACAATCTATCATGGCAACTGGACTTCACTGGACTCTTTACCTACTCTTCATCTACCATTTATGGATTCGTTTGGATACTTACCCTTCGGCTACACCTCTCCTACACATGGTTCACAGTGGACTCTACTCATGATGATGATATGTCTTTTTGACCACATTTCTCTTGTAATGCATAACTCCAAATGTAGACATGTTTTCTAACTCTTTACAATTGAAACTTTTATCAATGTACAAAGCTACATACCCTCTATTCTTTTTCTTCCTGTTCACATCAGTTAATTCATATCAATTCAGTTAAACAACCATACTTTTTTCTGAACAGATTCCACTCTCTGGTATAGTAGATATTATTACATTCAATGATTTCTTGAACTTGCTTAAATAGTCTTCAGTGTTTTAGAAGTTGGTGTTGCTGCTAATGTGACTTATTTGTGTGTTTCAGGTATCATCTGAAACTAATCCTTTGAGTAATAACAGCTGTCATTTTTGATGTTATTCATCATCATCATCGTTTAACGTCCGTTCTCCATGCTAGCATGGGTTGGACGGTTCGACTGGGGATCTGGGAAGCCAGAAGGCTGCACCAGGCTCCAGAATGATCTGGCAGTGTTTCTACAGCTGGATGACCTTCCTAATGCCAACCACTCCTTGAGTGTAGTGGGTGCTTATTATGTGCCACCGAGGTGCCAGGCGAGGCTGGCAACAGCCACGATTGGATTGGTGCATTTTACGTGCCATCAGCACGGAAGCCAGTCAAGGTGGCGCTGGCATTGGCCACAATTCGGATGGTGCTTTTTATGTGCCACCGGCAGAGGGATCACAACTGCAATTTCCATTGATTTTGATGTTAGTGTACTTGACTCAATGGATCATCTCGAGCACAGAGTCGAAATGGTGTTTCTTCACTTGCCACCTGCACAGGAGTCAGTCCAGCGGTCCTGGCAACTGCCTGGTGCCAGTCATAGGATTGGTTCAATTTCGATTCCGATTTCACTTGCCCCAACAGGTCTTCGCAAGCAGAGTTTAGTGTCCAATAAAGGGAGGTTGGCATGGGTGCCTGTCGTTGGATGAGGTTCGATTTCGACTCCGCTTGCCTCAACAGGTTTTTGTGTGTTCAAGGGAGGAAAGGCATGCATAAATGGGCTGGACTCACTTGTCCTGCCGGGTCTTCTCACGCACAGCATATTTCCAAAGGTCTCGGTTGCTGGTCATTGCCTCGGTGAGGCTTAAAGTTCGAAGGTCGTGCTTCACCACCTCGTCCCAGGTTTTCCTGGGTCTACCTCTTCCACGGGTTCCCTCAACTGCTAGGGATTGGCACTTTTTCACACACCTATCTTCAGCCATTCTCGCCACATGACCATACCAGTGCAATCGTCTCTCTTGCACACCACAGCTGACGCTTCTTAGGTCCAACTTTTCTCTCAAGGTACTTACACTCTGTCGAGTATGTACACTGACATTACACATCTATCAGAGCATACTGGCTTCATTCCTCGTAAACTTACGTATATCCTCAGCAGTCACAGCCCATGTTTCACTGCCATGTAGTATGGCTGTTCGTACACATGCATCATACAATCTGCCTTTTACTCTGAGCGAGAGGCCTTTAGTCACCAGCAGAGGTAAGAGTTCTCTGAACTTTGCCCAGACTATTCTTACTCTAACAGTTACACTTTCAGCACACCCACCCCTGCTACTGATTTGGTCACCTAGATAATGGAAGCTATCAACTACTTCTAGTTTTTCCCTCTGGAAGGTGATGGAAGTTGTTATTGAAGAAATTATTTTCCAGATTAACATCAAGTCCTGTATAGTATTATACTATATAAGAAAAGTTATGTGTTGAAAGGGACACTTTGATATATGATGTATGAAGATTACATTATTGAGATTGGTAAGTGAGGGATGCAACAACTGGTAAATTGAAGATAACACAGAATTCATAGATGAATGCTTAAAGACAGAGAGAGGTCAAACTAATATGAAGAAATTGTGTTCAACAATAAACTTCTATACAAAGTGAACAAGGTCACAAAAATATCACTCCAAAAATATCACTACTTTTAGCAATCTGAAATGGTTTACAATATTTTTCTAAAAAACAACCACATACCAGTGTGTAAAATAAACATATCTTAACATCAATTCCCATATTTATACTTTGTATTTATTTTGCAAGATTCTTGTTGTGATCTTATGCAGGTTGAAACATATTTTAAGGTCATTATGCCAGTAATAAACCCACATACTGGTTCTATTTCCCTTCCTTATTATTCATCAATTGTTTAACTATTTAATCACTTAACCAATCAATTGTTTGATTTATCATTAGTTAATCACTCAATCAGTTTTGTTTGTTAAAGACCTTTTGTCACTATTTGCAACCTCTTCAGTGACATACCACTCAACTCCAGGTCAGCTTCAAGTCTGTCTGTATGTCTCTTAATTTTTTTATCTACATTTAAGTAGTTCTATGAATGTGAGTGAGAATGTACTTGAAGGAGGAAGGAAAGAGAAAGAGAAGGTGAGTGTTATTTTCTATTCTATGTTCCTTAGTTTGTAGGAAAGAAACTATCTGACTCTATGGAGATGAAATCCATACTCCTGGGCTTCCTGCAACTCCCTGTCTCCACAGCCATTACACAAAACTGTGGTTTGAGCTCCAACCCACAGACAATCTCTCTTTTTCATGTACTGCTCTATATTAGTTACAACATTTCCCAGAACTGACTTTATCTTTTACTTCTCTACATTCTGAGGCTCTCTATTCCTCACCACCTATTCAATATTTTTGTTGTTGTTTGACCATCATCGGTTCCTCTAATTTAAAGTCAAACAATCATTATATATCATCAACTTCTGCTGTGAGTTTCTTTTGAAGCCCATGTCACATTTCTTACTTTTGTTGAAGTTTAGTAATATATTTATGGGTAGGTTTGTTTAGCACCAGGCCAGCTCTGATTGAACAGACTTAAGATTATAAGCATTCCAGTCAAGGCCATCATTTCTGTTTTACAAGCAGTATATTAGAGACGACATTATTCAATGTTTCCTTCTTTTGAAGATGTAGGGGGGGGGGGGGTGTGATTGGTTTGAAGGAGATTTGGTTGCTATTTTTAGCAGATTGAATGATCATATAGAGATTCCTTGTTGGTTCTGTTGATGTAGTTGCTAAAGCCTTTAAGAAATTATAATTAATTACTAAATAATTAGTCTATTAAATAGTTTATCTGTATGATGATATCTCACTGCAAGTGAAAACACAGGAATTGTCTCAGCAGCACATGAGATGGTCAATTAAAAAAATAGTAAGAAGTAGCTAATAATTGATTAATAAACAAATCAATAACAAACATGATTGATATACCATAAATCCTCGAGTATAATCTGCATTTTTTTCCCAAAATTTAAAGGTCAAAATCCCTAGTGCATACTATATACGAGATTAAAAATGAAAATTATTTTCTAAGCAATCTCCGAGTCTCTATTTGCTGTCTGGCTATGTTTATTCAGACACATTTTGTGATGTTGGGCATGAAAATACCTTAAGCTAAGCTTGAAAGCAATGAAGTCATAAAAGAATCATCCATAACTTTCAGTAAGCAACATTTATTAAATGTTATTACTGTTATTTCTTTATTTTCTGCAAACAAAATGCACAAAAAAGCTACACTTTTGTATTATGTTATATGTACAATAATGATAAAGGATGTTACCATATACATTTTTACAAACCAAGGATGTTATATAGATCTCCTTGACTCAAGTTAGAGAAGGGGTGCATATTATACACAAGGTTTTGGTTTTTCAGAGGTACAGCCCACTAAAAATCCCCTGCGTATTATACTCAATGGTGGACTATACTCAAGGATTTACGGTAATTGTTTATTGGCGCCACAAACATTATCTCAGCAATTTGCTAAAACTATTCTGAAGGATGGAAACAGCAAGCATATTTTATTAACAACCATTGTTTGCTCTGTATGTGTGTGTGTGTGTGTGTGCGTGTGTGTGAATATCATCATCACCATCCTTTAATGTCTGTTTCCTGTGCTAGCATGAGTTGGACAAGCTGGCAAGCTGGAGAGTTGCACCAAGTTCTAGTTTGATTTGGTTTGGTTTCTATAGTAGCATGCCCTTCCTAATACCAACCACTTTACAGTTGTGCTGGGTCCTTTTAACATGGCACCACATGAGTGCTTTTACATAAGCAATGGCACAAGTGCTTTTTATGAGGCACTGGTACATGTCTCTCGCAGGCCAATCCTCTTCACCATGGAGGATGGGTCTTCTTGAGTACAGCAAGGTACCAGGTATCTCAGTCCTTTTTCTTCTCATCTGAAAAGTTCAGTGTCCTGAGGTTGTCCTACAGTACTTCATCCCATGTCTTCCTAGGTCTCCCTCTTCTACAGGTTCCATCCACATATGTATATAAACATGTATATATATATATATATATATATATATACGTGTGTGTGTGTAAGTCCAGAGAGATAGATGAGATACTTGAACAGAAATACATAGATGTGTGCTATGTCCAAGAGCTATGATGGAGGAGAGCCTCAGCCAGACTGCTTACTGGTAAAGGCCATAGATACAAATTCTGGGTAGGCAACAATGAAGGCTTAGGCGGTATAGATATTCTATGAAAAGAGATATAGGTGGATAAGGTGATTGAAGTAATCAGGGTATGTGATAGGATTATTAAGCTAAGAATACCCTTGTGTGATGTAACTGTGTCAGTTATCTCTGCATATGTTCCACATGCCAGACTTGTAGATACTTGGAAGGGCCACTTTTATGAATCTCTTCTGAGGACTACTTTGATGACGAAAGATGATGACATTCTCATCATGGCAGGGGACTTCAATGGACATGTTGGACAACACTGTGATAGATTTCAGGGTGTGCATGGTGGTTACAGCTTTGGCTCCAGAAATGAGAAGAGGACAACACTACTGGAGTTTTGCAATGCTCATGGCTAACTAGTCTGCAACACCAACTTCAGAGAACCTGCCAACCATCTGATCACTTATCAATCTGTACACCAGCCAAATTGACTACATCCTCACCAGACACAGAGATAAATATATGCTCTTAAATGCAAAATCTTTCCCAGGGAAAGAATGTACAACACAATGTAAGCTAGTGGTTGGTGACTTCAGGCTTAGGGCCAGAAAGATTCAAAGACACAAGCATTGGTGAATACTAGTAATGGTAGTGTGAGTATGTTGTTGATTGTCTATTTGGTTGGATATTTTTCCTGTCTTCTCACAGAACATCCATACATGGTCTTTGATGGGAGAGGCCGTCATATATATATATATTATATATATATATATTATCCAAAGTGAACAGTATTATATATCCCACATGGCTGATCTTACCGCTGGATACTCTTGCTGTTTACTTTGATTTTAATCCCCTTATTTTGAAATTGTATAGATAATATTGTACTACATTCTGGTGCCTCATCTTAAGTACCTAAATCATCTGAATCTAAATTTTTGCTATATATATATATATATATATATATAGGTGCAGGAGTGGCTGTGTGGTAAGTAGCTTGCTTACCAACCACATGGTTCTAGGTTCAGTCCCACTGCGTGGCACCTTGGGCAAGTGTCTTCTACTATAGACTTGGGCCAACCAAAGCCTTGTGAGA
>NC_043004.1:26788499-27008499 GCF_006345805.1 Octopus sinensis
GGCTATTTTATGGAATCTTTAATTCTATCTTGAAATCTATATCCAACTCAGAGAGAAAGAAACAGGTCTGTAACGTAGACATTAATTTACTTTCAGTCATTCAACAGAGGGAGTTTTATAAAGCTGTGACAAAAGTGCATGTGAAATAAGTGCTGAAATAAAATGAACAGTAAAATGAAATGTGTTGTACTAATCCAACATTATCCAGTTCTTACAGAACTGGATAATGTTGGATTAATTGTTTTTATAGTTCAGTTACTGCTCTGTTGTGTCCCTGTTATTAAATTTATATAGTATCTGTTCACCACCTTGCTGTAAAATAGATTCTGTTTCAATCAATGAAAAATAGAATGTATGGCTCTTTTTACAAACTGTGATATTACTTGCTAGCAAAAACATGGGCCCTGTATATGGAGAGCGCATGATGACAAGAATTAGATGAATTTCTCTTACTTTGCTGAATGTATAATTTTAGCATACATGAGCAATGGAGAACAGACAGGGTGAGAGAAAAAGTAAATGTAAGAGAATCAGATGTTGCAGAGCAAGAGAAGATTAACCTGATAGGGGGGATGACAGTAGAACAAAGGAGTGACTGGAGATCCGAAAGGAAAACCAGCAAAAAAGAATGACTAAGGAATAGACAAGGAGAAGATATCAAGAGGGTGAATCTCATTAAGGAGAAGACAAAGGACTGCAATAAATAGCAAGATGATGCTTAGTGGAGGAAACAACAGATAAATGGTCATAAAAAATCTCCTAATAATGATGACTGAATCTACCACGATGTAATTTTAGTTTAAACTACATAACTTGACCTGAATTTACAACTACAATATTGTATTCAATAACATCAAATAGAATTTTATGTTTCTTTGTTCTGCTTTTATTGAAAGTCTGCTTAAAACTCTTTCAGAGAATATGCAAATTTGGTTTCTTATAAAAAAAAATTATTGATTTCTATCAAAACGATTTAGATATAAGTCTGGAAAGTAAAATAAATTATTTAGTCATCAGGAAGATGACAAGTTTGATATTTCAAACAAAACCTTTTGTCAGAGAGAGAGATACAATGTTGATTGGTGGTGGTAGTGGTGGTGAGTAAGTAGATTAGGTGAGTTGGATAACAATGAATAATAAAAAGAGAGTGAGGAGGAGAAGATAACAAGTGTATACCTGTGTTTGTAGGAGGACAATACTGAGAGAAAGGAAAAAAATCAACAGCAATAGTGGCAGATTTTTGAGAATCAAGAAGAAATGAATTTAAGATATGAAGATAACATACACACATGATGTTGATATTATTTACTGTTGAATAACTGAAGTCTTATATCATAGAGGTATCCAACTGAATGTTTATGAAGGGTTTAGAGTTTCAATATTTCATTGTATGAGTCATGACAGAGATCTGAGATCATGATATAGCAACCAAGAAGTCATTTTAAGGTGCCATTATTGTTATAGGGTGGCTTTAGTGACCAATGTTTCCAGCATAACAAGAAAATAGTTGATGAAATGAAGTATTTTGACCAATATTTCAAGCAAGCTGACAACATCATAAGCACACTGGGCAAAATGCTTAGTGGCATATTGTCTATCTTTATGCTCTGAGTTCAAATTCCACTGAGGTTGGCTTTACCTTTCATCCTTTCAGGGTCAATGAAATAATTACCAGTTGAGTACTGACGGGGGGGGGGGCAATGTAACCAACTTACCCCTCCCCCTGAAGTTGCTGGCCTTGTCCCAAAGTTTGAAACTGATATTTCAAGCAATGGTCATTCAGCATTCTGGCTCGTGTAATCCTAAATTTATGAACAAAAGACATGTGGTTAGCATCATGTAATTGGTAGAGGAATTTTTAAGGATAAGTGACTCATATATTCTTCACTGACTTAATCCCACAACCTCCAACTCAACTACACCCTCACTTGACCACACCAGAGCTAATTCAAATTCAGTATTACAAACTGCAACTCAACATTACTAAGCCAACTGAAGTATTATCAATTCAACTACATCATCATCAGACTCAACTCAACCACTATACCATCCCTGACTTAGCTACAGTGGTTGAGTTAGGGGTAGTTGTTGTGGTACTTACGGTGATTGCAATGGCAGTGGTCACTCTGACAATGGTGGAATGAGAAGGCTTCATAGGTGACTGGAACTTTGTTGGTTTTCTGTACAGTAAAGAATCAAAAGCAGCTTGTTAGGAACTCCTGATGTTGGCAGTAAAATAGAGGAACAAATAAGGAAGAAAGCATGGGGAAAAAGACAGGAAAAAGGAATGAAAGAAGAGTTTAATGGAAGGAAGGAAGAGATGGATTTGGATGTTGTATAGGAGGTTGAAGAAAAAAGAATGAGGAAATGGTTGTAATGAAATGATGAATAAAATTTCTATAAGATGGGAAAAGATAGCTAATAATGATATTAAAGGAGGAATTAAAAGAAAAAGAAAAAAAAGGAAGCAGGAAAGAGAGAAGGAAGTGTTGTACATACATATTTACATATATACATTATACGCACACACACACACACACATTTTACTTTAGTATTTTCTAAGTATACTCAGAGTACCTTCAATTCCAAATTTTGTTTCTACATCTGTGATTTCTTCTCTTATTCTTCCTCGTGGCTGTCTATGGGGTTAAGAATGTCACTTCCACCATGTGTTACCATGGACAAATGTCTTCTATGAAAGCCTGGATTGACCAAAGGTTATGAGTGGGATTAATACAAATCTATCAGAGGGAATATTCATTGTTGGTAAATCGTTTGATTTACCAAGATCAGCACCTGGTCCTGACATATCTTTATGAAGCCCAGTCTATTTTAAGAAATTAAGTCAAATCTCTGGTTTGTAGATTATTTTCTCCCCTTCCATGCTCTCAGGGGCCCTGAAATGGAGCAAAAGTACAACTCTTTCTTCTCTTACAAATACATAAAACAGAACCTAGTCACAAAAAACAAATATATACAAACAAAGCTGCAGCATTGGTGACCCCCTAATAATGTGTTTGAGATGGATAGCCTACCCCCAGTGATGTGTAGTGAGTAACTGTAACTTGTCACACTCTAGCTTGGAACATTTCACCCAACCCTACTTTGGTCACAAGCTTCAGAACCAGATGGGATATGGCAATACAAAACAACATACAGAGACTTTGACAACTTATATAATAAACCATTACATATTGTACTCTGCAGTGTAGGGTTCTCATTAATTGTAATTAT
This sequence comes from Octopus sinensis, assembly GCF_006345805.1. Classification (NCBI taxonomy): domain Eukaryota; kingdom Metazoa; phylum Mollusca; class Cephalopoda; order Octopoda; family Octopodidae; genus Octopus; species Octopus sinensis. The sequence continues at coordinate 26,791,734 of NC_043004.1, forward strand.
AATGCATTAACAACTATGACACAATAAAAATGTTAAATCAAAATCAGTACTTGACTGGCAGTTTGTTTTATTGATTTCAGTGGTGTAAAACAAACTGACATCAGTGGGATTTGAACTCAGAATGCAACTAAATCTATTGCCTTAACTTAGTAAAGACATGATATTTTTGAAGCCCTATGTGTGTGTATTACTCTCAATTGTTTGACTGGCCATTTGTGTCAGAGTTATGATTCAATCAGGGTTGATCAGTTATTAAAGAAGTAGAAAAATTGTCAAGGTTATGAACATCCAGGGTGAAGGTAAAATAGTAAATTTCTTCAGAGACCCACATGATGACATTCCTGGTTCATAGTACACTCTTAAATATTATACTGTTTGCTCCTCTGCTGTAGTCAACAAAAATAATTAAACCTACTAATTGGCTACTGCTCTGCTGTAATCAACCAACAAAACTAATTCAATGAAATAAACAGTAAAAAAATATAGACGCAATGGCAGAGTATGTGTGGTACCGAATGTCCTAGGTTGAGTCTTGAGTTTATTTCTGCTGCAAATGTTTTATGTCATTTCTAAACAAAACACTTAATTCTGTGTCTTAGTTCTATTTAACTGTTCCAAATTGGTGCCACCTCTGGGGAATGTTTCTACAATGGTTAATTATCATTGCTAGAAGATTTAAGAAACTGCTTTTGAAAGCAGAGTTAATGAGCCAATAAATTATGTAAAGGTTAACTAAATTTAGACAACGACTAAGGGAATTTAGCCAAGTAAATATAGATATACATCACCACCACCACCACTGTAGTGGGGATATACAACAGTAGTTCTCATTAGTATAAATGGTTTATATCTAGAATCTTCCCTAAAACAAGTTTGAAATATAAAACTTTTGTAAATACTTCAACATTTATTTGTCTACTATAAAGCTTCAAAGTGGTAATCTTTCATCTGAAATTAATTTAAGGACAAAAGCCATGTGGATTATTAAGAATCTGGAGTTATATTCCTTTATTCAAAGCATAATACTAATGCTTTTGAACAAACGAGGTTGTACTTGAATGAATTAATGTAATAGTTTAATGGATTTTATTTTATCATCACTGAAGAGGTGAAAAGTCAAAGATGACTTCAGTGGGATTTGAAACCAGAATATAAAGAGATTAAAGCAGCACACTCTATAATGTCTTTAGTCCGGTGCCCTACCATTTCTGACAGCTCAACACTTGCATGTTATGCTATTAACCATTTATTTCTTAGAATTCTAATGTTTATCCTCCTTGTCTGTATAACTAAAGAAGAAAGGGATTTTTAAATTAAGACTCTTTGATACTTTGAATGGGGTGACATTTTCTGTGAGCGCCATTAAAAGAGATAACCTATGATTTAATAATGTTCAGGGACAGGGTACAGTTTGTGGGGAGGGAGGAGGGGATAAGTTGACATAACAAAGAAAATCAGGAAAATCAGAAATAAAAAGAGGCAAAGAGAAAAGTTTAATGAAATAGGAAATTAAAAGAATTAATCAACAGAAAATTAGTTTCAGAATAAATATGGTGTAAAGAGAGAATGAAATATGAGACAGATTTAATTAGAGGTTTTATCTGATCAGATTTTAATTTATTCCATCAACACAGCTGGCTTAATTTCCTTTTAAACTATTAAATTGGTGAATCAGAAAGACTGAAAGGATAGGAATATGAAGGCGAGGGAAATGATTAATAAATATTTGAAAGTAAATAGCAATTAACATCAGGAACATGATCGTTAGTCCCATAAAGAAATGTAGTTTTAATTGTAATGAGCATTACTTAAGTAATTACTGTTTTGAAGTTATGTCTATCTCTACTGATGTTGTCTTGAGACTTCTATTAACCTGAATCCAGAAAGCTGACATTCCATGCACCTCCCCAACCTGTAGCAAGATTACATAACATCAAAATGAATGGTCAGATCAGTGTGGTTCACAGTGTACACACACACACACACACACACACACACACACACACACACACACAATCTATGTTATTGTAAGATTGCCAATGCAATGTTCTTCAAGAAATGGTTGATAAAAGATTTATGACAACCACTACTGTATGTCACAACTTTGTTTCTTATTGTATTCTCAGAAATCTCTTAATCATCAGCATTACTAATGCTAATAGAGTGATACAATTAGGATACTTCAATATTTAAAATGTGTACATAGTGTGGTAAGAAGCTTGCTAGGCTTCCCAATCACATGGTTCCAGGTTCAGTCCCACAGTATGGCACCTTGGGCAAGTGTCTTCTACTATAGCCTCAGGCCAACCAAAGCTTTGTGACTGGATTTGGTAGACGGAAACTGAAAAAAGCCTGTAGTATGTGTGTGTGTGTGTGTGTGTATGGGTGTGTGTGTATTTGTGTATCTGTGTTTGTCCCTCCACCATCGCTTGACAACTGATGTTGGTATGTTTAAGTTCTTGTAACTTAGCAGTTTGGCAAAAGATAGTGATAGAATAAATACTAGGCTTACAAAGAATAAGTCCTGAGGTCAATTTGTTCAACTAAAGAAGATGCTCCAGCATGGCCACAGTCCAATGACTGAAACAAGTAAAAGAATAAATGAATAGTACATCACACACATATATGTATTTATGTATATATGCAGTAGTTGGACAAAATAATGGCAACAATACTTTCTATTTTAATATTATTTTCTATTGACAATATGACTTTTCTGGTTGATTTGAAGGAAAAACTTGTGTTTCCATGACAGGCTGCCATAATAAAGCAACACTCTGGTTGACATGGGCTGTTTTGATAAAAAATTCCAAAGTGTTGAGTAAATGGTACCTTGGAAGGGGACAAAATGAAATGGAATGGAGGTATGAAAGGATTTAAAATGTAAAGGATTTAGGGAATCATAAGAAATGTGTGGATGACAGAGTATGGCACTTCCTACAGTGGTGAGATGTGGGCTTGTAGGTAAATGCACGATGTTGTACTTTGTTGATACGGGAAGATGAAAGAAGAATAACAATAAAATGGCAATTCATGGGAATTAGAAAATGCTTCATTCTGGCTATGAAAAACAGATGTGATAGGGAGGCTAAAATTGAAAGCAAAGAACAATTTTTCAGTGGGTGTAAAATAAAAATAATTGGTGAATGTTTAAAGTGATTACAACAGGATGAGGGACTGATTGGAATCTGACAGATTGATGGAAGAAGGATTATTGGCAATGATAATGAACGGCAGGTGGGAGACAGTGATTGATGTCAACAGGTAGAGTAGTAAAGGGAGAGAGAGAGAGGGGGGATGGCTAGCAATAAAGATGGATGATGGGAAGAGAGAGTGAGAAATGGAGTAAAAAGTGAGAAAGTGAGAGATAGGTAGCAATAAGCCATGGGGCTTATAGAAAAAATGACTATAGGTCGATAAATGCTACTCTTGGTAATTATGTAGGTGGTGTAACAAACCAGAGAGTGAGTAATATATAAGAGGGTTACAGGGAGAGAATGAGGGTTGGGGTTAAAAACTTATTATCAACACAATGGGTGAGAGATCCGAATTACACACCCTGACTGCTGTCCAGCATATTTACATCAGTTTTTCTATATATTCATCATTGCTAGGTCTTGTTCAGCACCATATGTTGTACCACTTATCACATTCCTTTGTCATCAATTCTATGCAGTTTACTCTTTTGAGATCAGACTTAATTACCTTAATCCATGTCTCCCTAGGCTTTTTCTTCCATAAGCCCCTTCCAAGTTGAACATCAGGACTTCTTTATACATCCAACATCCTTAATATGAATCAAGTGTCTAGAACAGCCCTCTCTGCTCTTGCATACAACATCTGATTTCTCTTATGTTCAATTTTACTATCAGCCCATTTATGCAAACTAAAATTACAAATCCAGAGAAGTGTTAGTGTGTGTGTGTGTGTGTGTAAGTATATATGCATATGTGTTTGTATGTTGATGGCTATGTATGCACATATATTCAACACTTTATACACACTCAACATAAACTTTATAAGGTTCTAATTTATGCCTTCCATTAAAATATACTATTTCTTGTTTACTAAAATATAAATTTTGATTATGAATTTTTATAATTTATAATTTCTCTCTCTCTCTCTCTCTCTCTCTCTCTCTCTCTCTATATATATATATATATATATATATATAGCCCCTACACACAATTTTTTTCTCTCCTTGTTTCTCTCCTTGTTTCTTTCTGCCGAAGAGCGTAGGCTCGAAACGTAAAAGACTTGTTTTATTTCTATTCTTGAGCGCCATACTAATACATTGTTTGTTTGTACTCCACCTGCCTTCGTCTTTTGTTTATTTTCGTAAACCTTCCCATTATATATATATATATATATATATGTAGGTCCCGGGTTGAGTCGGGGTTAACCACAGTAAATAAGGTACTCAATACATAGCAGAGTAAATTAATTTATTTTATAGAAGGAGCTTCTACAGGACTAGGACTGTTTCATTCAAAATCCTGATGATTTCTTTTGAATGAAACAGTTCTAGTCCTGTAGAAGCTCCTTCTATAAAATATATATATATATATATATATATATATATATATATATGAGGAGACTGGTACATCCTCAAAATAATTCAGTTTGCTTCAAGCCAAGCTGGTAGAAAACCCTGAATGAAGCTGCACAGAAAATTATGCCTAATTGTATATGTGAATGCCCATACACTGTACAGTGGAAACACATGTAGGTCATTATAACCATAAAAATATGCTATATGACATTGTAAAATAACAGAAAATAAATTTTGAGGATGAACAAGTCTCTATATTCCCTATCCTAAGAACTATTGCTAACATACACTCCAGATAATATTACCACCTAGTGAAGTGAACACAGAATTACCCACTGGAAGAATTTACAGTGTGAGTGACAACTCCTAGTAGTCATAGGTGTTAAATACTAATTGCTGTGGTTAGCCGCAACCTGGAACATAACTGATAGCTCCCATGGTATCGGTCTGGATAATATATATATCCTTCTTAACTCATATTTATATATATACATATACATATAATAGAAATATTAAAATTACTAAGTCTCTCTAAAAGAGATTACGGCAGCGTTACTGGAAATTAATTGTTATCGCCATATTAATATGGAAGTCTTATAGATATAAGACTAAAAGCTGGGTCGACTATGCTACATTGACAAAGGGCAAATACCCTGAAACGCGTCTGTAGCTGTCTGACTGGCAGTGTGAAGCGGCTGACCTCCCTTGTTCGAAGGTTATAATGGACACAGTTTGTGTGTCAAATAGCTATCTTAAAGCGATGGCCTCATGGAGCTAATCAGCGACAGCTTTTAGTCTTATATCTATAAGACTGCCATATTAATATATACATATATATATATAGGTGCAGGAGTGGCTGTGTGGTAAGTAGCTTGCTTACCAACCACACGGTTCCGGGTTCAGTCCCACTGCATGGCACCTTCGGTAAGAGTCTTCTACTATAGCCTCAGGCCGACCAAAGCCTTGTGAGTGGATTTGGTAGACGGAAACTGAAAGAAGCCTGTCATATATATATATGTATATATATGTGTGTGTGTGTTTGTCCCCCCAACATCGCTTGACAACCGATGCTGGTATGTTTACGTCCCCGTTACTTAGTGGTTTGGCAAAAGAGACCGATAGAATAAGTACTAGGCTTACAAAGAATAAGTCCTGGGGTTGATTTACTTGACTAAAAGGCGGTGCTCCAGCATGGCCGCAGTCAAATGACTGAAACAAGTAAAAGAGTAAAAAGAATAAAAGAGATAGGAGTGGCTGTGTGGTAAGTAGCTTGCTAACCAACCACATGGTTCCAGATTCAATCCCACTACGTGGCACCTTGGGCAAGTGTTTTCTGCTATAGCCCCGGGCTGACCAATGCCTTGTGATTGGATTTGGTAGACGGAAACTGAAAGAAGCCTGTCGTATATATGTATATATATATATATACATGTGTGTGTTTGTCCCCCTAGCATTGCTTGACAACCGATGCTGGTGTGTTTACGTCCTCGTCACTTAGCGGTTCGGCAAAATAGACTGATAGAATAAGTACTGGGCTTACAAAGAATAAGTCCCGGGGTCGATTTGCTCGACTAAAGGCGGTGCTCCAGCATGGCCGCAGTCAAATGACTGAAACAACGAAAAAAAATATATATATATTTATTGACATTTATAATTACATGTATAAGTTACAGTGTATTGGCACTAGAGTCCTTACTTACAATCATTATACAAGTTCCTTACAGTCTGTCTTTTGTATTAATAACTTGCCATCAATAACAACAACTCTGTAGACTCCTCCATATAACATTTTAGCTGAAATATTTTACTTTTATTATAACAGTTATTACTGGTCCTAATAAAGTGACTCAAGTAACAGATAGTATCTACTGTTTTTAATGAATCATTAGAATACAAATATTTACTATCACAGTATTCCATATTTGCACAATCTGTACAATCTTCCATTGCTATACAGATCACAGTAGCCTTGTGTGACATACGGCTTCTGTATTACTTCTTTGATGACAGATTCTACAGCCACTTCACAGTTAAGTGTTTAGCATGACAAATAGTTATATAAACATTAGTTATATAAACAAACAAATGCACATATTAAAGTTGATATTTCTTTAATGGCTCAGTCAAAGACAGAAGAGCAAAGCTCTCCAGAGCTGTCTTTACCTTGGTTTTGGCATTCCAACATGATTTTAGACTGAATCTTTTGAAACAGTAAACAATTCTGCAGTCTTAGTGATTGAATCTTCAGCCAGCCATGCTCCAACAATGTATTCTCTTTGGATATCAAATGGGTCCCACATTTTAACTTATTTATATATAAATCTCTGTACAAAGGGAAGTTGTCCTCAGACTAGTGACCAGGCAAGATTTCTTGCAATGGAGAGAAATCTGAGATCTTCTTCCCCCAAAGGTCAAGCTGTGGTGTTAAGCAGGAAACAGACTAGTTCTACCAGACAAAACCTATATTTAATTCAACTTACTTGACTTTTGTGTGAACGTTAAACTATTATCAATGGTTTCTAAGTTGTTCAGTTACAGAACAAAGTGATGATGCTGTTTTATCAATTAATCAGTCAATCAATTGATACACACACACACACACATATATATATATACACACACACATACACACATATATATACATATATATATATTTATCTCATGTATGATAAACAGAGCCAATTCAATAATATTTTAAACACTGTAAATTTTGAAGAATTCTAGCATTTTTCAGGGTGGTGGTGGGCAGACATCAATGAGATTGGCTTTCTGGTAGTGGGGGATAAACATGAATTGTGTTGTCATTCAGTTGTTGTGTTTAACTGTGATCAATAGAGTCAATTGGCTGACTTATCAATTCTAGAATATCAATGATGGATTAGTTTTATTGTCCTCATTAGAAAATCCACAAAACTATTAATACAACAATTGATCCTTATCTGATGTATGGGTTTCTAACATAACCACAGTTTTTCACATTTAGGAGGGAGAACATAGGGCTATGGCGGATTACACTAATATATAACATTGGCTCAAGGTCATGTTTGAGAAGTGGATACAGTATATTATATCAACTACAGCTATCTATTTTATTTGCCACACAAAGTACAGACATGGCTGTGTAAGGTTATGAAGTTTGCTTCCCAACCATATGGTTTCAGGTTCAGCACTACAGTGTACTTACTTGCACTTGTGGCGACATTCACCCTGGGCGGGTTAAGTCATCTTCTTCTACCATGGAAGAAGTTTCGTGGGAATATGTGGATTTCACAAGTGATCCCCAACAATCCCGCATGTGGAGACATCCTGTTTGCCGCAGATTGTCCGCAGACGTTGGGACAGAACGACCGAGGAGCCACCAGTTGCCAAAGCAGACACTCCGAGGATTTTCACCAGAGCCGGGTGAAAATTATATTTTGTGTGTGTGTGTGTTTGTGTGTTGTGTGTGGGTGTGCATGCATCTGTGTGTAATCTTATCTTGACATCATGTGATGGTCGTAAATGAGCATCACTGTCAGAGCACTGATGTTGTTTGTTTCCAGCCTTCCATAGAATAAAGGCTGGCCATAATAGATGGGGTTGGCAACAAGAAGGGCAGCTAATTGTAGAAAATCTGCTCCAACAAATTTTGTCTGATCCATGCAAACTTGGAAATGAGGACGTTAAATGATGACAATGAGGATGATGATGATCGTGATGATGATGATTTTTATTATTATTATTATTATTATGATGATGAATGATGATGATGATGATGAGGAGGAGGAGGAGGAGTTTGAGTCAGAGGAGGAATCTGTAAAGAGAGCAGATCTTATTTAGGTCACTGAATAAGTCAATAAACTATGGATCAATATGTCAATCACTCTGTAGACTGTAGATTTGTTAGCCAAAATGTCAGTTGGCTACAGGTTAATGAGTCAATACATCAATACAATATGGGTCAATAAGTCAATCAATAAACTATGTGTCTTTCCCCTACCATTGTATATTGTTTACAACATGAACCAATAACAAAAACCATCTCAGTGGTTGCTTGACATACAAGAGGTTGCAGCAAAATCTTCTTGTTGCACCTTATTGTCTTTACAAAGGAAGGACAAGTCTGAAGAAGACATGATGGCACATTTAACTATAGATCAGTTCAGTCATGGTTGATTTGGGTCTAAATTACAAGCAACGGCATCTTGCTCACCTCTACAGAAACCTTATTATCTCAATGCCACATGGATACAGACAACACTTGCTCTAAAGAAACATGTTTAGTTTCACAGAATATTTTAAATATGTTCGGATTGAATATCAGATACACATACTGGGACAGCATTTTATGTGTTTATCCATTAATTTTTCTAACAAATCTTCAATTAATTGATAATCAGGAATTTTATATATAGAATACAGATTTTATTTTGAGAATAAATGGCAACAGTATTTAGCTGGAATAAAAGAAATTCATGTACAGCAATATTGATTGTAAAGAATATTTTAAATATTTAAAAAGTTACAGAAATGCATTTGTTTCCATTCATTCATATGAATCTCATTTGAAATTTAAAAAGACAGAGAGTCTCTTGGAGAAGATTCTAGAGAAACATGGCACCAAAATTCTGTTGAAAAAAGAAACATGGAAATCTATTAACAATCTGATTGTAACATAGTTATGAAAAAGTTAAAAGGTGAGGAAATATATTGGTGGGTTTTAAAGGAAAATGCAATAATAATAATAACAACAACAACAATGATAATAACAGCAACAACAACAATAATAGTAACAGTAACAACAATAATGTTGATGATGATGGTGATGATATTGGTAGCGAATGAGGTTAAAGTTCTAAAAATACTTGTCATGTGCCTAGATTGACAACAAGGTTTTCTGATCCTGTCCCCACTGACTGGTATCTCACAAGAATGGAATTACATTAAATTTATCAAAAAAAAAAAACAACTATGAAGATATAGCAAATAGCTCTTAGTGGCTCCACCATCACTATGATAGCAAACTCCAACCTTACAGGAATATCTGTGTGATGACCTATTTCTCTGTCTGTCATTTTGCCTGTCTGTATATTTATCTGTTTATTCACAGAGATGGACAGACAAATTCATACACATGATGATGATGATGATAATGCATATATACATATATCACATGCACACATATACATACATATATATACATATATGATGGCCACAATATGATTTCAAGTAACGCTATTGCTAGATTGTCTTCTTAAACATGAACAGCATGGAAATGGCTTTTCAGTCCTGCTCATTTGTACAAATGCGAAAATGATGGGCACCTTTTGCAGTAGGTGTTATAATACTGTTGCTATATGAAGTCATCCTGTCATGTACAATTGGTTGTGATGCACATGCCTGGTGTACCCTTATTAGATGGGTAGTCATGATGGATATAGTGAGCTTTGTATATTTGTATCCTATGTGCTGCTCTCCCACTCAATAATGATAATAATAATGATGATGATAAGAAGAATGGTCTTCTAATTTAGATACAAGGCCAACATATTTGAGGGAATAGGGTGAGTCAACACCATTGACCTCAGTGCTTGACAGACACTTTATTTTATTGAACTGTAATACAGCTGAACGCAGAAGAAATGCCAGTAAACATTTTGATCGACATGCTAATGATTCTGCCAGTTCACAGAAGTAATAATAATTCTTTCTACTATAGGCATAAGGCATGTAATTTTGTGGGAGAGGGACAGCTGATTAAATTGACCCACCCCACCACCACCAGTGCTCAACTGGTACTTATTTTATTGACCCCAAAGGGATGAAAGAGGAAGCTGACCTCAGCAGATTTGAACTCAGAATGTAAAACAGAAGAAATGCCACAAAGTGTTTTGTCTGACATGCTACTGATTCTACTAGTTTACCACCTTATTAATGATGATGATGATAACAACAACAACAACAACAGCAACAGCAACAACAACAACAATAACAACAACAACAACAACAACAACAAAGATCAGGTGAATAAGGAGGGTGAGTAAACAGGGTCATGCAATTTTTGATCAAAAACTATCCCACACTTTAGGTGGTTTGTGCAAGTGCATTGTCATGGTGAAACCACCACTCTCCACTTTGCCACAGGTCGGGGCATTTTCATCTCACCACACCTTGCAAATGCTTTAGAACTGCCAAGTAAAATGTCTGGTTAACAGTTTGACCACCAGGAAAAGATTCTATGTAGACAATTCCTTTCACATCAATGGAACAAATCAGCTTTGTCTTGACATTGGGCTTCACTCGATGTGCTTTTTGCTGGTGTGGTGACATTGAATGCTTCCACTGACTTGGTTGCTACTTCGTTTTTGGGTTTTAGTCATAGCAGCAGCTTTCATCATCAGTGATGGCCTTTGAAAAAAGGTCTGGATCAACTCCCAACTGTTCTTTTCAATTCACAATATGCGTTCAGTTGTGACTGCTTTTGATCTTCCGTGAGCAAGTGAGGCACAAATTTTACTGCAACTCTTTTCATTTGCAATTCCTTGCTCAAAATTCGTTGGCATGAGCTCCAGGACACTCCAGTCATATCAACAAGTTTGTCAATTGTTTGGTGACGGTCCACCAAGATCAGTCCATGAAATTTCGTATTGTTTTCATTTGTTCCAGAGGTCAGCAGTCATCCTGGATGAGGTTATTCTTCAAGCTACAATTGACCATTCCTAGAGTGTGGAAACCTCTTGTAAACCTGTGTTTTGCTCATGGCAGTGTCTTTGTATGCTCTTTGAAGCATGACAATTGTTTCAGCCACCGGCTTCCCCAGCAGGAAACAGAATTTCATGGAAGTACACTGATCCTTTGTTTCAGCTACACACACACACACACACATATATATATATATATATATACATACACACATATAATTATGTTTGTGTCTGTGTTTGTCCGCCCACCATTGTTTGACAACCAATGTTGGTGTGTTTACACCTCCACCCCCGTCAATTAGCAGTTCATCAAAAAAGAGACTGATAGAGTAAGTACAAGGTTTACAAAGAATTAGTCCTGGGTTGATTTGTTCAACTAAAGGTTGTGCTCCAGCATGGCCACAGTCAAATGACTGAAACAAGTAAAAGAACAAAAGAATGTATATACATACAGGTGTAGGAGTGGCTGTGTGGTAAGTAGCTTACTTACAAACCACATGGTTCCAGGTTCAGTCCCACTGCGTGGCACCTTGGGCAAGTGTCTTCTACTATAGCCTCGGGCCGACCAAAGCCTTGTGAGTGGATTTGGTAGACGGAAACTGAAAGAAGCCCATCGTATATATGTATATATATATATATATATATATATATATATATGTATGTGTGTGTGTTTGTGTGTCTGTGTTTGTCCCCCTAGCATTGCTTGACAACCGATGCTGGTGTGTTTATGTCCCCGTCACTTAGCGGCTCGGCAAAAAGAGACCGATAGAATAAGTACTGGGCTTACAAAGAATAAGTCCCGGGGTCGAGTTGCTCGATTAAAGGCGGTGCTCCAGCATGGCCGCAGTCAAGTGACTGAAACAAGTAAAAGAGTAAAAGCGAGTAAGAGTACATATATTCATATACATATATGCGTGTGTGTGTATATATATATATGTGCGTGTGTGTATGTATGTACTTGAGTGTGTGTACGTATGAAAGAGCAACAGTTTTATTTATTAGAGTTGTACATTTCCATGAGTGTAGTTTGAACCAGGAAGTAACTGCCAGATATTTGGTTAATCCAGTCAGTTATGTTACCTCATAGTTACGTAATTCTGATCCCATTAGCAGACTGTTACTCTTTTTCGTCTCAAATTACTTCTTTTAATGCGTTGTGTCTGTTTTGTCTGTCATCTGCCACTTTACTAATATAGCCTAGCCATCATTCAGTGTCTTATTCAACAACACAACACATTACCAAACACAAAGTTTTAAATATATCCAGCAAATCCTGGCTTTAACTGTCAAGTTAACGCATCTTTATGTATTTATACAGAAAATATAATGAAAGTATTGAAAAGCTATGAAGCCCAGAGGAATTTCATCAATGACTACTGGAATCATTAGAAGAACTGTTTTCAGTTTGCTTTACTGATTTTCTCTTCTAATAATAGCAGAGAATATTTTTGGTTATGAATAAATATCTAAAATTGAATCTCTCAAAATGAGCTTTGAAGATTATTGTTGTTTTTCTCTTCATCTTTTTCACTGCAGTGTTTGTGGTGCAGTGTGTATTTAATATTTGTGTATATATTTATACATACATACATACACACTCATGTAATTAGATGTTTTTGAATAGATATATTTATATATGCATACATGCATGAATATCTGTACATATATTCATACATAGAAATACACACCCAGATTTTTTTAATACACACATATATACATATAAATACATCTACACAGACATACATATATATATATTCATTTACATACATACATGTATTCATACAAAAATATCCACTTCACTTTTTATACATACATACATACATACATACATACATACATACATACATACATACATACATACATACATACATACATAAATGCATGCATACATACATACATGCATCATACATATTTATGTATACATATCTATAAATACAAGAATATAAACACACACTTATTTCTATGTCTGTGTATGTAAAAAACTTTTAGCTTCATTATACATTTATGCCTAGTAATGTGTCTGTGTTGTGGAGTGAGGTTTTATCATTCAGCTCCATCCATATTTTCAAGTTGGTATGCTTTAGACTGTTTTCTACAACTCAAGTATCTTTACTTTTTTCTTCATCGACATCCACTTCCATTTCTGTGTAGGTTGGTCCATAACATTTGAGCTGTGACCTCAACATTGACCAATCAACTTTCCCTATATGACCTTATTCATAGTAGGTGTCGGCAATTTCATTCAAGCTAATATTAAATCTGTCTAGATCCTCATTATCTTGGAACATCATCATCATCATCATTTAAATGTTCATGTTTCCTACTGGCGTAGGTTGGAAAGTTTGACAGAATGGCATGGTTTTTATAGCCAGATGCCCTTTCTAATGTCAACCACGTTATGAAGTGTACTGGATATTTTTCATGCCACCAGTACCAGTTATGTTACCAGGCACCTTGCTAGACTATGAATCCTTTAGAGGAAGATGGTGAATTTATGCTAGAAGATGAGGGTTTAATGTATGAAAAAAGGGGCCAACAGAGAAGGTTTCTTGCTGTGGAAGAGCTGCATGACTTAACATTGTAGAAGAAATGGTGAGAATGATTGGTGGGAGCTAGGAAGCAATGAAAATACTGGTGATGAGGTGTCTAGGTGACCACTCCACTCAAGATACGGGATGAGTAGAAGTGAGTAGGAACAGAAAGAGACCATGTGTATGGATGGGTGGATGTTGCAAAAGTATATGGGCATTCTGGACAGAGGAACTCTTGGTGCCTTTGTCCCCTTCTCACATCATAACTTGAGGAGTAGAAATGAGTGAACAATAAACAACTCATTGCAGGATCACATACTTTCTTGGTAATATTCAAAAACATCATTCCACCACGGTTGACTTTACCTTTTATCCTTTACCAGTTGACCACTGAGGTCAATGTAATCAACTAATGCCTGCCCCGGAAATTGCTGGCCTTGTGTCAAAATTTGAAACCTGCATTCAAGAACATTATTTGAGATGATTGGTTATGCTTTGAGAAAGTCCCAAAATACCTCTGGTTACACTTTTGAATCTCCAGAATTGATCATCAACAGCCTTGCTGTAGTGGAAGAATTCTATGAATTTTCTTCATGAATTCTCAAGAAAAACTCTTTTACATGTTCAGACTGTATAAATGAACTCTGAGAAGAAATTGGATGGTAGCCATGCTGGGACACTGGCATGAAGGATTTAACCACTTGTATTAATCTCTGGGTTTAGGATTGGTACTTATTTTATTAGTCACTTTTCCCCAAAATACTAATTTCATGGGAACATAAACAAACCAGCACTGGATGTCAAGCAGCAAGACACAAACACAGAAATGCACATACATGCATATACATGCATGCATATATACATTCGTGCATACATACACACATACATCCCAAGAAATCCTCTCATGTAGCCAACAAATGCTAAAAGGCACAGACTCTCTATCATCCGAGGAAATTTTCATCAGTCCCAGAGTATTACATGATTTCACAGTAGATTGCAAATCTTCAACAGTAGCTAACCAAGCAGTGAATGCCAAATCAAAAATCAATCAAACCAGTATAGTGTAACGCTGACCAAATAGCCAGTGATGTCGCAAGAAGCTGTCAGACTGCGAATAAAATTCACAATTAGCAACAGAAGAAACTTTTTTCACAAATATAAATTAGCACTGATTTTTACTCTGGCATTCAATGCTTGACTAACTATTGCTGATGATCTGCAATTTACAGTGAAACCACGTGGTACAGTAATGCCATCTACTAGTTCTGACATAAATTGCATCAGCTGATATAATGAATACTGTTTAGTATTTGTTATCTTCACAAACTGATTTCCTGGGATGTTCAATGCAGTCTAAAATATTCTAAACAACACATCCGAGTTAGGTTGGATGTGCTAATTAATATTCATTTTAAGGGCTGCTTCTGTTCCTAATGGCATATATATATATATATATATATATGTGTGTGTGTGTGCTTAACCATTTTCACATTAATTTCATGAGCAGACAGTTTTGTTGATTAGATCAACTGAAACATGTATTGTCATAACTGACAGAGTACCAGTTAAGTCGTTGATGTTAGGAAGGGCATCCAGCCATAGAAACCATGCCAAATCAGACTGGAACCTAGTGCAGCTCTCCAGCTTACCAGCTCTGTTCAAGCTGGTCAACCCATGCCAGATTGGACAACAGATGTTCAATGACGATGATGATACACACACACGCACTCACATGCACACACACACACACACACACACACACACACACACACACACCACACACACACACACACACACATACACACACACACATGTACAAGTGAGTGAACAAAAGAAAAAGCACATTTGGTAGGAATTAAATATATTATTTAAAACAGTTTGATTTGGTTCCGTGTAACTTTCACAGGCTTCTAACAAAAACCCGACTCATTCAGGCTTAGATTACTGAAGGGAGAAATGCAAGAAGTCAATATATATAATAGAAATAGGTTTCAAAGAAAAAAGATTAAAGGTGGTATACATAAGGAAAAAGTAAAAAGAAAACAAAAAAATGCACATTAAATATATTAAAAAAAGGCTTTTTTAAGAAAAGCAAAGATATATACATACAGCTAGATGATTTGAGGTGGAATTATGAAGCATAAAAATCATTATTATGAATCATTATAGAGATTCAGTCATACCAGTATCGTCAGAGCTTATTATTAACTTTGAATGAACACTGTGTATATATATATAGGCCTAGGAGTGGCTGTGTGGTAAGTAGCTTGCTTGCCAACCACATGGTTCTGGGTTCAGTCCCACTGCGTAGTACCTTGGGCAAGTGTCTTCTACTTTAGCCTCAGGCTGACCAAAGCCTTGTGAGTGGCATTGGTAGGTGGAAACTGAAAGAAGCCCGTTGTATATATGTACATATATGTGTGTGTGTGTGTCTGTGTGTGTGTATACGTTTTTGTGTCTGTGTTTGTCCCTTCAAAATCGCTTGACAACCATAACTTAGCGGTTCGGCAAAAGAGACCGCTAGAATAAGTACTATGCTTACAAAGAATAAGTCCTAGGGTCAATTTGCTCGGCTAAAGGCGGTGCTCCAGCATGGTCACAGCCAAGTGACTTAAACAGATAAAAGAGTAAAAGAGGAGTATATATATATATATATATATATATATATATATATATATATATATATATATATACATACATTTGTATATATATATATATATATATGTGTGTGTGCATGTATATGTATCTCTTATTATAAAAGGCATATTTTATCTGCCTCCCTTTGTCTCTTATAGAAATCTACAATATAGGATTTCTTCAATTACAATTTACCTAGCATTTTTAAGAGTAGAATAAATCGGGTCGTGCCAGGTCCAGTTTTTCAAATTTCAACCCCAATTAAGCAAAATTTAGAGAAAACTCACATTGTGGTGTGTTAGTCAAGTGCTTTTCTTAGTGTGGGCTACAGCACACGCACACACACACACACAAAAACGGAGCGATCTGCTTCACTGATGCTATCACCCTAATTTCTCCTCCTGTCTCTTTGCAAGTGTGCAACGATTAAAGTGAAACTATTTCTATAAAAAGGCGGCGAGCTGGCAGAAACGTTAGCACGCCGGGCGAAATGCTTAGCCGTATTTCGTCTGTCGTTACGTTCTGAGTTCAAATTCCGCCGAGGTCGACTTTGCCTTTCATCCTCTCGGGGTCGATAAATAAAGTACCAGTTTCGCACTGGGTTGATGTAATCGACTTAATCCGTTTGTCTGTCCTTGTTTGTCTCCTCTATGTTTAGCCCCTTGTGGGTAGTAAAGAAATATATTTCTATAAAACGAGAGAAGTGTACCTTAAACCACTACTAAAAAAAAAAAACACAGCAAACAGAAACAAATAAATACATAACGATTTACTCCTCACACAATTTCTTCAATTAGACTTTACCTATGATTTTTCAAAGTACTTCCATTCGGTCATGCTATATAAAATTTCTTTCTATTTCACCCCCAATTAAGACAAAATTCGAGAAAACTCAATATTTTAACATTTCACTCCGAAAGCATTGATGTACATGTGTGCGTGCGTGAGTGTGTGTGTGTCATTCCTCACACACACGCATACACATACATATATGACAGTGACAAACACAAACGTTTCAAACAACTACATACAAACACGTGTGTGTTTGTTATTAGTAAAAAAGGCGCCAAACACAACTCACTTCTCATTCCAACACATTTGCAAAAACACACCGACGGTCGAATTGCTATAACAATACAGAAAAGGTAAATTGGTTTTTAATTTACTTTCTGTCATTAAATTTTGGTAGTATTAATTGGCGAGCCGAGCTTCTTTCAGTATATATTTATACATACATAAATATATACACATATTTTATATATATTTTATTATATAATATTATATATAGATATATGTATATATAATTGCAGTATGAAACAGTGTTTATGTATAAACAGACGACACTTTTAAAAGAAAAACCAAAAAAATATTTTATTCTTTATAAATGTTGTGTTCAAAATAACATTTTCTTTTAAGAATGTGTATATAACGAAGTATGTGTATATAACTACGTGGCTTATATCTTTATATATAAAAGTGATGTTGTGTGTCTGTCTCCTACGATTTAGATTCGTAACTACTCTCACATTTTGCGGTGCAGTTTAACCAAAAGCGGGTATCTTATAGTCGTGATTCATATTGAGCCCTTCTGGGTATTAGCGCGCGTCTACGATGAGTCTACGATTAAAAAAAAATTTACCATCATATTTTTCCATTTTAATGCATTTTCTTCCCTATTATATAAGGTAAGTAACTCTCTAAAAATATCTACGATAATCAACGATTTAAAAAAAAAATTTACCTTAATTTTTTTTTCCATTTTTAATGCATTTTTTTGCTATTTTTTGGCTATAACTCTCTAAAAATGCTTATATAGTTATTTCCCTTACAAACCCGAGCAACGCCGGGCGATACTGCTAGTATATATATATATATATATATATATATATATATATATATGATATACATACATATATATATATGATATACATACATACACACTCATATATATATATATATATATATATACATATACATAGAGAGAGAGAGAGAGAGAGAGAGAGAGAGAAATATAGATACATATGTATATATATATGTGTGCGTGTATATATATATATATGTAATATAATATGTGACAATTATTCGGTTGCCATAATAACTCCAAGTTTCGGATGTCAGGGCGGAACTTGCACCGGCATCTCTCCAGTTATCGAGGCAATTGAAATAAGCTATGAAAAATAGCTTACCTTAATTAATTGCCTCAATAACTGAAGAGATGCTGGTGCACGTTTCCGCCATGGGAGGAAAATGGTGAACAATAAATATAATTTAAAATTTTTCAAGATAGGTGACAAAGTTTTTTTTTAAAACATATAGATATGGCAAAGAAAGCTGGGAGGACAGTGTAATTATTAAAGAAATTGGAAAAATGTAAAACTTGGTAAAAGTAAAAAAATTGGAACAAAAACATATAAACCAACTTAAAAAAAGATTTATGGAAGAAACGCTCATGAGAGATGAAATTCCCATGGATGTTTTTTATGACTCATTTGAGGTACCAAACCCAAACCAATGAAACTACACATTCAAGTACCAGAAAAAAAGAAAGAACAAATACTGGAATTAGACCCTAAGTGTAAAAGATATTAAACTCTGGACAGAATTTAATTCTCAAAAAGGGAAAAAAGTTATGGTAGGTTAATTCCATATGGAAGGGAGATGTTGTGGAAGGACTCTGACCACTTCCACATGACTGAAAGTGGACAGAATAGTTGATTGCAGAACAGTTAACAGCATTGATCATCCGTATTGGTTACTGAGTTAGTTTAATATCGTAACTACATGTGGAGTAGCGTGGAATGCGTTCTGTGTGAACATATTCTGTGAAAGGTTATTCTAGATCTAAATATTTGGGTAATACTATACTTGCACCTAACATGTACTTCGTGTCATAACAATTACAAACACTGTCATCTATCTTCTTTCACTTGCTTCAGTAACTGAACTGCAGCCATGCTAGGGTACCACCTTGAAGGGTTTAGTTGAGCAAATTGACACTAGTTCTTATTTTTGAAGTCTCTCTTTTGAGAATAAATTAAGTCATTCATATTAATTATGCTACCCTACAAAACTTGATTGGTACTTTATTTTATCAATAAGGTAATGATGAAAGGCAAATTTGTGTGAACTGTATTTGAACTCAGGACATAAATAGATGTAATTAATAACCATGAAGTATTGATGCCAACACTCTATCAATAGAAGGTAATAGAATCTACACATACTTTGTAATTATTATCAAATGTTAGCTGAATGTAGAAAGTGATGAACGAGTAATTCTATAGTTTCCTTTTCTGATTGACCATCAAAATAGCCGAAAGCTTGTTGGAACTCGCCATCTAGGACACTATCTGAGAACCCTGTGATAATTGACTCATGGAAAAATCAGTTGAGGGTGTCATCTAATGATGTATCAGTACTCAAAATCTCAGCTGGAAGACAGTGAAGCTGTAACCGCTAAGAGTAAAGATGATAGCACAGGATATGTAGCACAATAATGTAAAGTGTAATTAATAATGATAATAAGAATGGAAAGAGACTAAACACTCAAGTAAATAATTACATTTCTTAGATATTCAAGTTTTGCAGTAAATATGTTCTTGTCATGGTTATTGATGTTGGTATTGCTAGTTTTAATTTTATAAAAGAGAATATATCATAGAATAGAAGCCTTGTGCCAAAGCAAGAGAAATTAATATACTTCAGAAACTGCACTTTTAACCTTGTCAAATTTCATTTTCCATTAAAAATTGTCGCCATAATAATAACATACAATTGTGATTTCTTATTACTTGTAATGGGCATAAAGCAGGGAATTCTCTACAGGATAAAACTGTAGTCGGAATTTATGTCGAGAGAACATTAGGTATCATAATAATTAAGATCATTTAATGGGTAAAAAATCTGACAGAAAATCACCAATAAACATGTCTGTTAGTTGCAAATCCCTGTGATATGATGTGAATTAGTGATATGAATCTGATCAACCTAACTCAGCTGATATTTCTATTACTGCTTCTCACAATATGGCTGATGGGGAGCAATAAAATCTATAATCACCAGTATATGGAACGTGTTAATGTTAATGTTTGGCCTAACATTATTGTGTCTGAACGTGTCAAAGTGCTGTCATCTGCCTGTCGGCTCTACTCCTGCAACTCAACTTGATTTCGAGCCGGGTCGTCTGCTGCTGGAGAGGACCGATCAGGTAAAGGACCTGGGTATCTTGGTGGTTTCCTCCTTTTCACCTTCGGCCCAGTGCATCCATGCTGCCAACAAAGCACGCGGAATTCTGTTCTTGATTCGACGGTCATTCGGAATGCTCACAGCAGCCATATTCCTACCACTCTATGTCACGCTGGTGAGACCCATATTGGAGTATGGGATTCAAGCCTCTTCTCCTTATCTCCTCAAAGACATACAGCATCTCGAAAGAGTCCAGAAGCTGGCTACCCGCATGGTTCATGGTCTCAAAAATTTGTCCTACGAAGAAAGGCTGAGGACGCTCGACCTTTATTCTCTTGAAAAACGCCGCCGCCGTGGTGATCTCATTCTCACCCACAACATCATAAGCGGAAAGTGTAACTTCTCGAAAGAGCTGTTCTTCACTCCTGCTCCAGAGCGTCAGCTGCGGGGTCATTCCGAAAAGCTCTACCTGCGACGATTTCATCTCAATCGAAGGAGAGGAGCTTTCTCCGTCCGGGTTGCGGATCTGTGGAACAAGCTGCCAGATGAGATGGTAAAGATGCCGACGACCGCTTTGTTCAAAGCCTCCCTGGACCTCAAGTGGCCTGAACTCTTTACATGAACACCACCCTGTACTTAACTCCATGTCCCCCTACATGGCCTTGCTATTTGCTTTTGAGCCAAATTAACTAACTAACTAACTAACTAACTAAAGGGAAATTTTGACAGGATATCAATGTATTGGTCAAGATAGTTATTTCTTCCTTTTGGTGGGGGTGAAATTTGATTTATTCTTTACTTGGGATTCATTAATCTCATTACTTTTATTAGTGAAGAATTCTGTAACTTACGACAGAATTTTGGGATATCCTCCTTTAGTTCTTGGTGGTTGACTGTTGATGTAAGTATACATTTCAGTCCTTTTGACAGAAGTTGGATTTCGTCATTGTCAAGATCTCTTTTGAATAAATTAATGATTTTAAGATCTATACGTTCAATTGTTTTGGGTATGTTTCCTCTTGGATTTTTCTTTCTCTGGTATTTGTTGTCCTGATGTTAAAAATGGATTTTTCTCTGTTTATGACTTATGTTCCTGTTTTGGTTGTGGTATTTTACTCAGTTTTGTTGTTTTCTGTCCTAACAGAACTAACAGAATTTTTGTTCAACCAAAAATATTTATCTCTACTTATAGAAAATGTCATACAGTAGGCTATAAAAATCCCCATACAACAGCTGAGGACAAACTAAAGAAGAGGAAAACAGTCATACTATTTATAGTGAGACACAGCCCATGTCAGCAGAATATCTTCAACGTTGCCAGAGCAAACCTACCAATCATTGCTCAGAGTGATGAATTGAAAGATATAATCACAGATTGAGTAATTATTACTTCCAAGGTTTTGTCAGCTAGGAAACATATATAGCCTGGGTCATGCCTGTTCCATTCACTCAATCGGTTTGGATATATATATGTGTGTGTGTGTGTATACACGTGCACACAAAAGCACACACATGCACACACACATGCATGCAGACACACACACATATACACGCACACACACACAGAGGAGATGACAAAGGACCAAGATATGTGGCACATTGCTGTTCTCAAGAAGACCTGCCCACCACAACAGAATTGATATCCTAAAACCAAGGTGCCATGTTTAAAGCATTCATGTCAGTGTTACTGCCACGTAAAAAGCACTGGCACTGGTGTCACATAAAAAGCATCCATTCCAAGTTGTTGGTGATGGGAAGGACAGCCAGCTGTATGAGGTGGTATCAAAAGGTTCCTAGACTAGTTCTGTAGTGTGCCAACAGATGGCAGCACACGATTGCACGCACAGTGAGAGTTAGCAGTGACCTTCATGAGGCAGTGTGCAGTGACATTGCTGTGTTTACTTCACATCTTGTGAAATCTGTGTTTTTGTGATTACACATATTTTATCATGGATAGGAAGTTGGAACAAAGTGCCAACATGAAATTTTGTATTAAACTTGGGAAGTCTGCTACAAAGCCATTGAGCACACTTCAGCAAGCTTACAGCGACAACACAATGGGTTACATGCAATGGGTACTTCAAAAGTGGAAGAGCATCCCTGGAAGACGAAGAGCAATCTGGAAGACCTGCCTCGAGCATCACCATCGGAAATGTGGAGAAAATTCATCAGCTTGTGCATGAGGATCATTGAAGGACAGTCAGTGACATTGCTGATGTCATTGGTCTGTTGTATGGTTCCATGCAGGCAATCCTAACATCTGAACTGAATATGCGATATGTCCTTGCTAAGTTTGTCTCCCGCATGCTGACCACTGAGCAGAAAGAACATCATGTTGAAGTTTGTCAAGATCTCTGTCAGCATGCCACTGATAAACTATCCTACATATTGAGGATCTTCATCGGTGACAAGAGTTGGGTTAACAAGTATGACCCTGAGGCAAAGCAGCAGTCATCACAATGGAAGAGCCCTTCATTTTCACAACTGAAGAAAGCACAACAGACCCATCGCTCAATCAAGAGCATGCTCATAATTTTTTTCGACATCTGTGGCATTGGGCCCCAAGAATTCATCCCCTCAGGGCCAGACTGTCAATCAAGAGTTCTACTGTGGCATTTTAAAGCATTTGAGGGAGGACATGCAGTGAAAGTGATTAGATCTGTAGAGTGTGAAGAATTGGATTCTTCATGACAACAATGCACCGTGTTACTAAGCTCTCCTCACTCATGAGTTTCTCACCCAAAACAACATGGTATTGCTTCCGCATGCACCCTATTCACCAGATCTAGCACCTGTGGACTTGCACTGCTTCTCCAAGATGAAAATACAGTTCAAAGGTCACTGTTTTAACACCATTGTTGAGATCCAGACTGAATTGCAGAAGGTCCTTGACTTGCTTACAAAAAACAACTTCCAGGACAGATTCCAAAAGTGGCAGGGACGCTGAGACCAATATATTGCTGTGCAAGGTAACTATTTTGAAGGTGATGATGATGTTAAAACTTATGTAAATAAGCAATTTTTTATAAAATATAACTAGTCCTGGAATTTTTTGATATTCCTTCATAGAAACCAAACCAAAAGAAACTATGAAACCTGATGTCACCCTGGCTTTGCTAGTTCCTGTCAAGTTGTCCAACCCATGCCAGCATGGAAAATAAATGTTAAAATATGATGATGATGATGATCTGCTCCCTCACTCCCCTTCTCTCTCTCTCCCCCTCTCCCTCTATCCTCCCCCCTTTCTCCCCTCCTCCCTCTCCTTCCTTCTCCCCCTTCTCTCCCCTCCTCTTCTCCTCTCCTTCCTTCTCCCCCTCCCCCCTCCTCTTCTCCCCTTTCCTTCTCCCCATCCCCTCCCCCTCATCTCATCTCCCCCTCCTCTCTCTCCCCCCTCATCTCTCCTCTCTCTCCCCCTTACCTCCCCTTCTTCCCTCTTCCCTCATCTCCTCTCTCTACACTACACCATACGACTTTACACATCACCCCTCTTCCCCTCAT
Organism: Octopus sinensis; assembly: GCF_006345805.1. Taxonomy (NCBI): domain Eukaryota; kingdom Metazoa; phylum Mollusca; class Cephalopoda; order Octopoda; family Octopodidae; genus Octopus; species Octopus sinensis. Next base: position 26,815,817 of record NC_043004.1, read on the forward strand.
CTCCTCTCTCTACACTACACCATACGACTTTACACATCACATCATATATACATACACACGTCCAGACCTCTCATACATACTAATACTCTCTCATACACACACACTCTCTTATGTTGGGGCGAGGTCATTTAACCCTATTATCTACCCTAATTTCGCTCTTGCGTCTCACGTTTGATCTTTGACTTCTGGCCGAAATCAGATCGCCATGTTGATTCGCTAGCCTCTGCACGCATTTTTTTTCTCTCCTTCTTTCTGTGTATCTTTCTGTTGAAGAGCGTAGGCTCGAAACGTTAAAGACTTGTTTTATTTATATTCCTGAGCGCCATACTAATACAATTGTTTGTTTGTATTCCACCTGCCTTCGTCTTTTGTTTATTTTCATAAAGCTTCCCGTTATATATATATGTGTGTGTGTACATGTATATATATATATATATATATATATATATATATATATATATATTATATTATATTAAATTAGAGATAAAACCACTACTAGGCAAATCAAATATTAATACTAATATTAAATATTATATTAATATAATATAATATATTTATACTATAAAATTGGATTTAATCCTAAATCTCATTTTTTCCCTGTAAGTTTGGATTTATTCCCTAATATTATTATTATATATATATATATATATATATATATATAGATATATATAGATATATATAGATATATATGAATTTATACATGTGTCTGTGTATGTTTGTGAGTACATATGTGTTTGTGTGTGTGCGTGCATGTGTATGCGTGTGTCTGTTTATGTGTGCATATGTGTGTCTGTGTGTTTATTTGGAACCTTGTAATAGACGAAAGCTAAAGTGATGCTAAATATGATTATGCTTACAAGTTAATGACCCAAAAATGTGTTCTGCATGAATAAAGAATACATTTTAAAGAATTAAGCAGACATTTTAAAGTTGTTTAGAATTTTGTAAGAATGTGTGATTTTAACTATTCATGTCACTTTAAACAATGTAATTGATGGATGTGGTGATTTAAGGATATTCTTCAGTCCTTCTAAATGCCCCCAGTATCTCCATTATAATTACACATGAGGCAGCAAAGTGGATTCTATATAAATAGCTACTGAATCTAGTAAGAAGTGAATATGGTATTATTTTCAGTTAGCTTCACATGATATGACTAGTGTTATATCTGGCTAATATCCCATTACTTCAGCATCTCATGGTCAATCACCATGAAATCTGTTTATCACAATTGAGGTCTCCCTTTCACAACAAGATATCATTGTTCAACTGTTGATGTTTTCTCTGTCTAATCAAAGTTGAACACAACCAATTGAAAAACATGTCAGATACAACAAAGAAATTATTGTTTTTTTATCCAAATAGTTAACTTCCATGATGTGTGTGTGTGTGTGTGTGTGTTTGTGTGTGTGTATGTGTGTGTGTGTTTGTGTGTGTGTGTGATCAGATTCTTCAATTTCCAGCTCAGTTATCAAACAAATACAATAAACTCACAGATTTGTTCAAGTTACCTGAATGAACAGGTACCACACTAGAAAATTATCCATGCAGGTGTACATGTAGATGTAAATATAGGCTGATTCATATGCACGGACGCACACACACACACGTTGTATCAATTACCATATTATCAATAAATATTTCTTTATCAATAAATATTTCTTATGTTTTTCAGAAACAGACCTGAAACACGCATCATATCATCACACAAATAAAATAACTCACAATTTGTGTCAATGTGCTGGATACTTGAAGGGATGTAAATATATGCAATGGATCAGGATGTGTATTATGTGTACACATAGGCGCAGGAGTGGCTGTGTGGTAAGTAGCTTGCTTACCAGCCACATGGTTCCGGGTTCAGTCCCACTGCGTGGCACCTTGGGCAAGTGTCTTCTACTATAGCCCTGGGCTGACCAAAGCCTTGTGAGTGGATTTGGTAGACGGAAACTGAAAGAAGCCCATCGTATATATGTATATATATATGTGTATGCGTGTGAGTTTGTGTGTCTGTGTTTGTCCCCCTAGCATTGCTTGACAACCAATGCTGGTGTGTTTATGGAGGTTCGGCAAAAGAGACCGATAGAATAAGTACTGGGCTTACAAAGAATAAGTTCCGGGGTCGAGTTGCTCGACTAAAGGCAGTGCTCCAGCATGGCCACAGTCAAATGACTGAAACAAGAAAAATAAAAAATAAAAATATACATATGTAGCATCACAAATGGACAGAGCAATTGCTACATTCTGTGATCATAAGTTCAGCACAAGTTGTATTTTATGAGTTTGTGCACTTTATTCCAAACTACCAGTGTCACCTCTGTAATGGTGACTACCATAAATGTATGGTATAATTTTCAATGGCTCATATTGGCAATTATAACAATTTGCATTTAGGTCTCTTTATATGTATGTGTATGTATACGCGTGCGTGCACACGTGTGTGTGTGTGGTGTGTGTGTGTGTGTGTACATAATGCTGAAGGTGTGTGGTTTGATGTTTTCTTTCCTTTCCTTGTTCTTAATTGCTTTTAACTTCTTTTGACTTCTCTTATTCAATTACAGTGTTTCATCCTCCTCCTTCACCTTCCCAACATCTCATACTGATGGTGCTACCGTCTTGTCTTACTATACTATACTTAGTGGTCATTAGAGTGTTTGGATCACAATCATAAGGTTGTGAGTTTGATACCCTGCAGCATGTATCCTTGAGCAAGGCACTTCATTTCACGTTGCACCAGTTCACTCAGCTGGCAAAAATGAGTTGTCCCTGTATTTTAAAGGGCCAGACTTGTCACATCTTGTGTCACGCTGAATCATTGAGAACTACGTTAAGAGTACACATGTCTGTGGAGTGCTCAGCCACCTGCTCATTAATTTCATGAACAGGCGCAGGAGTGGCTGTGTGGTAAGTAGCTTGCTAACCAACCACATGGTTCCGGGTTCAGTTCCACTGCATGGCATCTTGGGCAAGTGTCTTCTGCTATAGCCTCAGGCCGACCAAAGCCTTGTGAGTGGATTTGGTAGATGGAAACTGAAAGAAGCCTGTCGTATATATATATATATATATATATATATATATGTATGTGTGTGTATATGTTTGTGTGTCTGTGTTTGTCCCTCTAGCATTGCTTGACAACCGAGGCTGGTGTGTTTACGTCCCTGTCACTTAGCAGTTCGGCAAAAGAGACCGATAGAATAAGTACTGGGCTTACAAAGAATAAGTCCTGGGGTCGATTTGCTCAACTAAAGGCAGTGCTTCAGCATGGCCGCAGTCAAATGACTGAAACAAGTAGAAGAGTAGGCAGTTCTATGGATTGGATCAACTGGAACTCGTGTTGTTGTTACTAATGGAGTGCCAAGTAAAACAAGTAAGAATGTGTGTGTGTGTGTTTATGGATGTATGTATCTGTATATACAGTTAAAAGGAAAGATTATATTGGTTACATTAAACACAGTATTTGATTAGGCTTTTTTTTTTTATCAATCTCAGGATGAAAGACATAGTTGATCTCAGTGGAATTCGAACTCAGAGTGTAAAGAGCTGGGGGAAAATGCTGCAATATATTCTGACAATTCTACTACCATGCTGCATTTGATAATGGACAACAATGATGAGTTAGTTAGTTAGTTAGTTAATTTTTGGCTCAAAAAGCAAAAAGCAAGGTCATGTAGGGGGACATGGAGTTGTGTACAGGGTGGTGTTCATGTAAAGAGTTCAGGCCACTTGTGGTCAAGGGAGACTTTGAACTGAGCGGTCGTCGGCATCTTCACCATCTCGTCCAGCAGCTTATTCCACGGATCTGCAACCCGGACAGAGAAAGCCCCTCTACTTCAAATGAGATGAAATCGTCGCAGAAAGAGCTTTTCAAAGTGACCCTGCATTGAAGGAAAGGATTTAAAAAACAAAATTATAAAATTAAACAATTAAAAACGTGTGTGTGTGTGTGTGTGTGCGTGTGTGTGTGTGTATAATAGATAGATAGTAGAAGAAAGGGAGAGCTAGTGAAAATAAAAATTTAAGAAATAAAGGTGAGAGCCAGCATGTATTTTCATGAGAAAGAGAGAAAGAGAGAGGAGGGAAGAGAGAAAGTGAGAGAGAGAGAGAGATTAAAAGACATTCCAATACAGAGTAAAATAGTAATGTATGTATACACACACATATATAAATATATGTGTATGTATGCATGAAGCCGTAATGCCATGATGGACCGTGAAGTCTGGCGTAGCATGGTAAATTCCATTGTCTCGACCACGGTCGAACAATGATGATGATGATGAATTTATACATGTATGTATATACATATAGATATGTATATACATATACATATCGATATGTGCATATGTGTGTGTTTATGAATGTATGTATGACTGTATGACTGGATGGAGAGATGCACCATTGGTGACGTCCTGTTTCAAAGATGGGAGAGTGCAAGAGAAGGTGGTATGTGTGGGTATGTGCATGTGTGCAGGTCTGTGTGTGTGTGTGTAATGATAGCACGTGTGTAAGTGTGTGTGTGTGGCTATATATTCATACATACATACATATATATATACATAAATACATACATACATACATACATATACATATATATATGCATATATATATATATTAATTATTTGTGTGTGTATATATATATATATATATATATACACACACACAAATGTGTATTCATATTTATTTGTATTTGAATGTGTGTGTGTGTGTGTGTGTGCATGCACATTCAGGAATATATTCCTAATTGAAAGCTAAAAGAAGCACAGTTGCAATAAGGATCTAGGTCATATATCAGCATATATACATATGTATATATATATATATGAGTGTGTGTGTGCGTGAATGTTTGCATGTATGTATATTTCTGTATGCATCATATCTAATTCCATAAAAATTCTAAGGTGTGTGTGCCTGTGTGTGTGTGTGTGTGCGCACGTGTGCACATCTGTGTGCCCACATGGGACTGTTTGTGTATGCGTCATTTGGCAGGCTCCCATCATCCATCATTGTAATGATAAATACATTTCTGGCACACATGGATGTCACTTAATTAGTGTATTACTTTGAATTTCCAATAACATCAAGGAAATGGTAAAGATCAAATCATTTTGAAACCAGATAAATATATTGAATTGCATTGGAGGGTAAAAACAGAAGGATATGATATATATATATATATATATATGAAGAGAGAGAGAGACGGGGGGGACAGATGGCATGAGCTCTGGAGAGATGAGACAGGGCGAGTTAAAGTGACTTTTGACCTTTTCTCTCTCACATACCAGCCAAGTTCAAACACAAGTAAAACATGCTAATGAGAATTGTAAGCTAGAAATGTCATTCAGATATTGAAAATTAATCCAGGATTTGAATTCAGAATGGAGGAAAATGAGTTGCTGTTGTTGATTTATATTGAAGAGGTTTTGAACTGTAATAACCTATCTGTTTCTATTGATCTATTTTACTGATATTGGTTTCATAGATTCTAAGTAAAAACAAGAAATCAGAGGACAAGAAAATGTGGTTGAAATGATATTCATCAATATATTTGATTACAATGTCATGTTATTGTATGTTATGTACATTATTGCATTATGTTGTTTTACATTTTTGTGTGATAATGTATGTGAAATGATATCTTACTAGATGTTTGCATTATGTTGTTTTATATCATGTTATGGTATGCAATATATATTATATATTATTACTATATCGTGTTACGATATGAAATATGTATCATATTCCACACATTTCGACCAATCCACCCCAGTACTTTTTATTGACCCTGAAAGGATGAAGGGCAAAGTTGATCCTGGCAGGATTCGAACCCAGAGCATACCATAATTACATGGAAAAATGTGGGCATGAAAAGTAATATTCTTAAGATTATAAACCTGGAAAAGTACAGGACAAGTTATTACACTTGTAAAAGTATAGGACAAACTATTACTTCATGTAAAGTAAAGAATAAGAAACTTTTTACTTAAAATATTGCAGCAAAGAATGCCAGTTCTTCTAATTTATCACTCTTTATATTTCTCATCTTTTAAATTTATTGTACAAAACTGTTAAGCTAATTTGTAAGTTTGTCTAATTAGTCACTTTTTTCTGTATTTAAGGTAGTAAATTAGCCAAATTCTACTTAAATAAGTATAGTGTTATTTGTAAACTACAATAAAATATTTTTTAATATTCAAATTTTAATTTTAGCTGCAATATTTAAAGTAAAAACTTTCTTATTCTTTACTTTACTTGAAGTAATAATTTGTCCTATTCTTTTACAGGTGTAATAACTTGTCCTAATCTTAAGAATATTACTTTTCATGCTCGCATTTTTCCATGTAATCCATGATTTTTCCAGGCATTGCTGTTATAAGATAATTAATAATGTGTCAATTAATAATTTAAGATTTTACTTTATAGAATACTGGGTAGAGGGATACATTACATTGCCTGCTATTTTTAGCGTTTCGAGTGACCAGGTAGAGGCTCTTTCATTGGTTTGATTGCATGATGAGATTTTTGAGATTTTTTTACACATATATGTATAATATGCATATATAACATTGACAGAAGTTAGAGAGTAAGTAAAAAAACTGAGAGTTTCTTGTGTATTGGCACTTATCAAACATGAATTTGTCCATTGTCACTCTGTAACTTGTGATGAAATAACTTCTAAAATACAAAATTTTGTCAAAAACGTTAAGAGTAAACCCTATTGTGTGTGACACATTGTACCAGTATCAGAAGTTTCAAAGTGTTTAGTTAAAAAAAATTAATTTAATAATCTGTATATCAAATTGAATAGATCCGAAATGGATAAAGAGCAAAGCCAACCTTGGCAGAATTTGAACTCAAAATGTAAACACAGACAAAATACTGCTCCACATTTCACCCAGCATACTAACATTTCTGCCAGCTCACTGCCTTAGGACTTAAACATTAATTTTAGCAATATATTCTTTATTATTCTTATTGCTAAGTGTTACTTCCTTACTCTCTTACTTACTGACACAAAATTTCGTGACATTTCACCCCATAACTTTTCTTCTACTCATTTTTGTTCAATGCGACTAATGACTCTGAATTCATTATATGTTTTTCTATCATTTAAGCCTAAGAAAAGTATACTTTTATTTTAAAATTAAAAAGTTTATGTTAATTGAAGGTGAATAGGTGCCCTTGAGGTCACAGATATTTTGATGTAACTTTTTTCTACTGAACCAAAATCTCAAACTACTTAAGTGTAAGTGAGGAGGTGTCCTCTCTAAAACTCTTAACAGATTGCAATTTAGTTGAGAACTGAATTAGTGGTGAAGCTAGGAAGCTGCTGTGATTGACGAAATGGTGGACTTAAGAAGATATATAATGATTCTGATACTTTACCACTATCTGTTCTTTTATGAAGTAATGTAACATAGTGGCTACAGTGTTGGGTTCATAACCATAAGATCATGGGTTCAATTCCCATGGCCTTATGCAGTGCGTGTGTGTTGAGTATGGTGTTTTATTTAACATCCTTCATCCCCTCCAGCTTTTTCATCCTATATGTTCTGCAGAGTCAGAGGTAGGAGGTCCTAAGAAGTTGCCCATGTCTACGAGTGACTACATAGGTATCACAATTATCAAAATCATAGTACTTGTGAGTGACAGCCATGATTATTACAGAGTCATAATGTTACTTTAAGTTATCTCATGGTATGTTCTATATCATGTATTGCTATATGCTATTTATTAATATAGAATGTCACGTATTGTTATATATTATATATCATGTTCCATATATGATGTACATTGTGATATATGATGTATATCATATGTCATGATATGTTATATATCATATTACATATGTTGTTGTATATTGTCTTATGCGTTATACATTAGGTACTTTAAAGAGTTGGTGTATCTCATGCAACATAATTGTGGTTTAGTAGAGAGACAACAGGGTAATGCCATTAGTAGGAGAGGTTGAAAAAGTGAAAGGGGGTAGTAAAGTGCAGTGTCAGAAACAAACAGGGGAAGCTAAGCTAAGAGAAGTTAAGAGAAGATAGTATTGGTATGAATTAAAGCACTTTGTTAGTTAACCATATAACATGTCAATTTTAATAGCTGTTCTGTCTGTTGTGTCTACTTGTTTTACTCTCTCTCTCTCTCTCTCTCATCTTCTCTCATTCTTCTCCTGTCTACAGTATCATCTTTATTATTCTGCTAGAGTCCATCTTTTTCTGCATTATCCACCATCTACTCTCTGCTTCCTCTCCCTAGCTTTCAGATATCATTAATCACCTTTACCTCTTATCCTTTTCTACTCTAGGCACAAGGCCCGAAATTTTGTGGTTGGGGGCCAGTCGATTAGATCGACCCCAGTGCACAACTGGTACTTAATTTATCGACCCCAAAAGGATGAAAGGCAAAGTCGACCTCAGTGGAGTTTGAACTCAGAACATAAAGACAGATGAAATACTGCTAAGGATTTCGCCCGGCGTGCAAACGTTTCTGCCAGCTCCCAGCAGTTAATATATCCACCCTCAACCCTACACAGTCTCAAAAGTCAACACCTACTCTTCCCTACCTTCTCTTCAATGTATACTTATCATCCCTCAATATTTATTCTTCATTCATTATATAACCTGTGGCTTTTATGGGTTTTTTCACGAGTAACCTTTCGAAGCACCTCCCCCTATTGGGAGTTTTAATTGTTACTTATATTTCGTTGTTATCCTGCTTTTGTACACAGACTTTTTCAAACAGACAAAACCCTTTGTAACTTTCGTCCTGTGTTTTGTCCCTTTATGTTTTAATTGATTTTTGTTAGCCCTTGTGGCCAATAAATGAACGAAATATATTTACCCCCTACACCCATTTCCATCACTAACTATCTCTCCCTCAATTATACACTCTCGCAACCTCTACCCACCCACCCACACTTCCTCTTCTGCCCCCATTCACTTCCACTCACCTGATACCTTGAGGGTTCATACTAATACTGCATCACCATTTTTTATAGTTTTCCAGGTCACTCCAATAACTTACGCTCTCTCTTCTATAATGTGAGTAGCTATGTTGCATCCCTATAGTAAGAAATCTCCTATGTTCTGAACCTTTCTCTCTTGTTTTAATCCCTCTTTTCCTGACATAAAGCTGCCTTTCTCAAAGTCCATAGGCTTAGAACCTACATAGTGACCTCACTTGAACTGGTGATACAAAAATAGCACCCAATACACACTGTAAAATGATTGGCATTAGGAAGGGCAACCAACTATAAAAACTTTGCCAAAGCCGAAACTGGAGCACAGTGCAATCCTCAGACTTGTCAAACTCTCCACCCTATGCCAGCATGGAACATGGACATTAAAAGATGATGATGATGATAATGATGACAAACAAAATATTACCCTCATTTCGACATTTCATATTTACACCTACACAGTCATGTGATATTGGAATCAACCACACTGTGCAGCATTTTAGGTGAGTGATCCAACTGTCATTAGACCAACAGTATGGGAGTTAAATTAGGGAGATGGAAACTGCAGAATCCCAGTGTATGCACACACACACAACACACACACACACACACACACACACACACACACACACACACACACACGTATGCATGTATGTACATATGTACGTACATACGTACGTACAGATTGATGGATGGATGGATGGGTGGGAGGGTGGGTGAATGGATGTTTGGGTGGATGAATGGATGGATGGATAGATTTGCATATTTATTGTTAATTTATTCTGGCAGATTTAAACACAAAATATGCTAGTCACTGTTATGTATGTCACTTGAGAACAAGTTCTTTAATTTAAAATGACAGTGTGTATAATTTTTATAGGTTGGCAGACATAAGCAATGATCAACAAACAATTTTGTTTGCTGAATGATGTAGACTGTAGCTACATGAAATGAAGTGACTTGTTCTAAGATACAATGTACCACCTGAATTGAACCCACCACCTTAAGAGCATGAGCTGAACACCTTAACCACTAAACCACATGCCATTAGAAAGAAATCTCTAGAAATCTATATTCCTACAATTCCGAGAGCAGAATAAGCTTTGTCCTAGCTTTGTCAGTTACCTTCTTCAAACCACCTCCATTTCCCATTGTCTTGCCCCACCTACTGTCTCTGCCAATCACCTCCTTTTTGTGTCTACTTCCTCCTGTGTTGTTCTCCATCATTAGCACCTCACTCACCTGCTATCACCCTCAATGTCCTCATATATCTACTGCAGTCTGCATCCCCAAGTCTCTCTTATATTTCTCTCCTTCTTTTGCTACAGCCATCTTAATCCTGCCCACTCTCCCAGTCCAAACCTCTGTACCACCTCACCTATTCTAATCACCCTCAATGTCATTCGAGGGCAAGTCTTGATTCATCTTTACCATTGTCTCTCTCATATTGCTCTGGTGAGCTGGCAGAAACGTTAGCACGCCGGGCGAAATGATTAGTGGTATTTCGTCTGTCTTTACGTTCTGAGTTCGAATTCTGCTGAGGTCGACTTTGCCTTTCGTCCATTCGGGGTCGATAAATTAAGTACCAGTTACTTACTGGGGTCTATATAATCATCTTAATCCGTTTGTCTGTCCTTGTTTGTCCCTTCTATGTTTAGCCCCTTGTGGGCAGTAAAGAAACATCTCTCATATTGCTCTCTTAATCTTACTCTCTAGCTCACCCTCCTTCCTTTTCCAACTGGGATATCACTGTATCTATTCTACAACAAGCTACCTATTTCTGTCCCTCTCTCAAATGGCATAAAACCACACATGTTCATATTACTCCCCTACTCCCAGTTAAGGAGCATTTGTCTTAGAACATATTTGGTCTTGGTGCCACTTAGTAAAGTGGTTGGTAGTCTACATCCAGCTGTAGAAACAAACAAAGGAACCTGGTGTGACTCCTATCCATACCAGCTCTATGTCACATGGTCCAACCCATGCCAGCATGGAAAACGGATGTTAAATGATGATGATGATGATTTCAATATCTTCTTTCTTTCACTGGAGAGCAATGAAAAGACAGTCAACTAATATCAACAAGGTCAATTACTTGTTTATGTATGTAATAACTAAACACCAACTAATTGGATATTTATTATATTGTGTGTATCACACACGTACACACAAATATATTGCCTAAAACACACCTGTTCATAGACATCAACATGTATGTATACACTTATGCATACCCTTCCTTCATTGGACACTAAACTCTGCTTGTGAAGACTTGTTGAGGCAAGTGAAATCAAAATCGAAATCAAATTCGATGACTGGCATCCGTGCTAGTGGAGCAATAAGAGCACCATCCAAGCATGATCGTTGCCAGAGCAGCTAACTGGCTTCCTTGCCAGTGGCATGTAAAAAGCATCATTCGAGCGTGATTGTTACCAGCCTCACCTTACCGGCCCTTGTGCCGGTGGCACGTGAAAAAAACATTCGAGCGAGGTTGCTGCCAGTGCTGCTGGACTAGCTCCTGTGCAAGTGGCATGTAAAAAACACCACCTGAGCATGGCCGTTGCCAGTACTACCTGACTGGCCCTCATGAAGGTGGCACATAAAAGCACCCACTACACTCTCGGGGTGGTTGGCATTAGGAAGGGCATTCAGCTGTAGAAACTCTGCCAGATCAAGATTGGAACCTGGTGCAGCCATCTGGTTCGCCAGTCCTCAGTCAAATCGCCCAACCCATGCTAGCATGGAAAGTGGACGTTAAACGATGATGATGATGATGATGATGGTGATGATGATAATTGCAATGAAAGTAGTGAAAACAGTATTTGATACTAAAAACTGAAGTCAGTGTGACCAGTGTTAAATGACTGACACATTATTTAGTTAGAAAGATAAAATATTACTCATTAAGACCAGTTTCTACACAGCATAGTGATAATTCTGCACTAGAGAGTCAGTTGTCACTGACACACCAACTTAAAGTCTTTTATTTCCATATTCTCCTTTCAGAGAATGTGAAATAATTTGTAATGTTTCTCAGGTTCAGATATACCTTATTTTCCAGCATACAAGTCAACATAACATGTAGTGTCAACAGGCAGTGTAAACATTCAAACATTATTGCTGTCTTTCAGAATTCTACTGCATTTCATATGGAATTTTTGGTCCTCCAAAGTTGTCTCAGTGTATAAGTCAATTTACCGTTTTTTGGTTGTAAATGTGGGCCGAAAATTTTGACTTGTATACTGAAATATATGGTATTCTGAATTTATCTCCTAACACTGATCAATTTGACTCAGTTGTTTGAATGGCAACAGTAATATACTGAGGTATAGTTATATCACAATGAGGGTGCACCTTTGTAATGTCAAGTGATAGACTGCAAGAAAGATGTTTGAAAACTTGAGGCTTGCTGAAGATATAGGGAGGAGGAGGAGGAGTTGTAGTTATTGATTTTGTTTGGTTGATAGTATTGGAATCAATGATGTCTTTCTCTGAATTACAAGGAATCATTGTAAGGATGCTATTTGTTCACACTATTTCTTGTAGTATGAAAGAGATGAGAAATAAATCCTGGATAGGATGTTAGACATTCTCACATGTAACTTTATCGATAGGGGATATTGAACCCAGCACTGCTCAATAATGAATCATCCCTCAGATAAGAGCACCACTCTCAGTAACGTTCAGTTTTATCAATTGCACCTAGTTTTGACAGATACTGTAAGTAAATGCTTGATCTGCCAGAAATAGCAACAAAATTTCTCTCAGATAAAATTCTACTTCACCTGATATACCAGAACTCTCATCAAAGGGAAGTACGCATTAGATAAAATAGTCCTAGATATCACTAAATGTACAGGGTGGGCTGGCTGGAACAATTTTGATCATAGGTTAACTCAATCAGAGTTGACCAGGGGCTAAACCAATAAGTACAAGAAACTACTACTACTACTACTACTACTACTACTACTACTATACTACTACTACTACTACTACTACTACTACTACTACTACTACTTATTCAGAGATAGCTGAACTTATCGACAGAGAGTTCAGTGACAGTATGGTAATCATAGTACCTTGGTCATGGACAACATATTGTTCCTATTGTGTGAATTGAACCATAGACTCACACATTCATGCTCAAACAGCGGAATTAACTTGCTTTTAACAATAACATAGATGTAAGTGTTATATGCAGATGAAATTAATTAATCTTTTAAGTCTGTTGATTAGGTTTTTTAATTATGTGTACAATTATTAAAAATATTCTCTGTCATGGTAAGAAATTATTTAGATTTCATAAAACATTCTTTTGGCAGAGAAATCAGCAGAAATAAGAAATAAAACAATAAAAAATAAATGTAAAACTGGAAAAGAAAAAAAGAAGACAAAATGTATATTTAAATAAAAATATAAATCAGTGGTAAAAATGGAAACAAACAATTTTACCAAAAAATTGTCAAGCATCTCAGAGGGTTTCATCTGGATGTTAGCTAAACATTAATGGACACGCAACATCACATCACCACAAGTATTTGAATTAGTAGCAGTAGTAGTAGTAGTAGCAACAGTCACAGTATTAATAAAGCTAACATCATGATCAGCAACCCCGACACCAACTACCAGAACCACCATATTTATCATCATCATCATTATCAACACCACCACCACCACCACCACCACCACCACCACCACCACCACCACAACCACCACCACAACCACCACCACCACAACCACAACCACCACCACCACCACCACACCACCACCACCACTACTACCACAACCACAACCACAACCACCACCACAACCACCACCACCACCACCACCCACCACCATCACCACCACCACCACCACCACCACCACCACAACCACCACCACCACCACCACCACCACAACCACAACCACCACCACCACCACCACAACCACAACCACCACCACCACCACCACAACCACAACCACCACCACCACTACCACCACCACCACAACCACCACTACCATAACCACCACAACCACCACCACCATAATCCATCTCTTTGTGCCCTCTCATAGTGTGCAGGTAAATACTACTCTGACTTAGAACTAGACGGCCAAGGTATCACTACGTGGTTTATCGTACATTATTCTGTATTTTATATAAGTATGCGTATTGGTGCATGTAATTGTCTATGTGTACGTGTGTGTAGGTTTGCATGTGTATGTAAGTGTATATAAAAGCATGTGCACATAAAAACACATATGCACATATACATATATTTCCACATGTATGTGTGTATATGTAGATGTATGTGCACTTTTGCACGTGTGTATGAGTGTGTGTGTACGTGTGTGTGTGTGTCTGTGTGTGTGTGTGTCTGTGTGTGAGTATGTATGTCTGTTACCCATATGCGAAAAATCCGAGTTTTTTTTTAGTTAAAAGCGTAGGAGTGCACTTTTAAGAATTTACCCATATGGTAACCCATATATATATATATATATATATATATATATATATATATATATATACATATATGTCAATGTAAAATGCAAGAAAAAAAGTATTTGGGTTTGACCATTGTCTGTAAAATTAGAGACATATATATATATATATATATATATATATATATATATATATATATATATATATATATATACGTGTAGATGGATAAACAAATGTATGTGTGTGAATATGTGTTTATGTGATTGTGTGTGTTTGTACGTATGTATAGGTATGTTTATATTTGCATGTATGTATCTATGATATTGTATCTATTCATCCTTAGACGGTAGTGAAAGGAACATACACACACACACACAGACATATATAATATTAATAATAATATTAGGGAGCATAACTCCAAACTTACAGGGAAAAATTCGATTTAGTATACAAATCAAATTTCACAGGTCTTAGGTCGGTAGTGATTAGAGTCTGAAAATACGCCATAAGTCTACACCCCTTATGAGTAAGAAACCCAGGCTAACCCCATAAACAGGCCTCCCCATATAATATATGTATATATATATATATATATATATGCATTCATACATGTATATACATGCATACATGCATACATACATACATATATACATATATATATGCATTCATACGTGCATACATGTATATATATATATGTATATATATATATGTGTGTGTATGTGTGCGTGTGTGAGTATATACATTTATGTATATGTATACACACACCCATTCACAAACACACATATATATCCATACATGTGTGCACATATGTGTGAGTGACAAGATGCGCTCAGCATGAAGACGTGTTTGCCAACAAAAAAGCAAGGAGGAAGAGATTAAATCTGATCACTATACCTGACCTGAACTAATCAATGGAGCTGAGACATTGTAGAAAAATAGAAAAAGTGCAAACAACACAATCCAATTGCTGTACCACTAGAGGTTCACAGTATGAATAAAGACAAACAGACAATGCAGAGACAGACAGAGAGACAGACTGGGGGATAAATGAATTTTTATGGAATGGTGAAATCCTGGAGTCTGAATAGAGATACACAGACAGATTTTTCAATGGACAAGTGGATGCATAGAATGTGAGTGTGTATATGTGTGCTCACGTGCATACACCAGCCACCTGCAACACATGCATATGTATGGTGTCTGTTTATGATTCTTCAGTATGTGCATGATGTTTACACATGTATTTGCTTGATATTTGTGTGTGTATAGTTTTGTACAGCATGTATATGGATTCTGTCTGTTTGTCAGTCTATATCTATCTATCTATCTATCTATCTATCTATCTATCTATCTATCTATCTATCTAAATATATATGTATATATATATATATATATATATATATATATATATATATATATATATATATATATATATATATATATATATCTGTTAGCCTAGACATCAGAACCGGAAGTAATCTTACATTGATAAATAGAGTTTTTAGTCTTAGAATTACTGCTAAGAAAACAAATGCAATTGGATTTGACTTCAGAAACAATAGCCCCACTGTTACTATTATTTAAAGAATGATTACTATTAACAAAATTAATGTTAGTCTTTTCAGTAAGTGGATTTGTATTTAACAACTTATTATTATGCAAAGAGATGATTTGTGAAAGATTTTTTGTGTTAGAAAAACCTATCCTAATTCGGTGTGAGTTAATGATTGAATAGTATCTTGAATTTCTTATGAAATTCTTTTCTATAGCTTCACAAAACTAGAAAGGGAGGTTAGATTTGATATGCTTACCATATGGAATTATTAACCAAACAGTTTTGCTAGGTCATACCTTGTTAGTAGGGTAATTATCTTTAAAAGTCATCGATTTACCTTTATAATGAAACAAGGGTCTTAAATAATGGTTATCTCCCTTACACTGCAGAAATACATTACTCAATTTGGTGTCGTTATTCAAAATAAAATTAAATTGGTAATATCATTACAACTTAATTTCATACCCTGTTTAATAGAGGAAGAATTAATGTCAATAAGGTTAATATATAAGTAATTTTTTTCTTTATAGCCTGCTTTAAGTAAGGCAGAGTTATAAAATTCAGCTTTATCATTGAAGCTGTCAATATTAGCAGATAATCTAGAAAGTCTAGGTGAAATGCTCCTAATTGAATTCTTTGTAATAGCCTTAGAATGATTACTGAAATAGCTAATATATTTTTAATCAGTTGAGGGTTTATAGTATGGGAAGTACAAATCATCATGCAAGTTAAGGGTAATATCCAAAAAGTTGGCTTTCATTACTTCATCAAAAACAATGCTTAAGCCCATGTTTTGGTAAAATTTAAATAAGCTCTTCTTAACCTTTTGTATTTTTTGGTTAGAAGCATTTTGAAGGTAGAGTAGACAAACATCACAATATAGATCTCCATTGATGTTTGGGAATTGGTCAGCCATCTCATAAAGGATATTTTTTTACATACAAAATTTAGAGGACTGACCACTAAAAGATGTTTGTGTCCATATACGTAAATATTAACAATATGCTAGGCCACTGGTTTTAATTGATTAATATCACTTTCTACCCTTGTTTAATTTAAAAAAAAAAATGTTCTCTAACCGGTAAATTGACTGCTGTAGCTTATTAACTGCAGAGTAATTTCTGATCTCAGTGCACCAAAGTGAGGGCATTTGAAAGGATACACATAAATATAATTTGTAGAACTTTATGCATGCTGGATTTCGGTTGAGCGTTCTGTATCTAGTTCTGGAAATTGTGTTTTGTAAATGACAGACTATGCTGATGATCTTGCAGTTGTTTATGTGTCCATATACGTAAATATTAACAAGTGAAACTAATTAGTACATAAGTAATCATTTTTTATTTCGTATATTTTCATTTGTCTTGCTTATTTTTACACCTTTGGTTTTTTGCTGAGTTTTTTCTTAAGAACACATTCTTCATGGGAAATGGTGATTTGATGTCTATATCTAGCATATAGGCTGTCCACTTTTAGTGGTTAGTCCTCTAAATTTTGTATATATATATATATATATATATATACACACACACACACACACACCTATACACAAATGAATAATAACATACAATGGATAATTGTCAGCTCATTACTACTGTTTCTTACATATCATTTTTAATAGAAGAATGAGAACATTACTCCATTACAAAAAACCGTATTCATCAGATGAAAAGTAGTTTTACAAACAAAAGAATATCCCAAGAGTACAGCTGGGATGTGGCTGAAGTCTGTCCAGACCATCTATGAAATGGGAGAATGACCAACAAAGTTGGCCATTGATGCTAAGAATATAGTTCTTGAAAGTGTGTAATATGTTATCTAAGGTCAGCAACCTGAGTGACATAAGAGTCTGCTAGACTGGTTCTTAGGTAGACTGGAGTGGGGTGTAGGTGATATCTTATTATAGTAGGCTTAGGTTAGTGGGAAGTAAGAAGAGGTACTAATATAAATTAGGGTTAAAGAAAGAAAGAAAAAATAAAGCAAAAGTAAGGGTAAAGAAAAATAATAGCATACAAGCCGGTTAGGCATAGGGTCAAAGATTAGGATTTGCTAGCTAATGCTAAAGGACTAAGGGAGGGTGACAGAAATACTCAGAATTTAGGAGTATTCTGTGGATATTGGTTGAAAGTTGGGGGAGAGTACAAAGGCAATCGAATATTAAATTCTAACTTTTATGCAATAGTAGTGTCAGTAAAGGTGGAGTACTACTTATCATTAAGGAGTTAAGAAGGGTTTATATAGTTTATTATATAACCCCTCCTTCTTTAAACTCCTTAATTATAAGTAGTACTCTACTTTTACTAACACTACTATTCCATAAAATTCTGCAAATAATAATAATAATTTTTGTGTATTGACTTAAGAAAATACTTTAATATTGGGGCATATAAACCCTGAACAGAAAAATGTTTAGGGAAAATCCACATTCTTCCTTCAAGGGATTCAAGGGTTCCAGTATTAGACTATTTTCTTTAGTCAATACACAGTGATCACTTATAAGCTTTTAAGATATTATTTACAGAATATATATATATATATAGGGGAAATTAAATGATGATGAGGACAATGATGATTTCTTATTTAAAATTCTTTTGCTTTAGACACAAAATCTTCTTAAGTAATGAATCTGTCAATGCCATTATCAGTTACAACTATCTCTAAATGTTGTTGAGTAAAATCTTAAAATACTGTTATATTTAGACATGTTAAATTTATATGCAAATTCTAAAACACTATTTACTGCCTGAAGTATGATAACTGTGAAATATCAGCTGTCAAACATTTCCATGTAAGATATTGTGACTCAACATTCAGCCACTTTCAGCTTCAACAACTGCTTCTATATGAGATCTAAATCAAGTGGTCCTGGTTCATTTTGGACATTACTCTGACTATGACAGCTTTCAAAGAATCTTTGGTATTATGGGTGTGTTCATTGACCTCTCTCTCAACAAGGCTCCACATGTAATTGTCCAATGGATTGAATTAGGAGGCCAAATGTTAGAGGTTATGTGATCATGAAAATTTTCAGCCATCCATTCCTGTGTTTACTAGAGCCATGTCTGATAGTGCAGAGTCTTACTGAAACAATATGGCCTTTCATTGCATACACTGCCTATCCACAGTTTAACAATTGTTTCCACGACCTCAATGTAGGTGGCAGAGTTAACTCTAAGGCCTTGTGGAAAGAAGTAAGGAGCATCACATGTCCTTCATTGCTGACAACCCCTAAAACCATGATAGTTGTAGGAAATATTGTATGCATAACACTTGGAAGTTCAGAAGGGTCTGCTCATAACCATCTGTCATTTGTTCTGTTAACATTTTGATCTTGGTCAAAGTTTTTCTTGTTTGAGAAAAACCAAATCAAATCTTCTGCTGGATTTTTCAGCTTGTTTAAGAACCTTTTAGATCTGGTGTAGTGATTTTCTTTTGCTTTTTCTGACAAATTAACCTTTCCTCATCACATAAGACTATATCTGATGTCTTCGTGGACAACATTTCTAACTGTTCCTTCTGATACAAGGAGATCTTTTGCAATTGACCTCATGAACTTTCTGGGATTTTAATCAATGGTCTGTTGAACTTGCTAGATAAATTCAAGTGTTCTGATGATTTTAGAGCATTTAGAATGCTTTTTATGCTTTGATACTGGTGATATGTTTCCATATTCAGTCTCTAACTCCTTACAAACTTTATAGACAAAAGATCTAACAACTTTTAAAAATCGAGATATTTCTAAATCGCTATGCTAAGTCTTTATAACCACAATAAGAGCATACCTCTTCATTTCTTGAGTAAGCTAGGGGTCTGCCATTATTATTTTCTGAAGCAAAGATTATACAGAGTTAGCAAAAAATGCAGCAATGACCCCAATAAAGGTATGTCTTCAAATACCTTACGCATCCTGTATATATATATTTTTAAGAAATCTCCCAAATTTCATTTCATAAAATCAAACCTTAAAATGAATACCGTTAGTCTTTATTTACTGACCTTTATGCGCAGATATGAATGGTTGTTGAACTTTGTCACAAATAGCCACCGCTGTTGACCTTAACACCAATTAAATAAATCTCTTAATTTTACAGTGTATATTGGCCAATATATTTTGTCTTCATTTTTATTAACTTTTAAATGTTGTGATTTACTTTTGTTATGTTGTAAATAGCCATTTTTTGAAGTTATAGTTTATAAAATAGATGATGTTTGCAAAGAAAAAATTAGTTGTTTATCTTTTAATTTTTTTCTGGCGGTTTTTACATGATTTTTCAGATATTCCCATACGCATGCCACGTAAACTAATGCTCATACACTTACATCTTCAAAATAAATTTGATATTGTTTCTGTTTAGCAGTGGATGGTCCTCATCGCCTGTAAATTGAAACAATATTACATTTTAATTTTCAAAGCTGGGTGGGTAAGGCTAGAATCAGAGCAATTCCTGCCAGGGATCTGGTGTAATGCCATGGAGAACATGAAATGTGGCTGAGGTTGAACCTGTATAAATATTTAATAATACATTAATTAGCCCATCCTTGAATGTATTTTGGAGCCAGATCAGGCATTTGGCAAAATCAGCTCAGGCCTATATTGAGGCTTCTCAAGTTGAACAACCATACATCAGCCCAACCTCGTTTTCATATCGGACTGATGTCACCTTGATGTGAGTATGACATTGGGCTGATGACAACCTGATGTAAGAGACCAAAATCTCACATCGGCCCAACCTCAAATTCATATGGGCCCAACAACAGGAAATATGTCGGACTGTTGTTGCACCGTGTTGCAAAATGAAATTAGAACAAAATCAATACAACAAAATTTCTGATGTAGGGCTGATATAGGTAACAACATTGGTTTGATATAGACCCGATTTGGTGTATATAAATCTATATTATTTCCTGAATAAGATAAAAAGAAGTCCTTTTGCTGTTGTTAAGTAAATGAAATACAAAATGTAATTATCCTTGTCATTGCTACTAGCATTGTATAAAGTATGTACTCACTAATGTAATGGTTGATGCCATCCATAAACAGTACAGTTGTTGTCAGGGGGAAATATTGAGGCTAATTATCCACATATTATACTGTAAAAAATCATTAGTAAAAGAAATGTCTCTTATTTGACAACAATATATCTTGCTAAGAAAGGAAGAAGTTATCCACATTAGATAAGCAGAAACTGAAGTTTGGAAACATAAATGGTCTGGAATGCAAACCCTAGGACTAAAAAGCTATACACACAACACAGACATAATAGCTTTGCTTAACACTCACACACACACACATATGTGCATACGTATGCATACACATGCACATATCTATCTATCTGTCTATCCGTTTAACTATATATATATATATGTATGCCTGGCCCCTGTGCCGGTGGCACGTAAAAAGCACCATCCGTCAGTGGCCATTTGCCAGCCCCGTCTGGCACCTGTGCGGGTGGCACGTAAAAAGCACCCACTGCACTCACGGAGTGGTTGGCGTTAGGAACGGCGTCCAGCTGTAGAAACACTGCCAGATCAGACTGGGCCTGGTGCATCCTTCTGGCTTCCCAGACCCCAGTTGAACCGTCCAACCCATGCTAGCATGGAAAGCGGACGCTAAATGATGATGATGATGATGATGATGATGATATATTATGCCATGTATTTTAAGTAGAGAAGGATAAACATTTAAAGCCCAAGACTTAGACACAGCATAGAGAAAATAGTGTTATTAGATACTACACATATATCATGTGAAATACTTTTAGCAGAGGAGGATAAAGATCTGAAAAATCAACAACAACCACACTGAACACACTCAAAGACACACTGACAGGAGTTAGAGCAGTGAGAGTACACAATACATATAACTACTAAAACAGCTCATAATAATGATGATGATGATGATGATAGTGAAATATTAAACGTTATCATTGCAATAATCATCAGATTAAGTCGTATTATATTTAATATTAGTAAAGACAGCCGCAGTTCAATCTCTGACAGAATTTTTATCTCATTTTCTGCAGACGAATTTTACCATTAACTATAGCTGTCTTTTACATATATTTGCGTGTATACACTGTGTGTGCGTGCATGTGTGCGCATGTGTGTGTGTGTGTGTGTGTGTGTGTGTGTGTGTGTGTGTAGATATGCATATTTACATACATCTACATACATACTTCAGACATACATACAAATGCACATATTATGTTTAGATGACTGTCTCTTAGGTTTTCGCTTTTCTGGTTTTGGTGGTGACGATGGTGATGCTGTTGACAGAGATGCTAACGATTATGTGGATGTCTAATATAGTCGTTGTGATGCTGGGGGTTGTTTACAACACTATATTTGCTTTAATTACCATCTTCAGTCATCATCACCATCATCATCGTCATCATCATCATCAATGATATATCCTCATTTTTACTATACTACCACCACAACCACCACCACCACCACCACCACCATCATCAACAACACCAATGTCATTCAGTGTTGTGACGGTGTGATTTAAATGCCCCCTGATGTCCTCTTTTGCTTTATCAAACCATTTGTCTCTATGTTAAATGGTCCATCAAATAAGGGTGTTGGTGAGGAGGAGCAGGTATGAGAGTGTATAATCATGCAGACATATAACGTAATAATGTAATAATAATAAAGTAATGAGAAAGGTGAGAAGAGGTAGTGAAATAAAGTTGTTTTTTGTTTGTTTTATATCCGTGTTTTAGAGAAAAATGAGTTGAACTGGGACTCATTGTTAAAACACAAACTAATGTTCTTAACAGGCTTTAGCTTTATGACACTTTAAACAATTCATTTTATTCTTTGTAATGGCAAATGTCTAAATGGTTGTTTTAGAAGAGGAACAATTAATCTGAAGTATTTTATGTTTTAGTGAAGGATAGGAAAAAAGGCCAGCACCCTTTGACCTTTTGTGGAGCTTGGTTGAATGGTGGAAGGAATGAAGGAAGAAAGCACAAATCAGAAGTAGCTTTCCACTGAAGATCTAAATGAAATGTTTGAAACACAGGCTTCTACTGAAAGTACCTTAAGGCACTGGGATACTTCTTCAGTCTTTTTATATTTTTGAGTTCAAATCCTACCAATGTCAACTTTGCTTTCAACCTTTAATCAACAAACACCTTCCTCCACATTGCTGGCCTTGTGCCTATGTTACAGTGACACCTGAGTGGTAAGTAGACACCCCTTTGTGTCTTCTCTAAATTCTGTCCGGTTATGATGGGGTGTTTAAGAGCAGGTAGTAGAAATGTTTGTGGCTTGGGGTTGCCCTGGAAGCAGAGTTGCCTGCTCAATCACCTCAGGTCACTATCTATGAATGTAACAGCCAGGATTTCTGACACGTGATCTTGGACGATTTCAAGATCTATGTATCTCTTAGTCAGCCTGAAAATGGGGTTGGGTGGCAGTGCTGTTTAGGAAAATCCTGGATCTCGAGGTACAGACGATCTTCCTGGACCCGGAAGGTAAGTTGGTGGTCCTGGATGTGAACAACAGCAAAGATGATGCTTTCAGACAAGTTGCTGTGTGCACCCCAACTGGGGCAGGGCAGCCAGATTTCTTCAGACATTTGGAGGTTTTCCTTGGAATATCTTGCTCTTTCATTATAGTGGGCGATTGGAATGACATTTTGGATGTATGCCTGGATAGGGTGACGCTAGCCAATAGAAGAGAGGGGTACAGAAGCCTTACAAACCTGCTCAGTCATCTCCAATTGACTGACAGGTACCGACCGAACTTCCTGTATGCACCAATGTGGACATGGGCAAAGAGCACTGGGTCTTCCAGATCATATTTAGATAGGATATTCTGTAGGCCAGTAGATAGTAGCATATGTTGTCCACAGTTCAAAGTCATCAGCTACACAGTCCACAAATTTGTAATCTGCACAGTCAACCTGGATAAGATCCACAAGCAGGGCCCTGAGTACTGTCAAGCATTCAGAAACCAGGTTAACAAGCTAGTACATCAGAATTTGGAGGGTGCAATAGTCAACAATTGTTGGTGGATAGCCCTGAAAAGGGCTGTAAGAGTAGAAGCAGTAAAATTTAGTAAGGAAATATCCTTAGAGAAATCTAGGATAGAGGGAGGGCTAGTTCGGAAGCTAGATGAGGCACTTCGGAGCGGCATTGAGATTAACATGATGGTGGTGAGATTAGCTCTTGATCAATTCTTCAATGCCAAACACAAAGATTGCGTTGTCAGAGCTAGCGTGCATGTTCTAAGACATGGGAGGATGAAAGCCATTCAATGGGCCCAAGTGGAAGAGGTGCAATGTGGAAACAAAGCCACAATTCGGTCTTTGATGGGCTGGGATGGCGTATGCTACATGAATTCAAGCAGATGTGTACGGAGGTTCAGTGGCAATTCACCAAACTTTTCGAGACGTGTGGAGTTTTGCGAAATGCTGATAACAGCCGAAGACATATGAGATATGATGACGAGCTACACAAGGGAAAAGTCTCCGGGGCTGAATGGTCTGACCTTTGAGCTTTAACTTCATATGCTAGACTTGTTCGGAGATCTCTTGGTAGATGTCTACCACAACTGGTAGCAAAATGGGAGAATACTCAGTGCTGTGAGCTGTGGTACCATGGTGCTGCTGAGAAAGGACTCGAACAATGGGGACCAATTAGATAATTTTAGGCCCATAACTCTTCTGAATGCAGATTATAATATTTTGGCCAAAGTGTCAGCAAGAGGTTGGCGCTTGTCATCTATAAACTGGTCGGTGATGCACAGACATGCGCAATTCCGAAAAGATCTACCCTGGACAACCTCCACCTCATGTGTTACATCATAGAAAGCGTAGTGAAGGAACCTGACATGGGTGGGGCCCTGATCAATTTGGATCAATCGAAAGCTTTTGACAGGGTTGACCATCAATACCTAGAGGCTGTCCATCAGTGCTTGGAGGCAGCCGGTTTCGGTCTTGTTTTTAGAGGCTGGATCACTGCAATGTACGGTGACATCTGTTCCGTGGTCAAAGTAAACAGCCACCTATCGAAATCGGTTAGCATCGCTCGTTCAGTCTGTCAAAAGATACCCACTCTCTTCCCTGCTGTACATGCTGGCTCTCAAGCCATTACTAAGGAAGTTAGATATTTCAAGGTGCATTGAGAGTGATCTAGGATGCAGGCATCACCGTAATAGTGTCGGACAGTCTGGAAATCGAGATGATCGGCAAAATATAAGTTAGTCCTAGAGCACACAATATTCCTAATGGTCTTCCTAATGGTCTTCCTCAGGAATGAGTGGACGGCCATCATATCCTCATATACTTGATATGCATACACACACATATTCTTTGACTTGTTTCAGTCATTTTGACTGTGGGCATGCCAGAGCACCACCTTTTAGTCAAAGAAATCGACCCCTGTACTTATTCTTTGTAAGTTATAAGGATGTAAACACAGCAAGATCGGTTGTCAAGCGATGGTAGAGGGACAAAAACAGACACAAACACACAAATATATATATACATATATATATATATATATATGTACACAACAGGTTTCTTTCAGTTTCTGTCTACCAAATTCATTCACAAGGTTTTGGTTGTGCTGAGGATAAAGTAGAAGTCACTTGCCCGAGGCACCATGCACTGGAACTTAACCTGGAACCATGTGGTTGGGAAGCAAGCTTCTTACCACACAGCCACACCTGTGCCTATATATAATACATCTAGGACAAAAATCAAATTATAGAGGAAGAAAAACAAAATTAATCTTTCACATTTTTAGCTGTGAAGCCAAAATCTTCTCTGTACAAGATGGTTGTCTATAATTTAATGATAGAATATTTCTGGAACTGATTGCAACCAGGAGTTTACAACCATTTTAGTTCCACTAAAATTGATGCTTTCTTACACACTTAATAAGTAGTTCCTGCTATTGTCATTGCTGTTGTTGTTGTTGTTGTCTGCTCGGACTAACAATATGGATTTATCTAACCAGACCAGTGTTTCAATTACCATTTCTAACCTTAGACGTGATATCTTTATTAGGAGACAAGTTGTCTTATAATTTAACAGATTAAAATACCAGGACACCATCTTAAGTAAATTATCTAAAATATCTAGTTGACATTTTAAGATGGGAATCTATTTTCTAATGCAACTCAAAATATCTTGTCTGCATTTTCAAGAAGATAAGGTGTGTGGTAAATATAAATTATTTAAAATACTTGGTCTAAGTGGCATAGCATCAAGATGTGCAGGATGTGTAGACCCCACAGGAGAGCTATTCTCTCTCCATATATAAATATATGTTTGGATGCAGTAGTTGAAGGCTTGTTACATCAAAGACAGAGGAAATCAGTTTCACTAGCAAACAAGTCAGCCAAAAAAAAATACCATGTTATGTCACTTTTAAGGACAGGGTGCTAGTTTATGTCTTTATGAAAATGTAAACCTGTTAAATATCGTTGTTAGATATAAGATTTCTATGAGAGGTCGTTATACCTGTGAGAGGAAGTAGGACAGTCTATAATTGCTGGAGATATTTGCTCTACAATCTGGTCGGGTTGGGGGCCTCATGACAGGGTTTATGTAGTGTTTGTGGTCTTTGCATAACCTGTATAGTGTAGGAACATCATTGTTGGATGCTTGGAAATTGTGTAAGTCCGTTTCTTAGGTTGGAGTATGTTGCACAACAATCAGGTGAAAGGAATGATTGTATATGCAATAGGAGCTAGCATAAGAACCACCTTCAAGAACCACATAGTAAAGTTTAATAAGAAACTATACATGCAGGTTCAAGGTGCAGCCATTGGTGTCAGTGTAGATGGAGATGTGGCCGGCCACTTCATGACCTGGTAGGACAGAAAACTTAAACAATCTTTAGTAGAACATTCTACAGCTCTCTTACTTTAGAGTAGGTATATAGGCGACATTAATATCCTAGACAAGACCATCTCTAGTAATGGTAATGCAGAAACTAAGAGGAACATAATGGAGAGCACCGAACAAGTAGCTAACTCCATCTACCAGAGTATCAAGGTAACTATAGATTACCCCATTAGGAACCCCAACAATAGACTCACCATCCTTGATACCGAACTTTGGTTAGAGACTGAATAACAGAGTGCAGCTCCTCCACCTATTACATGAAACCCATAGCTTCTAAATATGTTGTTCACAAGAACTAAGTTTTGTCACATAACAAGAAAATTAACATACTGATAGCAGACTTAGTTAGGATAATGAACAATGTGTCCCCACTATACAAACCCTATGAAACAAAGAAACATGTACAGAAATTCATGCACAACATGCAGTTCTCTGGATATGATCAGAAAGATAGGGTTCAAGTATACAAGGGTGCTAAAAAGAAGTTAGATAACATTATATATTTCTTTACTACTCACAAGGGGCTAAACACAGAGAGGACAAACAAGGACAGACAAACGGATTAAGTCGATTATAACTGGTACTTAATTTATCAACCCGGAAGGATGAAAGGCAAAGTCGACCTCGGCGGAATTTGAACTCAGAATGTAACGACAGATGAAATACGGCTACGCATATCGCCCGGCATGCTAACGTTTCTGCCAGCTAGCCACCTTTTAGATAACATTATATGTAATGAAACTAATGAGACCTGCCCTAGATATAGAAGTAAAAACTGGAATAGAATACAAAGAGCTTGTGACAAAGGAAACCTGGTGATCATGTGGTATAAAACTGACAAATGTCAAGGAGTGATGCTTGTAGAGGCCAAAGCCCATGGAGAACTAGCTCATAGATTTAGGAAAGCTCTGAAGGAGACCAAACTCAACATTAAGATTGTTGAAAAGCCAGGGATCTCCATCAGCTCACAGTTATGTAGGACGTACCCCATTGAGAATACCACATGTACCAATGATAACTGCATGGTGCGTAGGATTAACCCTGGCATTAACTGTATAACTAGAAGTGTAGTCTACAGCATAAGATGCAGAAAAGGTGCTTGACATGAACATGACATACATAGAAGAGACATCTAGGAGCATTGCAGAAAGACTAAATGTACATTTGAAACAATATGACAACAAAAAACAGTCCTATATACTCTACCAGCACGGAGGCAACCTGGGTCAACTTGACATGTGCATTTTATTCAAGCACCGAAAGGACCTAACCCTCAGACAAATACAGGAGTATGTCTTCATAAATGAAACTTCCCCAGTACTAAATAGGAAATATACATAGCAGGTAGTCATACACCTGTACCCACAGTTTATATTTATATACAAGTAGAATAGTTAGTGGGGTGTTATGTAGATGTATGTGTGTGTGTGTTGTGTGTATGTATGTAGGCAAATGGATATGAATGTAAACAGATAGACATACAGACGGATAGGTACATAGGTAATATGAACAGACAAGCACACATACACACATACATATGCAAATGAAGGCTGAAACACATGACCATATACACACACACTTCACTTCACACAAGGACACATATGGAGACACACATCCATACATACAGGCACAGTATATAGTCACAAAACCCATACACAGACACACTCAGACACACACACACAAGGAGACAGAGGTACACAGACACACACACATGCAAACACACACACAAAAAACACAAACACGAACACACAAACATATATGTATGTACACACATATATATATACATATGCATACACATGCACACACACTCATACATGCATACACACACTAAGATGTATACATACATACATACATACATAAATACATACATACACAAATACATGTGTATGTGCATACACACTGACCCACACACATGTGCACAAACAAACATAAAGAACACAGCTTGGATAATGGAATGGGTCAATGACTATTGAAAAAGTTGCAAGACGCAACAAAAACTTTAGGAAAAATGAATAAATGAGAGGAAACCTTACTAGTGAGTGTGTTAAATTATAAGGCACTAAAAGAGAATGACTCTCCCCAGACACAGCAAAATTTATTTCAACATACGAACACACATAAAGAATCTTACAAACCATCTCCGAAAACGAAGTCTCTCTCTCTCTCTCTCTCTCTCTCTCTCTCTCTCTATATATATATATATATATATATATATACACACACACACACATATACATATTTATATATCAACTACAGTAGTAGTTGTATAATATTCTTAACGTAACATTTTTATCACAGTCGGCATCTTCCAAGCAGTCTCACTAAATCAGTTTTAATTGAAATGAAATTTAGTTTTTGAATTATGTTTGACTAGTGATAAGCTACATTTAGGCATGAAATACTTAAAATCTGGTGCAGTAGAACAAAAGTTAAGAGATAATATGTATAGACCAAACTGGTTGACTGACGAGTAGTAATGCCTGACATCGATACTTTGAATTCATGCCATTCTTTTAATTTTCATTAAGAATTATTATATTGATATTAATATGAAAGAGAAATGTTAAAGGAATATACTGGTAAAGGTTTCGTAAAATTTCATCCATTAGAAAAAAAAGGTATTTAATTTTAATTCTCAAATTTTTATCAATTTTTGCATGATATTAAAGGAACACTACTCATATATGAAATTAAACTATTTCTTAGGCACACACACAACAAAAGATAAAAGACAACACAAATCGATACAAAGAGTTCAAATATTTACTTTCATTATTTTAAATTATTTTTTTTTAAATGAAATTTTTGGGCTTAATTTTTTGTAGTATGGATTTTTAAAATCTATTTTTGAATAGATTATTTTAATAACTAGATTATTTAATAAAATACTTTTATTTTTTTGATTTTGTCTCCATGAGCAGTACTGAATCGTGTAGTAGGGCTGTTCAGAAAAGGGAAATAGCAAAAATTCTAATATTTTAACAGTCAATTTTCACTATTTTAAAATTTTCAAACATAGAGTTAATTATTTGCATGCTAAAAATGACTTTATTTATAATTTATTCATTAATTTTATAGTGAATATATGTTTAAAATTTTTATTGCCTTCGCAGCATTTACCGTTTTACAAAAGCAAACTAGAAAACTGGACAAAACAGAGAACAAAACTGAAAAAATTTAAAAGAAAAAAACGAGAGAAAGAAGAGAAAAAGGAAAAAAACAAAAAAAAAAAAAATTCACCGCTAGGTTGAAAAATTGGGGGCTCTGGGAAACCCTTCTAATGGCTATTGAGACACACCAGCATGCTTGCAGTGTTGCTGTGGGTGATGGCAAGGCTGATGCGCTGGAACAGCCAAGCACCCTCACAAGCCTCACCAGTTACTTCTGCAAGGCGAGTTGCCAGTGAAGACAGGAATCTTACAGTAACTGATTCGACCCCACCAAACATCTCGAACGGCACAGGGTGGAAAATGAAGTTGGCCGACAGGTCACAGTAGTTCAGGATTTTGTTTCACTTGGTGGCAGAAGCTGTGGATTTTGCCCTGACTGCAGCATCCAGGATGTGAGAAGAAGCAAAGAAGTTGCTAACTGTGACATCCCAGATAAGGCATCTGCCTTGCAACCAGAGGCACAGGGTGGGTCCGTCAAGTCTCTTCCCATCACATCTGGACAATCCAGATGGTTCCAAGGTGGAGGGGATGTTTACCCAGGCCAGGCTCTTGAGTATCAGGCTCAACTCCATATGACGCATGAAGCAACCAGCATTCAGGCAGCAAGAAAGACCATGGAGGCCTGTGGAGTCAAGGAGCCTGCCACAACAACATATCAAACCCATGCATATGTCATCTCCCACTCTGAGGGCAAGGGAAACACGAAGTTCGTCCAAGCTGAGTAGGCCATCAACTTTAGCCACAGGGATGGCATCAATTCAGTCACCTGAGTATTTGGCACTAGCAGACAGTAAGCGGGACCTCGAAAACTGGTCCGACAGGATGAAGAGGAAGTCGAAGGTGGCCTTTGAAATTATGTTGTCCCAAGCTCTCTATCTCCGACAGTCCTCTGCCTTCTCAGGAGCAGACAAGCCCAATTCCCTCCAGTGTTATAGAGCTTCATCCAATTTCCTGTTGGAACTGGTCCATGTTGGTGAGGAGAGGATGTTGCTCACCAGAGTGGAGCAGGCGTGGGTGGAGGAAAGGAAGCAGGGAAGAGAGAGGGATGAACACATGCAAAGCCCAAGACCTCCGAGTCGCTTGGGCAATGCAGCCTGACTGCAGGACATTGGAGGGAGCCTGACATTGACTAAGCATTTGAGTCTCTCAAAGATTAGGTTGCCAAAACATTGGAGGCATGATGGGAAATTAGTAAGATGAGCTGACTCTGAGTAAATATAGAAGCTTAGAGATCGAGAGGTAATTCCTAAGTATGAAAAAAAACCTTGATGGGGTTCGATAACTTCTATTGGGGATAGCTTTGGTTTTCACGAGTCCTGCTTTTGTTTGGAGCTGTAGCACTGTCTGCCATTTATTCATAGGGTATCTTATGTATTTTATAATTATTGTTGCTACTTTGTTAATGGCTAGTGTTTCGAGGGTCTATGTGTGGAGAACACTATCAAAAGCCTTTTGGTAGTCGATCCAGGCCATACTAAGGCTTTTCTTCTTTCTACGGCTGTCTTCAGTTATGGCTTTATTAATCATTAGTTGATTTTCACAGCCATATGAGCCCTTGCAGCATCCCTTCTGCTCTTCTGGAAATAGGTTTTTTTCTTCCAGATGCTTGCTTAATCTTTGCGATATTATTGCAGTAAAGGCTTTGTACATTGTAGGGAGACAGGTTATAGGTCTGTAGTTGTTATTATTATTATTGTTATTATTATTATTATTATTATTATTATTATTATTATTATTATTATTATTATTATTATTATGACATGTGGATAGGAAATGGAATAAAATTACAAGTAGGGTAGTCATGCTGAAAGAGAGCTACCATTGAAAGGTCAAACCAAAATGCTGCATGCATATATTGCCCCATCATATATTGCCCTTGTTTTCTCTGGACAAGATCACTTCTTGAGAAAAAAGATGTGTTCAATAGTTAGGAGACCCATCTATTGTTAACATCCTTACATAGAGAACTTCGCATGCCATACTGCCAATGATGAGACATGTGTTAGAAGTATGACATCTGCAAATATTTCTAGATAGAGCGGAGGTAGATTTGCCTCAGTTCATCTCTTTGACAAAGTTGCAGCTTGCATCAAGCAGAGACCTAGACTAAGAAATTGTCTAGAATACTATCAGGACACACAGTACTCCACCACTTAGGCAATACAGTCAATGGAACTTCCATTTTGACTTTCTATAGAGAACTAGTGGTGGAGAAGAGCAATAACATTCTCAAGGAAATTTTAGGTTGGCCTTTTCTGGAGAACTATCAGCACAAGAACTGTGGATAATTTCTGGATATCCCTAGTCTGTAAGTGTTACTGAGGGATATTGTAAATTCAGTGTGCAAGCATTGCTGATGAGTGGTGTTTCATCAAACAGCTGTTGTTGTGGGTTGGCTGTATCTGGTTGTCAATCAAGTCAGTCATGAAGCTCCTCTATCATATGTCTCTGGCTTGAAAGGGCAGGCAGTTTCCCTTTAACTGAAAGGTGGGTAAAAGTGGTGAGCTTGGTATGAGCAAATAAGCCTATGCTGAAAATGCTCCTACTTGTAGGCTAGGAAGAGCAGATGACAGAGGTCACTTGCCCTTGGTAGCCAGGGCTATTGATTTTATGTAGGGTTTCCTTGAATGACCCTTTACAGTGATTCATCCTTTTGAGGAATTTTGTTTGTTGAAATTTTGTTGGGGCTTTGGTACTGATATCTTTTATACAGTTCAAGTGAACGCCTTGCTATGATTTGTCACTTTGTCATTGTCTTCACTCCTTTGAACCCTTATGTCTAATGAAGAAATAACTATCATCATTATTCATCATCATCATCATCATCGTTTAATGTCCGCTTTCTATGCTAGCAAGGGTTGGACGATTTGACTGAGGTCTGATGAACCAGATGGCTGCACCAGACTCCAATCTGATCTGGCAGAGTTTCTACAGCTGGATGCCCTTCCTAATGTCAACCACTCTGAGAGTGTAGTGGGTGCTTTTACATGCCACTGGCATGAGGGCCAGCCAAGTGGTACTGGAAAACAACAACAACAATAATAATGCAAATAATTGAAATACAAAAGATGTGGCATCTTAAAGCGAGAACTATTCCTGTTATTGTGGATGCCATAGGTATAATAAGAAAGGGATGTCAAAAATATTTAGATAAGATCCCAGGAAAACCATGTCTCAGAGAAATCCAAAAGATTGTGCTGACAAGTACTGTCCACATCCTTAGAAAAACCCTATCAATTTATATGTCTGTGCTGTATTACATGAAGATATTCCACTACTGCCTCGCCACCTCCCCTCCCCAAACTTTCAGTCATACTGTAACGTTTTTTATCCTTCACTTGCCCTAGGATGCTGGGTGTGTCTCAGTAAGTGATTGTAACAGATATGCAGATTAAAAGTAAATAATAATAACACCATCATAGTAAATCATTGTCCCTTTGCAATTTGGATTGGCAGGGTCAGAAGATGTACCTTTATCTAAAGAGGGAAAAACAATCATTGGAACTTTTTGTATTGGTAATCAGAGACAGACTTGGGAAGTTGCCAAGCATCTGACCACCAATATTTTTCTTGCCAAGAGTTTTGATATGATGGTCTTGGTCTGCTTTAAGTACAAGGAGGTAGAGATGGAGATGGGGAGATGAGGTAGAGAGTGAGAAGGAAATAAGTAAATAATTATATAAAAAAAACATAATTGAACTAAGCAAAAATGAAAGATGTAATTTAGGTGAAGAAGTGGGGTTGGAGATGAGAGAAGGAAAAAGAAAAATCTATATCAGATATTTTGATTATGATCTACTTATATCTCTTTAATTTGAGTAAAACTTGTGATGTAAGTAATGTCCCACAAAAGAAACAAGTGGTTTTATATTGTTTCATTTCTTTTCTTCTCTTTCTTTCTTTCTTTCTTTCTTTCTTTCTTTCTTTCTTTCTTTCTATCCATGATTTTGTTCAGCAATTAGGCTTCCATGTAATTTTCTTTATATTTTTGTTTATTCATTTTTTGAAATCAATGATATTTTGTGAAAAAATAAAATAAATTAGTATTAAAAGTAATTATCTGCTGCTATCATCATCACCATTATTATCACCACTACCACTCTCATCATCTTTATGACTGGCTGAGAAGAATTAGGCATAAACCCTATACTGAAGAATTTCAAACCATCACAAAATGACCATAGCTTTCACATAAGGAAGCAGTAAAAACATATAAAGTGGCAGAGTTCTACAAATAAGGGTAGAATATGGGAAAGGGGGAAAGGAAGAATTGGAAACATTGTTATTGTCTAGGTTGAAATTAAAGAATATAAACAGTCCTGACAGAATTGGGGCAATATTTGTTGATAATTATATACTATAATCCAAATACATACACAAAAGATTACAAGGAGTAACAATTCATACAGACAGGGAGATTTGAGAAAATTCTTCCATATAATTAAGAAAGACCATCAAGGAAAAAATTTCCCCTAATTTGTACTATTCCAATGTTAATGATATTTGTAGAAGAACTAGAGAAACTAGTCAGATGCAAAAATCCAGAAATGAAGGTATCCAAAGTTTGGGGATTAACAATAAAAAAGAACTTCCCTAAATTTTGGTACCTGGAAATCATTAAAAGTGATGGCATGTAATATGCAAATCACCAAACATAAAGGCACACGCACACACACACACACACACACACACACACACACACACACACACACACACACACACACACGTGCACACACACACACACACACACACGTATGTGTGTATGCAGGTGTGGTTGTGTGGTAAGAAGCTTGCTTCCCAACCACATGGTTCCAGGTATTTAGGTATGGTTGGGGGTATCTTGTCATGGTGTATGTATGGAAGGGGGTGTTTATAGGGTTGTTTGCCATCGTGTTTTGATGGTGGGGAGTGGATTTGTTTGTTGTTAGGTTTCTTTTTGTGTCCCGTTTTATTCTTCAGGTATGGGTTGTCTGTGGTGGTATTTTCTTTAGAATGGGATTCGCACCTGTGAAAAAAATTGTTATTCTTAACCCAGTGTTGGAGGGAGGTTCTTTCCTCTTTTTTTCACAAGTTTCTTTCCAGAGTTTAACAATATTTTTAGGTGAGTGTTCGTCTGTGTAGTTGTTTATTTCCTGAAGCATTTCTTCATCGATGTTTTTGTATTTTTCTTGTTTGGTTGAGGCTCTTAGTTTTAATAGCGCAATTTCTGAAGTAAAATGAAAGAGAGAAAAAATAAAGAAGGAAATGAGTGGAAATGTTACCGGCGATGCTCTAAAAGGAATGACTCTCCCCAGACACAATAGAATATGCTTCAGCACACGAACTCACATAAAGAATCTTGCAAATAAAATCCCGAAACGAAAGATGTTACCTTCGAAACACGCATTGAGTCGAACCAGGGGCAGCTGATGAAGGGGAATTTTCCTTGTTTTGTTTGTCCTGTACTCTGTTTTTTCGTTGTTAAAAAAAGTCCGTTTCCTTGTTTGATTTTATGTTTTCGTCTCTCGTTGTGTTCTACATTTATTTGTGGTGTCCTGTACCCGTATATATATGCTTGTATATATACATGTAGATGTAAGTATGTACATATATGTATGTATATATGCATATATTTTATTTATTTATTATATTGTTATTATATGACTGAACGCATGCGTTGTTTCCCTTCTCCAAGTAAGTTTTTATTTATATATATATATATATATATATATTAAGGAAACAGAAATACAATTGACATACTATAAATTTATTTACATTATAATGTAATATAATTATACTATAAAAAGATATAATTGGATGTTTTCCATCCCTTTGAAGGAAATTGTTTTTTCCTTGGATTGAATATATGTGTGTGTGTGTGTGTGTGTGTGTATGTATTGGGTCATCCCATGAATAATGCGTTTTTTTCAATTGCATGAACTAAAAGTCAGAGGTGGACAGGATAAACTACCTGCATCAACTTGCTATAAAAGCAGGTAGTAATTTTACCTTGGACTTATTCTTAGTGCAAGTTTTGAAGAGTGCAATTCGATTTTAACAGTTACTTTTTCAAAGCTATAATGGAAGTGACAAAGGAGCATATTTGGCATATTTTGTTTTATGAGTTCAATAAAGGCAACAGTGCAATGGGAAGTGTGAGGAATATTAATGCAGTGTATGAGGATTGGACAATAAGCATAAGCCAGTGTCAATGGGGTTCCAGAAATTCTGAGCCTTGCGTGGATGAAGACCTTTTTTTGGCTTGGGATGCCAGTGTTTCTTCTTTCCTAACCCACTGTCTTCAGTGCTTGCCATTTTTATAGAGAACCTATTTCTTGTCACCGGTCACATATTGTCTAGAGAAAAGATCTCTGGGTGTACACATTCATACATATACAATATTTTGAAATTAGTACTGGATAAGGATGAGGAGGAGAAGAAAGAGGAGGAGAAAGTAGAGGATAGTAGTAGAAATATTGGTGGTGGTGATAATGATGATGATGATAGTAGAAGTGTTGGTGGTTATAGTTGTGGTGGTAGTAATGTAGTTATGGCAAAAGTGGTGGTGATGATGATGACGATAGTCTCCAAGTCTATATAGATTCATAAGGAGGGGAAATGTTGTGAGGTTCATGCGTGTGCTTATTTCTCTCAGTATTGGTGGCATAAATAGAACCGAATGGCTTCCATGAAAACCTGAATGGTGATCAAAGTACTCACTTGCCAATAGTTTGATTCTTAATCTACAATTATATTAATTAAAGATTTACAGAGATACAAGTAAAACAATTTTTTAAAACATACCAGAAAAACAATGTAAAACAGAAATTACTTTCTAGAAAATTTACTGATTATGTTTTCTCCTTCTTTGTGTTTTCATTTTTCTTTTTAATTAAATATACTTAAGACATATTAAATAATAAAGTAGAGAGAATTAAAAGCTTAAAACATTTAAAAATATTTTTCTCTTCTTTTCTGTGAAATATAATGAAAAATTGCTACTAAGTCCAGCAAGTTAAAAGCAATTGCTTATAAATAATTTGTCTTTGATGTCTTAGAGAAATTCTGTTCCAAATATTTCGAAAGTTATATATTTTTGTCACTTTTTTAATGATTTTTTTACCATTATTGTTTCCATTGGATATCTTAGGAACTACAATATATTGTAGTTTTTTTTTCTGTTTGCATATGTTTTTATTGTTTCAACACTGATGTATGGAGAATTTTGGTTGAATCAGCAGCTAAGATAGATGACTGTAGGTTCCATTTTCCATTCTACTGACTTACAACATCCATTTTTTTTACTGTGGACTTTGGTTGGAGGTAAAGTTGGATAAGATATGAAGCATTATTAAAATAGATTTTGATCTGGGTAGACACAAGAGGGTTCCAATGTAGATATACATTCTAGCAACATTTGAGCTTATAATGTTTCTTTATTGTCATTGTCATAATTATCATCATCAGCAGCATCAGAATTACCATCATCACACTACCACCATCAGTATCTCCACCATCACCACTGTTGCTGTGTATGTATGTGTGTGTGTGTGTGTGTGTGTGTGTGTGTGTGTGTATATACATTTGTAAAAAGCACCCACTACACTCACGGAGTGGTTAGCATTAGGAAGGGCATCCAACTGTAGAAACATTGCCAGATCAGACTGGAGCCTGGTGCAGCCTTCTGGCTTCCCAGATCCCTGGTCGAACCGTACAACCTATACTAGCATGGAGAACGGACGTTAAACGATGATGATGATGATGATGATGATGATGATGATATAAATACAAAATGGGACAAGAACGCAAAACAAGCTGAAATTGCAAAGATAATCTGGAACTTGACTGAGGAAAGAAAACTCTGAATGACCCATCCCTGTTTTCTTTGTATCCTCTGTCTGGAAGTTTTGTTGTCCCTTTCTTGTATCACCTAACTGTCTGGATGTTTTATGTTTTTGTCCCATTTTGCATTTTTTTTATATATATATATAGCGGCTTATGTACACTTTGTTCTCTTATATGTAAGGTGTCTACCATTTTGGCTTTCATACTCCAAAAAATATCCACCAAACCTTCTTCAAATCACATCCTCTTGTTATTTAAAGAAGGATGTATTGATTATTCTGCAAAAATATGGCAGAACTGCTAGACCTGAAGTCACAATGATCATAAGTTTTTTTTTCAATCTGTATTGATCCAGATTCAATCTGCATGACAAAATTAATACAAAATCAAGACAACAAGCTGAATTTGAATGAGATCAGCTACTATTTTTAGCAGGTGAACCATCTATGTAGTGGCGCCTTTGCTATTTTTTGCTGAGATGGCTGATGGCGGAATCAGGTGAGTGTTGAGAAAAATTATTTAGTTTATGTCCTTAATGTTCTGAGTTCAAATCCCACTGAGATCAACTCTGCTGTTCGTTTATATAATCAATTATAATGTTCGTTTATATAATCATTTATATAATCAATGAAATAATCACAGAACATAAACCTACTTCATGCAACACGGAAAATATTTTAATACTTGCTCAAATAATCAAATAAGTAAACAGATGAATAAATATAAAAAAGCTAAAAAGAAGAAAAGCAATAAGAAATAACCAAACAGTTGTGGAAATAAATTAAAATTTTGTTATTTATTCAGAAAGTTCTGGAAAGTTTTCAAGATTTAATAGAAATTCTTTGTTATTCATTCTTCATTTCTTTCATTCTTGTTGCTTTCATTTATGTTGTTGTTTTCCTTCTTTAGCTGCTGTTATTGTATGCACTTTAAGTTGACAATGATAGAAGAAATTTTGCAGATGCAACAAAGGTGTCACTGTTTTGAAACACTGTCATACACAGTGACGTTCAGTGTATGTACTGTTTGTCATTAAAGCTCTCCTGTACTTGTAAAACAAGGTGTGATATAGGAAAACATGCATTCTGTGAAATATTTTTCTTACTCGTTTATTTCTCATTTTTCCTGATTTTAGAAAATTGAAAAATTTACTGTAAGCAAACAGACATATGTACATGAACCCCCCTCTCTTACTCTCTCACTCTCTCTCTCTCACATACACACAGAGAAAGAGATAAACAGAAAATGAAATGTAATACAAGAATAAAGGTAACAATTTATGAATTAAAATCACATACATGCTAGCATTATCCTCTTCACCACCACTACCACCATCGTGATTATGTATATCAACTCCTACCACTACGACCATCATCACCTTCATCATCATCACCACCACTACTACCACCACCACCACCACCACCACCACCACCATCACTATCACCACCATCATTTTCCCCAATAATCTCCATTATCATCATCATCATCATCATTATTATCACAGTCCCATCTCTCCCAAACTTACTTCTACTATGGATATTCTTATCTCCACCACTTTTTTCTGAGCCTGAATGAAATAGCAAATGAATCGTGTTCAAATCTCTGTCAAGCATCTTTAAGAAGAAAGAATAAAAATGCATATCAGAATAGTTTTTAATCTTTTTGACTACATCAAACACAGGAGATCAAATATTGGTGGAAAAGTTTATTACTGGTACACATCTTTGGAAAGGTTTATAGTTACTGATATACAGTACATGGAAAGTTAATACATACTAGTATACATTATATGACTATTTGAAAACAATGTTTAAAATCTACAAAAAATTTATAAATTGTATTTTGTTTATTGTTTGGTTGGAAGAGAAAGCAGTGCCTATTACTTCCAAGAATGGTTTATGGGGTAAGATATCCTCAAATTAGAGGTCTGGTCTGGTTGTTTGCAGCAGAGTGGACACCACTAAAGTTCATTCAAGATGCCAGGTGGTGTGTGTCAACACATGGGATGGGTTAAGTCTACTGCTCAAGTAGGCCATGCTGAGATTTGAACTCAGAATGTAAAGAGCCTGAATAAATACTGCAAGGCTTGTGATCCAACATTCTTGAAAGGTAAAATTGGTCTAGGTGGGATTTGGTCCTCTCAAAAAACTCATCGCAGTGCCACTCTGCATGTTTGTGGAGCATCTCTGAGACAAATGGTGAAGTTTATGTAGTCCAGGGCTGTATTCAGGAATAATGGGAATCACGAGGCTGAGCTGAATGCTAGAATTGCCGGTACTGGTACAGTAATATGCCAGTTCCAACATTCCATCCTCAGAAGAGGAGTGGTTGGTAAAAAAGTCAAACTCATTATCATCAGTTAGGTTTTTATGCCTATCCTTACCTATGGTCATGAATATTGGATAATGACCAAAAGCGTACAGGTGTAAATACAAGCAGCCAAAATGGGTTCCGCTAAAGTGTCTCTGGAGTAATATTGCTCAACAGGTGTATAGCTTGGAGATCAAGGAGTTTCTCCAGGCCAAGCCATTTCTTCTGTGCATTGAGAGGTTCCGGTTCTAGCACTATGGATATGTGGTTAGAATGTCAGAAAGAATTGCAGAATGGATTCTTGAAGCCAAGTCAACCAGCAGGATACCTTGGGGTAAACCAAGACTCAAATAGTTGGATAATATTCATAGTCTTAGTTGGTCATGCTTAGGAATCTAGTTAGAAAATCTAAGGATGATTGCTTCTGATAGGATCCTATGGAGGAGGTACCTGAGGTCTCTACTCTCATGACCTCCTCAAGAATAGTGTAAGGAGAAGATGGATGAATGAAAGGAGAATATGGATGGATGGACAGACTCAGAATGAAGAGAGAGTCAGAAAAAATGGCGCAGCACATTCTGTCCTATGCTCTAACATCATCATCATCATCATCATCATTTAGCGTCCGTTTTCCATGCTAGCATGAGTTGGACGGTTCGACTGGGGTCTGTGAAGCTGGAAGGCTTCATCAGGCCCAGTCAGATCTGGCAGTGTTTCTACGGCTGGATGCCCTTCCTAACGCCAACTACTCCGTGAGTGTAGTGGGTGCTTTTTACGTGCCACCCACACAGGTGCCAGACAGAGCTGGCAAACGGCCATGAACGGATGGTTCTTTTACGTGTCACCCGCACGGGGGCCAGGCGAGGCTGGCAACAGACATGAATGGATGGTGCTTTTACGTGCCACCAACATGGGGGCCAGACAGGGCTTAATTTACCTTCCATTTTATTAACCATACTGATGTATAACAAAATAATAAATAAAGCTTTAGACTATATTTTATCAAAACCAAGTCACATTCAGGGACCTATAGTGATGATGTTCCAGTGCACTGGGGTGCAATGTTTCAGAACCACTGCATTAGATATTGTACAGATAATTACCTTATATTATTATGACAGGGATGTCTTTGATCCTCTTTCTACTCAAACAGGATTGACCTGGAGTTAAACAGCACTCTTACTACCCACCACACCAGCATACTAGTGATGTCCATTCATTTGCTATTATTTCGATCTTTGGTTGAAGTTACTTACTACTTCTTTGGTTCTTTTCTTTGTTGTTATTGTTTAGCTGTTGTTTAGCTTCTGGCAAATCTGCATCAAGCAGACCTATGATTCAAGCTGTGTTTTCTCCTTTGTGATTTGAGGTAGATTTGGCTGCTGTTTTTAGATGCCTGAGTGACAATGAGACAAACTCTTTTTCTGAAGCACGAGAAAGTGTATGATAACAGGTGGGTCTGCGGGGAGTTGCCATAAAGAAGATGACAATGGTAACAAAGAGGAACTGGAGAACTGCTTGAGAAAACAGAGGCCAACAGAGTTGAGAAGTGAATGAAAAGGGAAGAAATCCAATATTCAGACCGTTTGGGATCCCAAAACCTCATGGCAAAAACATGAGCATTGTGAAATAAAGGAATCAGCCAACTGATCAACAAGAACAAGCTACTATGACTGCAAGAGCAAAAGCAACAGAAAAGGAACAACAAGAGCAAGATCTAAAGCAGTAAGATAATAAATAGTAATAGGTCTCTATAACTAGCACTAAAATAATAGAAGGCACAGTAATAAAAAACAAAACAACAAAACAAAAATAACATGACAACAGTAATACCAATAATGGCAACAACAGCAATTTCTCTCTGCAATTTTACTGTTACTCAGAAGGACAACAGTGTCAATGGAAATTATATGAAGACACAAAAAGATGACAGGTGCAGAAAACAAAACATTCAACTAAATGGAAAATCTTTTTATTTTGTAAGAACATTTAAATATAAAGAAACAGGAAAGAAGAGAGATAAGAAAGGAAAAGAAAGAAAAGGAAAACAAGGGTGGGGTGGGGGGTAAAGCAGCAGAAGATGGAGGTGGTGGGGGTGATGAGCCACACATTCCAGAACAAGTGGGGTGCTCGGCCGTACCCTGCACTAATGACCACAAGGGTATTGTCATGGGGAATGGCCAGTGACCCTTGCAACAGCAACAATTTTACCTCACAGGGCTCAGTTCTCTGATGGGCCACTGTTAACCTTATTTTGCAGGGGAAGGGGAAAAAAAAACAACCACTTTAGCCAAAAAATAAAAGTAAAAAGGTCCCTAATAAATAGTATGGGGAACAGTGATAGTAATAATCTTTTTTACTATAGGCACAAGACCTGAAATTTGGCGGGAGGAGGCCA
This sequence comes from Octopus sinensis, assembly GCF_006345805.1. NCBI lineage: Eukaryota > Metazoa > Mollusca > Cephalopoda > Octopoda > Octopodidae > Octopus > Octopus sinensis. The sequence continues at coordinate 26,858,319 of NC_043004.1, forward strand.
GTCAATTAGATCAACCCCAGTATGCAAGTGGTACTTAATTTATTGACCCTGAAAGGATGAAAAGCAAAGTTGACCTCGGCAGAATTTGAACTCAGAACATAAAGACAGACGAAATACTGGTAAGCATTTTGCCTGGTGTACTAACATTTCTGCCAGCTTGCCACCTTTACAGTGATAGTAATAATAATAATAACTGTAGCAACTTTTACATGAAGTCAAATTTGGCAGTCTGTCATGCAGCTGTGTGTAAACAGACATTCCCTCAACACTAAATGAACACAGAATTTTTCAAACCTATCACAATTACAATAAAAAAAATTATATGGAAGAATTTTGTGAAACCCAGCTGTCTCTTCACCACAGGAGGTAAAGCAAGGCAAAAAGAAAATAGTCTTATAACTCAGATTATAAGAAAATGGAATTGGATTAAATTTCCCCCTTTTGATATATTGCACAACAAACATTCCAAGGTCATATTAGGAAAAACTATCTGATTTGTAAAAGGTAAAAGCTATGACACTGTTTGCTGTATGTTTGAAACTAAAAATGCAGCCAAAATAATAGGGTGGAATTGTCTGATACACCTCTGACTATACAACTGTGCCACAGTATATGAGTCAAAGAAACACAATAAGAGTAATCACAATAAGAGACACTGGAAATGATGTGAACCTATGGTTTATAGTGATCTTTGTGTTGCCCGATTGGAATATGATCAAACAGGGCTAATGAAAGGTGACCTGTAATGAAGACAACAGTCCATGTTTCAATTCCAATATCCTTTAAACTTTTAGGTAACTCTCTGGGAGTTGTGCCAAGTGCACCAATTATGACAATAAAAATTGTCACCCTATTTTCTATAATCTCTTTATCTCACAGGCTATTTCTCAATTTTCTCATTTATCAATATTATTATTAAAATTTATATTATTGCTGTTGCTGATGTTATTATTACTATTATTATCATTATTATTGTTATAAGAATTGTTACTTGTTTTTTAAGACTATATTTCTTATCCTATTTTCCTTGCTATTGAATTTGTTATATGAAAATTAATTGCACATTGAAATGTCTACATTTTAGCTTTTTAAATACACTCTCAACAAAATTATCAAAATGAAATAAGAAAACATGATAAAGAATGTGTCTCTGTGTGTATACACACACACATACACACACACACACACATATATATATATATATATATATATATATATACACACATACATATATACCCACCCACCCACCCACACATACACACATACACACACACATATATATATGTGTAAATATTCATATACATTATATACATGTATGTATGTTTCTATATGCATACATACATACGTACATACATACATACATATACATACATACATACATACATACATACATACATACATACAGACAGACAGACAGACAGACAGACAGACAGACGGACAGCCAGATAGATAGATATATTTGTGTGAATATATGTGTATGCATTTAAATGGTAAAATATTTGAAACTTCAAATTGGTAATTTAAAGTTATGCTATCTATACTGAAATTTCCATGTCAAAATTTAATCAGAAAAATATGTCAGTTTTCCTGTAGTTTTACAGATTATGTTACCACACTATACATTATTCATTGTTTCAATTACATAATTGTATCAATGGAATTTGCCTGATGTCTTGTGTTGAGACTAAGACAATGGCACAGCAGTGCTTATTGTAGCCATTATAAAGACATATAGAATCTTGTTTCATTGTAATATTGCTTTGAAATAGTGAAGTATATTTCAATATGTATGTATGTATGAATGGATGGATACATACATACATACAAGACATACAGCATCTCGAAAGAGTCCAGAAGCTGGCTACCCACATGGTTCATGGTCTCAAAAATTTGTCCTATGAAGAAAGGCTGAGGACGCTCGACCTTTATTCTCTAGAAAAACGCAGCCGCTGTGGTGATCTCATTCTCGGCCACAACATCATAAGCGGAAAGTGTAACCTCTCGAAAGAGCTGTTCTTCGCTCCTGCTCCAGAGCGTCGGCTGCGGGGTCATTCCGAAAAGCTCTACCTGTGACGATTTCATCTCAATCGAAGGAGAGGAGCTTTCTCCGTCTGGGTTGCGGATCCGTGGAAGAAGCTGCCAGACGAGATGGTGAAGATGCCGACGACCACTTTGTTCAAAGCCTCCCTTGACCTCAAGTGGCCTAAACTCTTTACATGAACACCACCCTTTACATGAACACCACTCCATGTCCCCCTACATGGCCTTGCTATTTGCTTTTGAGCCAAATTAACTAACTAACTAACTAACTAACATACATACATACATATAGCATATTTTAATTGCCTTAATAACTGAAGAGATGCCGGTGTAGGTTTCAGCCCCAACATCCAAAACTCGGAGTTTTACTATGGCAACCGAATAATTGTCACATAACTGTGTGCGTATGGTTACGTGCACATGTGTGTGTGTGCACGCGCACGTGTGTATTTGAATATAACTGCATGTATGAGTATGTGTATGTGTGTGTGTGTGCTTGCATGTGTGTGGATTTGTATACATGTATATGCATGGTTGCATATACATGTGCATCTATTTGATGTATGTGTGGGTGTGCATGTATGTGTTTCATGCGAGTCTGAGTCAACATATGCATATAGGAACATGTACATGGGTGTGCATGCACATGTGTATGTATGTACATGTGCGTATATGCGATTGCTATGAGCATTTTTACTCCTTTACTTTTTACTTTCTCCCTTTTGGTTTTTTCCCTTATTTAACGGTCATTTTCTTTACTATATTCTCATTGCCTCGATAACTGAAGAGATGCTGGTGCAGGTTTCCACCCTGACATCCAAAACTCAGAGTTTTACTATGGCAATCGAATAATTGTCACGTATTATATTTACAGATAATTTCCTCTATCTACACAATATCGAGGTCTCTTTTATTCTTTTGTTGTCTTACCATTACTATTGATATATATATATATATAATATATATATATATATATATATCTATATATATATATATAATATATATCTATATATATATATGTGTGTGTGTGTATATATATATATATATCTATATATATATATATGCATATATAATATATACATACATACACACACACACACACACACACATATATATATAAATATAACAATAAGGGTTTAGCAACAAGTTGCATGACCATATACCAAAAATTTTAGAAATAGCAGCCAAAAGACTACTATTTCCTTTTTCTACAAAAATATGTCTCCACAGACAACAATATTTGTTACTCACACATGGCAAAAAAGAAGAAAAATAATGAAATCAAACAGTCTTCGGTTAATATGCTGATTAGCTTTTTATATGTTCTGATGACGCTTGGTCAGAAATATAAGGGGCAAGTTCTACTAGCATCTTCAGATTTATAATTATCGAAATATTATGTTGACAAAGGAAATGAGTCTTATGATTCTAATCCAGAGACGCTTCTATAATTAATCGAAGACTGTTTGATTTCATTATTTTCCCTCTTTTTTGCCATGTGTGAGTTACAAATATTGTTGTCTGTGGAGACATATTTTTGTAGAAAAAGGAAATAGTAGTCTTTTGGCTGCTGTTTCTAAAATTTTCCGCATGTGGTCAAGTAACTTGTTACTAAACCCTTATTGTTATATTTATATATATATATATGTGTGTGTGTGTGTGTGTGTGTGTATTTTCCATCTTAAACTAAGTGTCAGCATAATACATTCACTGTGTACCAGCCTTTTAACTTTTGTTGTTTTATTTTTGATTTCCCCATATACATCCATCTATCCATCCATACATACATGCATACATTCATACATACATACATACATACATACATACATACATACATACATACACTGTGATTACTTTGGGTACCACTGATCAGCTATGCCTAACCTGTTCTTTGAAACCAAAGCCAAGTGTGTATGTATGTGTGTATGTATTCTTATAATTTTGTTGCTGCTATTGCTGTTGACTTTGCTTCTTCTCAGTATTATTTCTTTCAACTTTCTAGGGAATTTCCAAGGGAATTTTATGACCAGCTTTGTTTTGTTTTATTTAATTTTTTTTGTTATTCTTGTTTTGAAAAGTAAATTAGTAAATAAATACGTTAAGTAAAATAGTAAATAATTAAGTTAATAAATTAGTAAAATATGTCTAGCAACATATTTCAGGGTGTTTTTTAAACAAGTTTCTTACACTCATTTACAGGATCCACATAGGAAACTACTGGTCTAAAGCACAATTTTTCATGACCCCTGAAAAATTATCATGAACCTCCAATTTGCTGCATTTCATCTGTGGACTCAGAAATTTTGTATGGACCCCAGTTGAGAGATTTTGTATGGACTCCATCCGCCATATTTGCTGAACATTGCCCCATCTGATTATCATTCATTCTGCAGTCTTCAAAATTATTTCTATAGAAAAATATATGAATTCTGTAGATAAGGTTAGAACAGTAGTGGAGGAGTAGTTTTCGTCATGGGTAAGTGAATTTTGGAAGAGAGGCCTTGCAAGTCTACCAGATACATGGAAGGGCATTATAGAAAATGAAGGGGAGTATATTTTAGATTAAAAAAGAACTTTGTTTATCTTAATTTTGAAAAATAAAAGTATAAAAAAATGCATTATTTATGGATGACAGGGTGTTCAAAAGGTCTCTCCGCAGTAAATTTTTTTCATCCTGCGCATGCAAAACTTGACTATCACTACATGAATGGCTGGGTTTCAGCCATTGTGTACCCTTCAGTGTGTCGGCATGCTAACCATTGAAGAACTTACGTTTTTAGTTGAATGGGTGTTTCAAGCTGGAAACAAATACACAGATACTGTGAAATAGAAGTTCAGTGAAACTTTTACAAATACTGTTGTTTCACATTGTGGCACTGTGCAGGATTTGATAAGAAACTTTAGAAACACAGGCTCAGTGGAAGCCACAGTAAGAAGTAGTAGGCCTACTGTTCTTTTAGGTGAAACACTCTCCCATATTTCCAATAAATTGTTGGCAAGCCCGTCAAAGTCTTTATGCAAATTGTCACAGGAAATGGAAATCAGCTTAGGAAGTGCTCACATGGCTGTAAAAAAGAAATTAAATTTCTTTCCATACAAAGTGCTGGCCATTCAAGAATTGAAGACTACTGATCATGCTAAAAAGCTTCATTATTGTCATTGGTTCCAAAACTTTGTTGCCGAAAAAAGCATAGGAGTGCTGGATGGGTGTTTTTACACCGATGAGGCTTGGTTCATCTGTTGGGACACACAAATTCACAAAACACAAGGATATGGAACACTGAGAATCCACACAGGACACATAACTGAAAAAGTTGGAGAATGGAAAGCAATTTCGAGAAAGTGTCTTGTGGGACTGATATTTTTTGAAGACACCATCAACCCTGAGAGATATTGCTCAAATATTGTCTATTCATTTGTAGGCCAACTCGCTGAAGCGAAATTAATAATGCATACTTTCAGCAAGATGGAATTACAGCACATACTTCGTGCATCACCATGACACTTCTTCAAGAGATTTTCGGTGAGCAGATTATTTTGATCACCTGATTTAACACCACCTGGATTTTTTTTCTGGGGAGCAAGTAAAGGATCAGTGTACAAGAATCACTCAAAAACCATGAATGAGCTAAGAGAAGCAATCATAACCTTCATACAGTCCATACCACATCAGACTTTCCAAGATGTATTTAAAATATGTGTACAAGAGTTAACTTATGTATTGAAAATGAAAGACGACACTTTCAACACTTATAAAGTTTTTTGAAGTCTTGTAAAGTCTAATATATTCTTTTGTCGTCTTATACCATCTTATAAATATTTATTCTGCAATAAAATACTTACTGCAGAGAGACTTTTTGAACATCCTGTATATTTTTTTCAATACATGTATTTGTCAAGACATATAACTATTTACATATTGATATTAATGGAATTTCATTATGATATTCTATAATGGTGTTAACGGTTCTTAATCTATATAAATCTCTAATTCTGAAATGTGTGTGTGTGTATATACACATACATATATACTTGTATATATATATACTTTTTGGCTAGTTATATAAAAAAAAAATTTAAAGTTTAAAAATTTAAAAATTTAAAAATATTTATATATTATATATTATATTAATTATATTTATTGTTTTTTATGCTTTGGTTTATGTCTAGCACTGTTTGAGTTACCTAATAGTGGTTTTATCTCTAATTTAATTTATATATATATATGTATTACATATATATATATAAATTAAATTAGAGATAAAACCACTATTAGGTAACTCAAACAGTGCTAGACATAAACCAAAGCATAAAAAACAATAAATATAATTAATATAATATATAATATATATATATATATTTTAAAATTTTAAAATTTTAAAATTTTAAAATTTTAAAATTTTAAAATTTTAAAACTTTTAATTTTTTTTTTATATATAACTAACCAAAAAGTATAAAAAAGTTAAATATAATATAATAAGTAAAAATACACACACACACACACACACACATATATATATATATATATATATATACATATATATAAATAAAAACTTGGAGAAGAGAAATAACGCGTGCATTCAGTCATATAGTAATATAATAAATAAATAAAATATATGCATACAAACATACATATATGTACATACTTACATCTACATGTATATATACATGCACATATATATATATATATATATATATATATATATATGTGTGTGTGTGTGTGAGTACAGGACACCACAAATAAACGTAGAACACAACGAGAGACAAGAACATAAAAATCAAACAAGGAAATGGACTTTTTTTAAACAACGAAAATATATATATATATTGATGTTAATGCTTACCTTGAAGAGTTTGTTTGAATTATATGTATATATATATATATATATATATACACACACACATACGAATCCATATATATGTAACTGGGTGGTATATGAAGATGACTCAAGGAAAGAAAGACAGTGGCCAAAGTTGTAGTTAACATATTTATTTCTCCATTACATATAATTAAAGCCAAACCACAATGGTCAGGCATGTATAAAAACAGTGGGAAAGCATACTAGGTAACAAGATTGATATTTTCTTGTAAAAGGGTAAATAGCATTGGACTTACTTATTTCCTGTTGTTCTAACAGCCATAACTAAATAGATCAAGTGATGTTGTCGAAAGTGAAGTGAGTGAGTGAGAAAGTAAGAGAGTGATGGATAGGAGAACTGTATTGTTGGTGAATTCTATATCTGTCTCTATGACATTCTGTTGAGATGGTTTTGTTGCAGGATTGCATTCAGTGTGAAATGCCTTTAAAGTAGTGCAGAGGGAAAATGTGTCGGCCTGCTCTCTGTTGGTTTCTCTCACTCTCTGCTTGCAGAGCGCTGGTATTTATAATGGCCCATTCCAGTTAGAAAGATGGATATACCTTTAAAAGAGTAGCCTATGTCCATTTAGGTCGCTTGTTGTCCATTTGAACTTTTCCTGACACAGCAAGGTCGTGGGTCGAGTGGAAATACATCAATCAATGTTCCTTTTGAGAGGACAAAGAAATTTTCCTCGCTTGGTCAGAAAATAGCAGGTGAATTTGGAGAGTGAGAATTCTTAGATTTAATTTCAAATCTCAGCCAGGCATGGCCAAGTGAGGTCCCTATGCTTTGTATATTTTCTGGTGGCTGCAGTGACCCTGCAGAGTGGGCTGAGTGTTTTTTATGTGGTACCAGTGCAGGTGAGGTCAGTTTTGACACGGGTTTTATTGCTGGATGCCAACCATGCTACAGTGTGGACCGGATGCTTTTTAAGTGGCACCAGCACTGGCAGGGTCACCGACTAACTTTGCAGGAAAAGGAATCTTCGTGAGAGGAGGGGATATTGGAGGAGGTGATGATGGATAGTTAGAGTGTGACAGAGATAGAGAGGCAGAAAGAGGTGTCTTCCTGTAGAGGAGGTAGATGGTTATCTGGCCAAATAGAGAGGAAGAGAGAGGGAGAAAGAGTTAACAAGAAAGGAGACAGAAACAGATGTACTACTGTAAAGGAGAAACATGGTTACCTCAGCAGAGGTAAGAGCAAGAGAAAAGAAAGAGAGAGGTGGGAGATGGTGGCAAGATATATATATACATACATACAGGGTGCAATGGGTAAATTGTTACCATTTTATTTTTTTAATTTCCCACATGTGCATTATTTGTTTTTGATTTTGTTGACTGCACAGTATAGTAGGGGAAGTTGGGCACCATCTGTGAGAAAAGCAGCACCATGACGCTATTGGCTCTGCCAGAAATTTGGAAACGACATGCTGTACTGCTTGGCATTCATGCCCAAAGCTCCAATGCAAACAGATGGTGAACATACAGAACAACAGATGGCTTGCTATGTCACCAAAACATGTACCAAGAGTGATAAAAATCAAACATCCAGTCAACATCATGGTGTTTGGAGTGATCCCTAGTGATGGTGATGTTATGCTCCCATTCATCTTCTCACACGACCTTAGACTCAACATGGAGGCCTACATCAAGTGCCTGGAGGAGGTAGTGCTGCCCTGAGTCAAAAGGGTGGCTGCTGGAAGACCCTATGTCTGGCAACATGACTGCACCATACACACAAGCAGGAGAACTCAGTCATGGCTGTGAGACAATTTCTGTGACCACATCACCCCTAACATCTGTCCACCTAAATCCCCAGACTGCAACCTTCTTGATTGTTATGTGTGGGGTGTAGTTGAGTGAGATACCAATAAAACTCCTTGTAACATCCAAGTTGAACTGATGGCAAGGATTATGGCAACATTCACTGACTTAAACAAGGAGACCGCCCAGAAGAGTTGCAGGAGATTTCGAAGTTGTCTGGAGGCCGTGGAGGCAATGGCAATTTTATTGAATAAATTTACTCTTTAGTATTTCAAGATGTTTTTTTTTGTAATTTTGGCAAATATATCTGTTGAAACGAGATGTTAGCGTTATTTTCCTTTTTGTGTAATTTAGATGACAATATATTCATGCACCCTGTATATATTTATAAATACAAACACACACACACACACACACGCATGTACACACACACACACACATTCTGTTTCCAATGAGACTCAACAGACATGACCAGTATGACTGAAAGTTTCTTCAATACCTTCACATATTCCTCATTTATACTTTGGAATTTGCTACATTTTATGTTTTGGTAGTTTCTGGTGATAAGGCTAAGTTCTTATGCTGCAATCATAATCCTTTACTCTCTGTTTAGGATTTCATTTAGAATATACTTAATCCATTTTTGCTCCACAGTCTTTTGGGATTTTGCCAGTGTAAGGGATTTTATTGTCAATGTCTTCATTTTTTGTTCCATTTTTTATTTTTATTTTTCAGTATATTATTAATATTATATATATTATTTATGCCTGGAGAAAAATGCTACAGAAATCAATAATTGATTTAGAAATCAATATTTCATGCTATACTTTCTCCATTTTCCTTCAAACTGCCTTTCACCTTAATGTCTGTTATGCTTTATCTCTTTGTCTCTTCAAAGGCAATAAAAATTTTCTATTTTATTCATGTTTTCTAGTTATTTGTTCTAATTTCCCATTATTTTCTTTCTAGATATTTTTGTTGTCTCATAATATATATATTTTTTAATTATAAAAGAGTCCTTGTATTTATGGTAAATAAAATGCTCCAACATAAGTTTTTAGATTATGTGTTCTAAATCTTATTGTTTTTTTCCCTTCTTTCCTTATCTTGATCATTTCCACAATTACCAATTATTATAACTATAATCTATTAGAGGAACAGCTTTAATATTTAGCTTTCAGTTTTCAGTTTAGTTTTAAATATAAATTTCATGCCTCTTTAACATTCTCCATTGCAGTGAGTTAAGAAGCTTGCTTCCCAACCATGTGGTTTCATGTTCAGTCCCACTGCATGGCACCTTGGGCAGATGTCTTTCACTATACCCTTTGTTTCACCAATGGCTTGTGAATGGATTTGGTGGATGAAAACTGAAAGAAAACCAATGTATATGGGAAGGGGTTCTGAAAAGTTCCTGGCTTCGAGTAAAAGAAACAACAGTGGGGTCAGTTAATTATGATTCAATTCAACATATTTCTCTCTCAGATTCCTGCAAATTATTGCAGCAGTTTATCAGTTTTTCTAAGCCCTGTAAAAGAACTCAGAAGGTTGGACCTCCAGCCAGGCCTTTCACCTTTTCAGCACTCCCTTATATGTATACACATGCACACACACACACACACACACACACACCACACACACACACACACACACACATAAATGTACACACATACACATCCACGTGCACACACATGCACATACACTCACTCACATGCACAAACACATACACACATGCACACACACATACACAACTACATGCACATGCACATACACACGCACCACACATGCACACACACATACATATAACTATCTATGTATCATCCATAATGTACATAGTAGCCATAGATGGCTACTTTAATATTGCCTCAGTTGTGTATCCCACATTAAATGAGTGTGTGTGTGTGTGTGTGTGTGTGTGGTGTGTGTGTGTGTGTGTGTTTGTGTGTGTGTGTGTGTGTGTTGTGTGTGTGTGTGTGTGTGTGTGTGTGTGTGTGTGTGTGTGTGTGTGTGTGTGTGTGTGTGTGTGTGTGTGTGTGTGTGTTTGCGTGCATGTGTCTGTACTCTTGTCTTCATATCACAAGATGGTCATGAATGAATAAGACTGTCTCAGAAGTGATGTTGATCATTTCCATTTTTCCTATGAAACACATGTAAAGGGAAATATTACCTTGCTTGGAAACAGTTGAGGGTTGAAAATAAAAAGGTTAATTGGGTGTAAAAAATCTCCCTCAACAAATTCTGTCTGACTGGTGCAAGCATTTAAAAGTTATGTTAAATGATAACGATGGTGGTGGTAGTCTGGATTGTGATGATGATGATGATTATTATTATTATTATTATCATCATCATCATGACTTATTTCTTTCATTTTGTATGATGTACACTGCCATATCTTTCATTGATTTCTCATTACGAGGGTCAGCATAAAAGTTCATTGGCCAAGCAATATGATCTGTTAAGGTAGTGGGGCTCCGAAAGGGGTCTTAGGGAGTAGCGTCCCTGCCTTCCTGAGCTAGTTTTCCACCACATTTCTTAAAAATCATGGTAGAGGCCTTGGTCTTGGGACCCACTCATGCCTAGAAACTGAGGTTGGGGGTTGGCAAGGGCATACTTTCCATAGAAAATCCAGCTCCAAAAAAGCCTCATGATAGCAAAAGAGAATGGGTACCAGCCTGCCCAAAGCTTGGGATGGGCTTCACCTGCCTACCTCGGTTGCTATGGTATTGAGGTAGATTCAGACACCCCTGTTAACAGGGATAAAACCCGGATTTAAAACACTGGCTGATGATGATGATGATGAGAATGTAATCAAATGAGGTTTAATCTTCAACATAGTACTCCCTTGCAATCCACATACTTCTTTCATTGATGTTGTAGTGCTCGGATTCCATTGGTGAAGAAGCCTTCGTCCTGTTGGTTGAAAAAGTAATCAATACTAGATATGATGTCATCATCACTGCAATAATGCTTCTCAGCCAAGTGTTTTTTACATGCTGGGGAACAAATGATACTCAGATGGGGCCAAATCAGGAGAATAGGGATGAGGACCAACCAGTTCAAAGCCACAGTCATGCACAGGAGCTATTGAAACTGAGGACTCATGTGCTGGTGTATTGTCCTGATGAAACATGACCTCTTTCATCAGTTTTTCTTCGCATTTGGTCTTGATAGCCCTTTGTAACTGTGTCAGCAAGGTGGCATAGTACTCTCCATTGATGTTTTGGCCCTTTTAAAGATAGTCAATAAACACAATACCTTTTGCATCCCCATCACTTTCCCTGCCCATGAAACAATCATGGCTTTCTTTGGAGCAGTTGAGGAGAAGTGTTTTCACTGCATGGATTGTTTCTTTGTCTCTGGCTCAAAGTGATGGAGCCAACACTCACCATAGGTTAGAAAACATCCAAGGAATCCAGCTGGACCTGCCTCAAATAATGTCAGATTTTGCTATGATGTGATCAGCTTGGTGTGCTTTTCATCAGGTGTCAGAGACACTGCACTCACCAAGCAGAAACCTTCATCATGCCAAGTTCAGTGTGCAGAATATTCTCAGCGCTCTCATACAATATGCTATGTTGTTGCTGTTGATGTTCATTATTTTTGTTTTCTGTGGTTTTGGCTTAAAGCTTACAGTTCTTCAGTCATTCAACTCTATGATGTGTTTTAATATATATTAGGGGTGCTGAAAAGTTCCTGCTTTAAGGGTATCATGAAAGGCCTGGTTGGAGCCCAACTTTCTGAGTTGTTTTATAGGGCTTAGAAAAACTGAAGGATCACTGCAATAATTTGAGAGGGGAATATGTTTAATAAAATCATAATTAATCATAAAAGCATAATTATTATAAAAGCATAATTATAGGTGCAGGAGTGGCTGTGTGGTAAGTAGCTTGCTTACCAACCACATGGTTCCGGTTCAGTCCCACTGCATGGCATCTTGGGCAAGTGTCTTCTACTATAGCCTCGGGCCGACCAAAGCCTTGTGAGTGGAATTGGTAGATGGAAACTGAAAGAAGCCCGTTGTAAATATGTATATATATATATGCGTGTGTGTGTGTGTGTGTCTGTGTTTGTCCCCCTAGCATTGCCTGACAACTGATGCTGGTGTGTTTACGTCCCCGTCACTTAGCGGTTTGGCAAAAGAAACTGATAGAATAAGTACTGGGCTTACAAAGAATAAGTCCCGGGTCGATTTGCTCGACTAAAGGTGGTGCTCCAGCATGGCCGCAGTCAAATGACTGAAACAAGTAAAAGAGTAAAAGAGTAATCGATCCTCCTGTATTTTCTTTTACCGAAAGCCAGGAACTTTTCAGCACCCTATCATAAAACTTTCTATCCTTTTTCACCAATTTCATACTCATTGTGTCATCATTTACTGGGCACTTGGTGGGAAATTGGGAGTGACATTAGGACTTGCAAGCCCATTTTGACATCCTCTGATCACAGGTGACATTTATTTAACCCTACTTTGATTATGCTCCTAGAGTATACTCCTAGCTATGAATGTTTTTTGCCTCATATACTGGGACACAAATATGTAATTGGAGGTATGTTCAACAATTTCAGCCTATATTTTAAATGTGTAACAAATTAGTGTAATAGCTTTTGCCTTCTTAGTTAAGATAATTTCTCTCAATATGTCTTAGTGAGATTGTTGTGCAGTAAGGTAAATTTAATCCAATAATATTTTTTTGTAAGCAGGGCTATTAGATTTTTCTCTTCGCCTTTTCCTGAAATATTTTCTGTAGCAAAGAAATACTGCTGTACATTACAGAATTCTTCAATCACATTTTTTTCCTGCAACAGTGTTAGTTTGAAAAATTCTCTTTGTTAATTTAATGTGCAGGGAAGGTTTGTTTTCCCACAGAATTTGATATCACGTAAAAGACAATTCTGTTGTTGTTGCTGTTGTTGCTGTCACTGTCTCCAAGGTAAATTAAGTATTTCAGACATTTTTCAATATTGATTGCTCACCAAACTGTTTATTTCTTTCTCCTAAACATTTAGTTGTGTACTTGATTTTGATTTTTTTTTTAGCCATGGTAGTACATTGTCATGTGGCATAAGTATGTGTGGTAGCCATTTTGAATGTGAAAATATGTGTAAAATATGTCTAAAATCTTTCAAAGTTGATGAAAAAAACCTCATTTTTGTTGTTTTCTGTTCCTGGGTATCAAGAACATCTTCCGCCACTCCTGTAGTAATTCTTGTTCTTTTTATAAGTATTTCAAAGAAAATTCATTTGGTAATGCTTGAAATAAAATGTGTTTGGAAGGAAGCTACAAAAGTTAAAAATAATATCAATATTAACAACAACAACAACAACAATTATATTATGATCATCATTTAAATGCTCCAGGAAGATCATAATAAATATACATGATTGAAAGTTCAGTCATACAGAGTTTTAATAAAAAAAAAGGAGAAAGACAAAAAGATACAACCAACCAGAGCAAAGTAGTCATTCAGTTTCAATCTTTCATGCAAAGCATGTCTGGCCAAGCAGAAATATTACCTTTCATGGAAACAGGTGAGGTTTGGCATCAGAAAAGAACTCTGGCCATTGGATATCTGATTCAATGAATTTCATCTTATCCATGAGACCTTGAAAAGGTGGACATAAAATTGTTATGATGATGGTGGTGGTGGTGGTGGTGACTACGACGATGACGACGACGCTTCACCAGTTATTTGTTGACAACAATAACAACATCATCTTAAGCACAGCAAAAGAATATTCCATTTCTCAGCAGTTCAGAAACGGTAATACTTTGATAAGTTACTATGATCAATGTTAAAAATTGCAGCCAGAGAAAATAGCGTGAAGACATTCTTATAGATCATTAACAGATGACATGTTGCGATCATACATTGAATGATTTACCAATATTTCTCACTGATCAATATTGATCCTAGAAAATTACGGCTGCAATATTTGATATTCTTACAATTTCACATATTCAATATAAAACGTAGTGTAGCCCTGTAATGACATTGTCATTTATTGATGCTTAACTTACTGGTGCTTAACAAAGAATTGCTGCTGTCTAATCTTGTGGTAATTAAAGCATGAATAAAATCTTCATAATGTGGTGGTGATAAGATTTAATAAATGCTTGTTATTTTCTTGCAGTAAAGATATCTTTTATTGATATTGTTATTGAAATAGTAAAGATTGAGTAAATGGATACATCAAGACAGCAATATTAATTCAAACACATTAATAGTTTCAGCTAAGAATTATTAAATGTGATAGATATATTGGAAAGACTTTTCTCTATACTTCTTCCACCCTCTCCTCCCCATTCTCTCTTTCTCTATGTATGTGTGTGTATATGTATGTGTGTGTGTGTATACGTATATATATATAAAATAAAAACATGATGCAAAGGATTTAGCGGTACATATGTTTCTGGCTTTTATTAGACGGTTTATGCATTGATATAAACCGTCTAATAAAAGCCAGAAACATATGTACCGCTAAATCCTTTGCATCATGTTTTTATTTTGATAAATATACTCTATCACCTACACCACTAAATGGCATATACAGGTGCTTACAATTATCAAGTATTCACCCTGAATTTTATATATATATATATATATATATATATATATATATATATATATATATATATATGTGTGTGTGTGTGTGTGTGTGTGTGTGTGTGTGTGTAGGTATGTATGTATGTATGTATGTATGTATGTACGTGTGTGTGTATAAATAAAAAGTACACATTAAGTACAGGACATCACCAACGATTGAAAGATATGTAAACACATGTGAGAAAGGTACAAGACAAAATACCAAACGAAGATAATTCACTCATCTACTCCCCATTTCATGCTTTTAATGACAAGATAAGAATACTTCATAAGACAGCAGCATCCAGAAATTTCAAAAATATAAAATTTGTGGAGAGTCAAGGCTTCAAAAGAACAAACAACAACAGAGTGGACGTGCAGAGTAAACAATCGACAAAGACAAACATTATTGTGTATTCTTTATTTATTTATAATTGAACGCAACACAGCCTTCTCTATAATAAGTTCTTTCATTTATATACAACTAGCAGTATCGTCCGGCGTTGCTCGGGTTTGTAAGGGAAATAACTATATAAGCATTTTTAGAGAGTTATAGCAAAAAAATAGCAAAAAAATGCATTAAAAATGGAAAAATAATGATGGTAAATTTTTTTTTAAATCGTTGACTCATCGTAGACATTTTTAGAGAGTTACTTCCCTTATATAATAGCGAAAAAGGCATTACAATGGAAAAAAATGATGGTAAATTTTTTTTAAATCGTAGACTCATTGTAGACGTGCGCTAATACCCAGAAGGGCTCAATATGAATCACGACTATAAGATACCCGGTTTTGGTTAAACTGCACCGCAAAATGTGGGAGTAGTTAGGAATCTAAATCGTAGGAGACAGACACACAACCTTACTTTTATATATAAAGATTTCTGCGACTCCACACTGTTTTCTTTCTTTCTCTCTATTCCTCTTTAACAAAAATTTTTTTGTCTTGCTATTTAAACTTTTTCAGCTGACTTAGGGTAATTTTAGGGTGCTGAATCTGAAATCAGTTTTCAGACAACATGTATATTTTTTTTTAGTTATTCTCAGCATCAGATTTTCCAACCAATTGATAATATTGACAAAGTAGTAGGCTATGCTACCTGTTAAATTGCCACACAAGATGAGAATTTATTTTGCTTTGTTATCACTGTAATTATAATAAAGTTCTCCTCACAGTAGGCTATTGATATTTAGTTATAGCAAGCTACTCAGATTCCCTTTTCTTGATAACTGCTAGTGCTGTTAAAATGAAGTACATCAAATAAGAGAGCCAGGTTATATGAAAAGTAGCTTAGTAGTAAGTTTAGTTATTTATTTAAGTTTGAAATTTAGAGATGGAAAAAATTGTTTCGTGATAGCCATTCTATAATAATTTCAATGATCTTTTTGAGAAATTTATTTTGATGTTTTACAGTAACATTTATCATTGATTAATTTTATATTTTAGTTTACTGAGAGGCTTCCTTGAGTATTGATTTAGGTTATTACAGAAAAATTTGAGCAGAAAAGTTTGCATTAATCACCCAGATAGCTGTTATTATGTGTGTGGAAAATTATGCCAAAAGATCAGAGAAATAAGATTACAAAGAATTTTTAAATGCTTACAAGCTTTACATTGGGTGCAAAGTTGGGGACCAAGATAAACTGTGGGTGCCACATGTTTGCTGCAAAAACTGCTATATAGCACTAACCCAATGGCTGAATGGTAAACAGAAAAGTATGCCATTTTCAGTACCGACAATATAGCATGAACCAACAAACCACTATACTGATTGTTATTTCTGCTTAACTAACATCACAGGTTTCTCTAAGAAGAACAAATCCAAGATTGTTTATCCAGATTACCCTTCAGCTTTAAAACCAGTTATGCATGCTGCTGAAAATATTCCAATTCCAGAACCTCCCTCATCTTTTGGCAAAGATAGTTTAAGTGAAGAAAGTACTGTATCTACTTCAATTGAAGGTGTGCTAGTGACACAGCAGATCACTGTGATGAACCAGGATCTTCAAAAAAATTCCTCATTAAGTCAATTTGAGTTAAATGATTTAGTTAGAGACATGGGTTTAACAAAAGAAAAGTCAGAACTTCTGGGCTCCAGGTTGAAACAATGGAATCTTTTACAAGATGGTGTAAAATGCTCATATTTTCGAAAATGGCATACAGAATTGCATGAATTTTTTATGGAGAAAGACAGTATTTGCTTTTGTTGTGATGTTGAAGGACTCCTATATGGGATGGAATATGGCCATAATCCAGAAGAATGGAGATTCTTCATAGATTCCAGCAAAGCAAGCCTAAAAGCTGTTTTGTTGCATAATGGCAATCAAAAACTTTCAATACCACTAGCACATCAATCAACGGATAAAATTTTTCACTTGATTAAATATTCTGAGCACAAGGGGAATATATGCAGGGACTTGAAAGTTATTGGTTTGCTTCTTGGGTTGCAAATGCATCAGTGTTTTTTGTGCTTTTGGAACAGCAGAGATGACAAGCATCACTATGATCAAAAAGAGTAGCCTAAGAGAAGTGATTTCACTTCAGAGAGATACAACATTAAATATATCCCTTTAGTTGACCCTCAGAAAATTTCCCTTTTTCCCTTACACATTAAACTTGGCTTGTTTAAGAATTTTGTTATGGTCATGAATGAAGACAGTGAAGGATTCAAATATCTCAGTGAAAATTTTGCTTCTAGCAACAGTAAAGCTAAGATCAAAGCTGTGCTTTTAATGCACCAGAAATTTGCACACTATTTTGTGATGAGCTTTTTCAAGAAAAATTAAGCCCAGTGGAGAAAACTGCTTGGGAAAAGTTTGTTTCTCTTGTAAAAACTTTTTTGCGAAATGAAAATTCATCTAACTACATTGCAATTGTGAATGATTTCTTGAGAGCTTATAAGCAAGAACGTCTCAAAAAATTCATTTTGTCCACCCTCATCTTGACTTTTTTCCACCCAATATGGTGTAAGTGATGACCATGGTGAACAGTTTCATCAACAAATCAAAGAACTAGAAAGCTGCAACAGTGACAGACTTACACCAAACATGCTGACTACTGCTGGTTTTAAAACAAGAAACAGACATGTAACATAAGCTTAAAAGAAGATGCCAAAGCTATTTTTGAAAAATATAAAATTAATAATATTCACTTTACACTTTTGTTTTGTTTTTTATTGGTTTTAGAGATACTTGTCTACCAAGTTGCTATTGTTCTTATACCAAATAACAGTAATTTATGCTTAACATAACATTCATTTTATTTGTAATGAATTTTCACATTATTGTAATTTTGATAGTATAATAATGATAGCACAAAACCATGATGTGCAAGAGCAAAAATGATTGCCAATTCGGAATTAGTGCTCTCAAATTACCTATGAGCACCATTTCGTCTAATAGTAGAAAATATTTTGTTACCCATTACAATTCATCTTGGCCTAATGGACCTTAATGTTTGTCTTCATTGATTGTTTACTCTATACATCCACTCTGTTGGAGAGCCCTAACTCTCCACAAATTTTATATTTTTGAAATTTCTGGATTCTGCTGTATAATGAAGTATCCCTGTCTTGTCATTAAAAGCACAAAATGGGTAGTAATAAACAGTCGACAACTGATGAGGAGTTACTCTCTTTTGCTATTTTGTCCTGTAGTGTTTATGTATTTTTCACTCATTAATGATGTCCTGTACTTAATGTGTATTTCTTATTTACTTATAATTGAATGCCATGTAGCCTTGTCCACAGTAAGTTCTGACATTCATATATATATATATATATATATGTACAAAACATTAAAAATAAGAATGGGGAATTATACATCCTCAAAAGTTTGTTTATTCTAGTACACATGGACAAAACCAGCAATATATACCACTTAGATTATAATCTGTACTACCCTCTAATTAAAAACGAAATTCTGAAAGACTATAAAATAACCTCAAAAACAACCTCATAAATATTAACTTGTAGGCTAAGTAGTAGAGAGGTTGAATTCAGAGAATAGGACCGAACTCTATCTTCATAGAACTCCTAGAATTAAACTGAGGGACCATAAGCCTATCTTCATTACTAATCCCTTGGTTAGACTTATATGCCCCTCAAAGTCAGATATAGACAGAATTAAGTTTATCATTGACAGACACATACCCAAGCTTAGAAATATAATTAAACTTAACTTATGGTCTAGTTCATATTAAGTAATTGACTGGTTCACTGACATTAAAGATAAAAAACATAGTTCACACAATTAAACATTTCAAATAACAATGCATCCATTAACATGATTCTGCATAATAAAGCATTAATATTCGTGATGAAAAACTCTAGTTTATCTAAAGAAGAAGTAGACATGATACTGACAATCAGAAAATCCATTATCGAATTTGATGAGTTTCACATTACCCTCAGATCTAGCAGTTCCACTCAGATAATGGACTTGGTAGGTATTTATATCCTATAATGTATCAATAATGAATTTCCACAAATGGGTAGAGGCTGGGGTTACTTATGGTAAGTAAATCTAGCAATGTAAACATGGAAAAATACAGAAAAAATGCTATTTAAATTATCTAAGGTCTATCTCCATTGAAATTGAACATAGTAAGTGAACTTCTTAGATGTTACCTTGTGTTTGGGTAGAGGAGAATATCGACCATACCACAAACCCAATGATAACCTTAAATACATTAGTTTTAACTCAAATCATCCCCAAAATATTACCAGCTTAATTGTCAAAAATGTTTCTATTCGTGTTTCTGGATTGTCTGAAAATGAAGAGATCTTTAGAAATATTGAAAAATAATGCCCTAATGAAAGCTGTATACAAAGATAAATTAATATACAGGTCGTCGTCAACTTACAACTACAATTGGTTCCGACTGACTAGTTGTAAGTTGATTTATTTGTATGTCGGCCTGTAGGCTTTGTTTTATATTTTTACATTCTTAAGGTACATTTTCAGGTAAAAGTCACACACAACATCCTGTATTATTCTATTATACTGGCCTTAGTCAAAAATTTCAGAGTCTCAAGCAGTCACCTTATAAACAAATATGACAATACCTCACTGTCTCCACGACAGGATAGTCCTCCAACGCAATAGCGATCGATAACCAAAACCTTGGGGAAGCATTTGTTACCTGATATCATCCGTAGACAGGTTAATTTCTAAGAAATTAAACCCATTAGATTTCAACTGGACCATTTATTGTTGCTACTGGGAGCTGGTGCCCCAAATGTCATAAAGTCGATCGATTGTAAGTTGTATAGGTTGTAAGTCAGCGACAACTTGTATATCCCTAATAATAAGATATAGGCAAATCTGAATAGAATCTATGCTTCAAACCAAATAGTTATTAATAATAAAGATAGTAAATGTAAAATGAAGAACCACGACAAGGATATTGTGACTTGCACTCACCAGATCAAGAATTACTAAAATAAAAATAGTTGCATATCAAGTAAAGATGGATAAACTTTTAAGCCAAACATATTCACATAAAAATAAGGCAGCTACCAAAATTAATGGCCTACCCCAATAAAAGAAAAAATAAATCTTGACATATTATAGTATAATGCAGTTTCCAGAAAGCAAGTGGCAACAAATACACCTGCAAAAGTTTTCACTGCATTAGATAAGCACTTTCTACTATCTTTTAAGTTTAACCAGATTTTTAATCCTCACATGATTAGGTTTGCATTTTTCACAAGACAACAGCCAATTTTCACCAGGGATATTATATGGTGTTTTATATGTAGTTTTGTCCGCAGATTTCAAAAATGTAATCAGTTTCCTTCTATCAGGCACAGTTTTTCTGATGAGATAAGAGAGGTGTATAACTCCCATCAGCAGTATCGCTACAGGTAAACGTCTTATACAGGTAAATTCTGATTTCTGGTTTATAACTATTTGTATTCATTTTGTAATTTTATGTTTTCATAATCTTTCCTTTTCATAAAGTTTACTTTCTGTTTAAGGTGCGAAGTCATCATCATCATCAAATTCTACTCAGGATGTCAAGACATTGCAAGAACAGTCCTGATATATTTTGTCATGCCTGTTGTTCATTTACCACTAAAGCTTAGCAACGTGCCATCACAAGTGAAATCAAGAAGATCTACCTGATATACTTTGGCTGTCTCTCGGGGATCAAGATAAGAGTTGGGCCCTGCACATCATCTACTCAGCTTGTTCAAATGCACTAAAATGATTTGCTAAATATGAGGAAGAGAGCAATGCCATTTGCAATACCTATGATATGGAGAGAGCCAAAGGATCATTTCATGGACTGTTATTTCTGCAACGTTAATATATGTGGGTTTACTATAAAGACCAAGCATAAGATTGTGTATCCCAACTTGGAATCAGCAAGAAGACAAGTACCATACAACGATGATGATCTTCCTATTCCAATACCACCAGAAAATGGCTTTCAAATGTCTGACGAAGATGTATTTCTTGAAGAAAATACTACTGCTGTGGAAGACACCGAAGTGGATGCAGATTTCATGATTGAAAATGAAAATGTACTACAGAAATTTTCTCAAGGAGAGTTAAAGGATTTAATTAGGGATATGCCATTGTTGAAGAATAAAGCTAGCATCTTGCCTACAAGAAAAGTGTTTGCTTAAGAAAGATGTTTATATCACTCATTTCAGGAAGATAAATAGGGATCTGACTTCATGTTTCAGTAATAAGACTGATGAGTTATTTCGCTGTTTGTTCCAAGAGCATGTTCCAGCTGACTGGCGCTTATTCATTGATTCATCTAAGAGAGGCCTCAAAGCAGTACTACTACACAACGGCAATAAGAAACCATCCATTCCCATAGGACATTCAGTGCTCATGAAGGAGTGTTATGAAAACATGCAAGTACTCCTCAATGCCATAAAGTATACAAACTACAGCTGGAAAATATATAGAGAATGCAATCTGGGTTCATGAAATATTGTTGCTTTTTATTCCTATGGGACAGTTGTGCAACTAACAAGCACTGTGTGCAATCAGAGTGGCCTTTGCGAAAATCATATGAGCTGGGAGTTTCTAGAGTCCAGAGTAACCACTTTTAAACCCAGAAAATTTTCTTCTTATCCCTCTTCACATAAAGCTTGGCCTCATGAAACAATTTGTGAAGATGCCAGGAAAAGCTCAAAAGGTTTTGAATATGTGAAGGCCAAATTTCCAAAAATTACTGAGGCAAAACTGAAGGAGTGTGTATTCATAGGTCTGCAGATAATAGAACTCCTGAAGGACAACCACTTCCTCACAGCATTGGATGAGATTGAGCTTAAAGCCTGGGAATCCTTCAAATGGCTCTGTGAAAATTTCCTAGGCAACAAGAGATCTTTAGAGTTTAGAAATGGAGTGAAATGTCTTCTAGACTCTTACGCTGCATTGGGCTGTCGGATGTCACTAAAAGTCCATTTCCTTGATTCAAATCTGGACTCTTTTGCAGAGAAACTTGGAGCAGTATCTGATGAGCAAGGGGAATGCTTTCATCAAGATATTGCATCGATGGAACAACGATATCAAGGATTTTGGAATGCAGGAATGTTAGCTGACTACTTTTGGATGTCATACAGGGATGAACCTGAGACAAAACACCACAGAAAGTCCAAATCCCAAAGATTTTAAGTTATGAATTTGAGTGTATTCTAACTTATTTGTACACAATAATTTTAATTTTGTACAATAAAAAGCCATGAAATTATCGTATCTTGTATTCAATATACTTTATATAGACATGCTTTATGTATCCTATAAGTTAAAAAAGCAGGTATCATTAACATGAAACTGTGACCTGATAGAGGAAACCAGACTTCAGATTCGTAATCAGCATAAAAAAATCTAACACAGAAAAGTCAATCAGCAACTCTGGTGATTAAAAAAAGTTTCATATTGTTGGCCAGTGTAATCAGTCCAAATTATTGTGGTACACAATATTAGGAGGACCAGGGAGTTCAATAATAACATTGTAAGAACAAATAATAAACTAATATTAATGGTAATTCTATGGCAGGTGATAATAGCAACTATGCACATACAGTGGAACATAACACAAATGAATCTGGGGGGATTGTAAACACCCAACTGGCTAATAATGCAATCAAAAACAACAATAAAACTAAGATAGATAGTGGAAGGAAGATAATATAACGAACCTATTGGAATTGACTGTAGTTAATATGAAATTGAGTAATACACAAAATCTAATATATAGCCAAACTATTAACACCAGTGGAGTAATAAGTAACAATGTAGATAAGATACCTAATCCTTCTGCCAGTAGTGGGCATTCTTTTTGCAATCATTTTCCATTTTTCATTATCTCACTCATTCTACTTTCTGTATTTTCATTAAATATTTTTGGGACACCTATATATATGTATTCGTTAACATGTAACCACAAATGCTATACAGTTTTGTTCATTTCGACCATTTATGACTGCCATTGAATTGATAGATATTTTTTATATAAATGTATTTGTAAACATATGTACGGGGGACGTTCAATAAGTAATGCCCCTGACCCACTTGCAGTTGTTTGATCTAGCTGAAATTTTGCATGTGCAATTATTTATATCTCTATAGATAAATTAGCAAATTACAGCTCTGAACTAATTGTGGTTTCGGATTTACAGGTGTTTGAACTGAGTCAAGTGTGAAATGGAGCCTGTTGAGTGTCGAGCAGCGATCCGGTTTTTGTATTTGAAAGGACACACACCACAGGAGACTTTTAATGAAATGAAAGTAACTTATGGTGATGATGCCCCATCATATGACCTTGTAAAACGGTGGCATCGTGAATTCAAACATGGTTGGAACTCTGTGGAAACAGCTCTCAGATCTGGTCGCCCCCCCTTCTGCCATTGATGAGGCATCTGTCCGTCAAGTTGAGGCTGCCATTTTGGAAGATTGACACATAACTATTCGCCAAATAGCCCATGAGGTCAAGATTAGTACCGGGTCTATAGAAACTATCATTCATGACCATTTGTATATGCAAAAGGTGTCCGCCAGATGGATTCCCAGGTTGCTCACACTTTTCCAGAAGCAAGGACACGTCAAGTGCTCGAGGATGAATTTGGAGATGTGTCAAGAAGTTGAGTCAAAATTTTTCAAAAGACTGATCACACAGGATGAAACCTGGGTCTATCACTATGATCCAGAGACCAAAGCCCAGTCAATGCAGTGGAAGCACCATGACTCACCTCCTCCAAAGAAGGCAAGGGTGCAGCCCTCTGCTGGCAAGGTCATGCTCACAGTCTTCTGGGACCAGGACAGAGTAGTGATGACAAAGGGTACCACAATTAGAGGAGCCTATTATGCTTCACTTTTGAGGAAATTAAGAGAAGCTATCAAAATCAAGAGGCGGGGCAAGATCAACAAAGGCATCCTCCTCCTGCAGGACAACGCTCCGGTCCACAACTCGCTTGTCACCAGATCAGAAGCACAGGCGTGCGGCTATGAACTCCTCCCCCATCCCCCTACTCTCCTGACCTTGCACCCTCTGATTTTCACCTCTTCCCAGCCATGAAGTTGTTTTTGAAAGGAAAGCGTTTCCCAGATGATGCAGCCTTGATTTCTGAAGTCACATTCGAGGACCAAGCTGGGGTCTTCTACAAAACCGGTCTCCAGAGCTGCATCAAACGATGGGAGAAATGTGCAACTCTGAGTAGTTCCTATGTAGAAAAAGTCTAATAACTGGGCCAAGTTTCGTTGCTCTACTGCTACGGGAAGTGGGTCAGGGGCATTACTTATTGAACGCCCCTCATACACTAGTTATTTAAATAAATCCTTTTAAATAATGTATTATAAGTGTGTGTGTGTGTGTGTGTGTTGTGTGTGTGTGTGTGTGTGTGTGTGTGTGCATGTAAGGTGATTGAGGTAGTCAGACTATGTGACAAGGTTCTTAAGCTCAGGCTAGTTTTGCAGAATAGCACAGCAACAATCATCTCTGCCGATATCCCACAACCAGGCCTGTCAAATGTACAAAAGGACTGTTTTTATAACACTCTTTTGCAGGCTACATTGAAGAGAGGTGACAGTGACCGTATCTCCATGGCTGATGATTTCAATGGGCATGTTGGGCAGCACTCAGGTGTCTTCCAGTGGGTGTATGGTGGCCATGGAATTGACTCTTGAAACAAAGAAAGAACAAAGCTTCTGGAGTTCTGTGATGCAAGTGACCTAACTATATGTAACACCAACTGGCCAGCTACCTGATAACCTATAAATCTGGTGACCATGCTAGCCTGATCGACTAAATTCTCACCAGAAAATAGGATTCATGGTTGTTCTTGAATGCAAAGTCCTTCCCTGGTGAAGAGTTTACCCCTCAGCATAAGTTACTCATTAGTGAGTTCAAACTGCAAGCACAAATGATTCCAATATGAAAACCAGTTTAGAAAAGAAAGATCTGGTTTAGGGACCTCCTAACCGAAGCATTTCATGGGAAAGAGTAGGTGTTGCAGACTTGCAATATAGAGGATAACTGGGAGTTCCTATGAGAAAACTTACTGAGGGCCACAGACCAAATTTATGGGTGGTGCAATGTCCCATCCAGACCTGGGGGTGACATAATGATAGAACAAAGTACTTGATAGGGCCATTAGAGCAAAGAAACAAGCTTGAAAAAAACTGGAAGAGTGGTGGTAGCAAGGAGCTATATCAGGCAGCAGAAGGGAAGCCAGGAAGTAGGTATACAAAGCCGGGGGTGATGCAGAAAGGAAGAAGTTTACCAATGTTCTGCAGTATGAGGAACAGCAGCATGAAGTGTTTCGATTTGCAAGACAGCGTGCCAGACAGGGAAAATTGCAGTGTTGTGGGAGAGAAGTGTGTTCACATGTATGATGGTTCACTTGTAGTTAGTGACTCTGCAATGAAAGATGCTTGGAAGTGCCACTATGAAAGGCTACTAAATGTAGAGAACTCACGGAGATGGAGAGTCTACCTAAAGTTGATCCAACAGAGTGACTAGCTCTACAAATAGATAGTAGAATTGTAGACAAAGCCATGAAGGATATGAAGATGGGGAGAGATCAAGTGGTGAAAGTCCTGGAGAGGGTTACAACCCAACTAATTAGGGAGAGAGTTAGTCCAGATGAGATGCAGTTTCATTTTTATGCTTAGGAGTAGCTCCACTGATACTATATTTCTGGCAAGGCAGCAGCAGGAGAAATACCTAGCCAAAGATAAACCTCTGTATCTGGCTTTTGTTGACATGGAGAAAGCCTTTGACAGGATCCCCTAATCTGTTATCTAGAATTCAATGAGGAAACTAGGGATAGTCGAGTGGTTGGTGAGAGCTGTACAAGCCATGTCCAGGGATGCAGTCAGTAAGGAGAGGGTTGGCAACGAGTATAGCGATGAATTCAGGGTAAAAGTAGGGGTTCCCCATAGATCAGTCCTCAGCTCCACTTGTTCATCATAGTCCTCCAGGCAATAACAGAGGAATTTAAGACAGACTGCTTCTGGGAGCTCCTCTATACTGATGACCTTGTTCTCATGGCTGAATCACTACCAGAGCTTGAGAAAAAATTTCAGGCGTGGAAGCAAGATCTGGAATCAAAGGGCCTTAGAGTTAACCTAGCAAAAATCAAAGTCTTAGAAAGTAGGAAAGCAGACAAATCACAAATCCCTTCAGGAAGATGGCCCTGCTTGATCTGTAGGAAAGGTGTAGCTAGAAACTCCATAAGATGTACCAAGTGCAAGCTAGGGACACATAAGAGGTGCAGCAATATCAGAGGAAGATTAACTGAGAAAATAGTTTTTGTGTGTGGAACATGCACAAGTACAACAAACAGTGAAAATGTACAGAAAATAGACTCCATCGACTGCCAGCAGGGTTAGCGAAAGTTAGTTGATAGCTGCTGTTATTTAGAGGATCAAGTCATTAAAAAGGTGGATGCCCCGAGAGCATAGCTGTGAAAATAAGAATAGGCTGGAAAAGTTCAGAGCTCCTACTCCTGTTGGCATCAAAGAGCTTCTCCCTCAGAGTGACAGGTAAGCTGTATGATGCCTGTGTGCAAACAAGCTATGCTACACAGCAGTGAAACATGGGCTTGAAAGAAATGAAGCTAGTACGCTTTGATGGCTGTGCAATGTCAGTGTGCATATACGACAGAGTATAAGCATCTTGAGAGAAAAGTTGAACATAAGAGGGATCAGGTGTAGTGCGCAAGCAAGACAAATGTGCTGGTATGGTCATGTGATGCATTTGGACAAGGACAGTTGTGTAAAGAAGTGCCAATCTCTAACTGCAGAGAGAACTTGTGGTAGAGGTAGACCCAGGAAGACATAGGGCAAGGTGGTGAAGTATGATCTTTGAATGTTGGGCTTCATGGAGTCAATGATTAGAGACTGAGATTTTTGGTGATGGGCTGTGCTTGAGAAGACCGGTCAAGCCAAGTGAAATCGTTGTTGTGGCCAATGCTGGTGTCATGGGGTAACTGGCCCCATGCATATGGCATGAAAAAGGCACCATTCAAGCATTGGGCCTAATTGAGGCATTGTGGCTGATGCTGGTGTCATGTAACTGGCACCCACGCCAGTGGCGTGTAAAAGCATCCATTACACTCTCAGAGTAGTTGGCATTAGGAAGGGTATCCAGCCATGGAAACCATGCCATATCAGACTGGAGTCTGTTGCAGCCCCTCAGCTTGTCAGCCCTGATCAAACCGTCCAACCCATGCCAGCATGGAAAACAGATGTTAAACAACGATGGTGATGATGATACAATGTACTCCTTTCAGCTTCATTCCACAAAAATCTATTCACAAGGCTTTGGTTGTCCTGTGGCAATTGTAGATGATATTTGCATGTCATGCATTGGAACTGAACTCGCTATTATGAGATTGGGAGGCAAACATTTTAATCACACAACAATACTGACACTTAATCACACCTGTGCTCTATGTCACTTTATGCTAATATGACACATACACATATGCAAATTTATTATATGATTTCTGTTATTGATTTTATTGATCAGTTGATTTTGAATAAGACAATGGATCCATCAATCATTTGATTACATAGAAGACAGATATATTCAACCCACCTCTGTCATTTGGTTTTTCGCTGTAAAAGACTAGTGGTTAGGAGGAAGGAGAAATGAAAAATATCTGCATCTATGTTGCTTATCCACTGAGTTATTTCTATACCCAACCACCAGTGTTTTGACAGTAAACATGTTATTATGACGCATCTATGGCAACAAGGACTCGATAAATTTTGGCAAGAAACTGAAGAATCAATAACTTAAATGGAGAAAGTCAGTTGATTGCATTCTTTGTTTTGTCAACTAATTGAGATTAAAATCAATTTCATTAGATTAAATGAGATGATATATACATACTTATATATATACATACATACATATATATATACATACATATATGTCTATGCACATAATGCACATACACACACAAACACACACACACATGTATATATATATATATATATATATATATATATATATATATGTATGTATGCATGTGTGCTTGTATTTGCATGTGTATATGTGTAATCAATGACTGTAGAACTTTAGCAATTTTTAATGAAGAGGTGATTATGAGTTGGGTTGTGAAATGATTAACGAAGAGGACAGGTCCATTTCTGAAAATAATTGGAAGACATAGCTGCACGAAATTGAAGGAAAGGAAATACATCAAGAAAAATTTATTCTGACAGTCAACAAGGAAATTGGTTTGGAGTTTTGTTATTGTTATTGTTGGAATTGTTGTTGTTTTTGTTCTTGTTGTTTCTCTTGCTGTTGTCATTTTCTTTGTTGATGTTATTATTTTCATAATTGTTGCCTTTGTTATTACTGTTGTTGTAACTGTTGCCATCATTCTTGTTACTGTTGTTATTGATGCTTGCATTGCCACCAGCATTGCTGTTATGCAAATTTGTTGTTTGTCTGATCAGTGCCTTGCTAACTCTTGTAGTTGCCATCATCGTTGTTAGTGTTGTCGATGCTGCTGTTAGCCTCATTCGTGTCAGTCTGTATCAAAATGCATTTTAGCCATGACCATCTCATCTATTTTTTCCAGAATCATTGTATCTAGACCACAATAATGAATGGTGGTGGTGGTGGTGGTGGTGGTAGAGGCAGCTGCTGCTTCTGATGCTGCTGCTGCCACTGTCATCACAGGCAGCAGCAACAGCAGCAGCAGCAGCAGTAGCACCACCACCACCACCACCAACATCCCAGCAGAGACCCATGAGAGTATCAGATATGTTATATCATTCTTGAACCTTTTCAATGATGTATACTTGGTAATCACATGCCTAAAATGAAATCTGTCCCTTCTGTTATTTAAGAAGCAGTGAATTATACATTCACTGATACTGAAAAAGAATTTAGTGTATGCAATTCAAAAAGCATTAATTAAAATAGCCATCTACATATCAGACTTAATGCATATACGTAGCTGACAGGTAAGATGCTAGAGGTGTATATACTTAGTATGATACATAGCTTATACTGTTTGGTTTCATGTAGACTATCTTTGAGTATTTTTCTCTGGTTCTTCTGTGTTGAAATATGTCTGACAGAACTTTACACATTCAGCTCACTCACCAACCTTTTTGATATTGCTTGAGAAATTTGACTGTGTGGATCCAGTGCTGTATTCCTAGTGCACAGATCCATATCCGTTCTATTCTTGTATTTAATTGATGTAGACAGAGTGTGACTGAATGATTGGTTTAAAAATTTTGGCATGAGGCCGCCAATTTCAGGTGAGGAGGTAAGTTGATTACATAGATCCCTGTGCTCAACTGGTACTTATCTTGTTGACACTGAAAGAATGAAAGCAAAGTTTACCCCAGTGGCATTTGAACTCAAAACATAAAGAGAAACGTTGGATCAAATGCTGCAAAACATTTCGCCCAGCATGCTAACAATTCTGCTAGTTTACTCTCTTAGTATGACTGAATGATTTAGAAGTTCACTTTGCAGCTGTAAGGCGCCAGGATTAATCCTACTATATGATGTTTTGGACAAGTGTCATTCAGTGACAACTATATACAATTCCATTCAATGGAGTTTTACCTGAACTTCAAACATGACCTAGTCACTGTCACATTCATTCCACCACAGAAGGATATACATACCTGTGGAATACTCAGCCACATAGATTCTAATTCAATGAGTTTGGTAGTTCAGTTGATCCAGCAACTGCAAAAATTCATGGTCAGAAATTTTGACTGCTGTCCATTTAATTCATACAGAATTTAAATAGTTGTAAGTGAATGCTATAAGATGTATGACATGGACTGGGGTTTAATCTGGTGGAGATCATCATCATCATCGTTTAACGTCTGTTCTCCATGCTAGCATGGGTTGGACGGTTCGACCGGGAATCTGGAAAGCCAGAAGGCTGCACCAGGCTCCAGTCTTATCTGGCAGTGTTTCTACAGCTGGATGCCCTTCATAACGCCAACCACTCCGTGAGTGTAGTGGGTGCCTTTTACGTGCCACCTGTACAAGTGCCAGGCGAGGCTGGCAGATGATTATCCTTAACCTTTTGGAGATAGAGCTTCATTTGGAGTTCAGTGCCAAGTAGGTTGAGCCATTTATGACCTAGGGACCTCCTCGTAAGGTGAGTGTTCCTGAGAAAGTTGACAGCATACTTATTAGTCACTCTGACAAACATTTGAATGAGATTCCATGTGAAAAACAGCATAAAGTATTCCACTGGGATGTTTATGCGTTGTGGCGTATTACTAGGCACTATATTTTCTAAAAACTCATAGGGATTATCTCTATTATCATCATCATCATCATCATCATCATCGTTTAACGTTCGTTTTCCTCGCTAGCACGGGTTGGACGGTTCGACCGGTGTCTGGGAAGCCAGGGGCTGCACCAGGCTCCAGTCTGATCTGGCAGTGTTTCTACAGCTGGATGCCCTTCCTAACGCCAACCACTCCGCGAGTGTAGTATTACTAGCACTAATGCCACAATACCATCATACCATCATCGTCGTCGTCGTCATCGTCGTCATCATCATCATCATTTTATCTAGTTCAGTATCCCTAATCCTAAGCCAAGGGTTCACAACATTATCATCACCATCATTATTTTGATCTTCATTACTTTCTTGGTTGTTTTAACCAGCTTCAGTGTCAGATTCACTGGTAGGCTGAGAGAAATCAGACTTGCTAAGGATGTTTTCATCAGTGCCACTGTTGGACATGGTGAAATTTCATGATGTTCACTTGGCACACACACACACACACACACACACAAAAAAAAATCGATGTAAAATCACAGAACTCAGCAAATTATCATGGAAGCTGCCGTTGACAGGTCCAGATGTGTAAGAAATGTAAGAAACAATCTAATTGGCTGGTACGAAGACCAGCCAGCTAATCTTGAGGCTTGTATTATTGGGCTGATGGATTGGCTCAGTCATCTTCATCATCCAACTTTTTGGCTGATAGATTGGCCCTGCCATCTCCTAGGGGTTAATCTCTATTACACCCCAAAATATAATTTGTTATGTGTGTAGTGTGACCTTGTCATCATCATTTAATGTCTGTTTTTCATGCTGGCATGGGTTGGACATTTTGACCAGCGCTGCCAAACAGGAGAGTGGCACCATGTTGCAGTATGATTTGATTTATTTTCTACTGCTAAATGTCCTTCCTAATGCCAACAATTTTACAGTGTTTGCTGGGTGCTTTTAACATGGAACTGACATGGGCACCTTCACGTGGCACTGGTACAAGTGCTTTTTATGGAGCACCGACACAGAGCTGTTGCAGGCCAATCCTCTTCATCAAGAGGAGTGGCATTAACACTTCTGCTGTGGAAGACTGGTCATTTCGATAACAGCAAGGTGCCAGATATCTCAGTCCTTTGTCATCCTCTTTGCAAGTCATCCTTCAGCACTTCATCCCACGTCTTCCTGGGTCTCCCAATTCCATGTTTCCATTCATATTGTATTCTCTCAGTTGGCTTATTGATAGAATAGAGTAAGAGAGAGAGAGAGAGAGAGAGAAGAGAGAGAGAGAGAGAGAGAGAGAGAGAGAGAGATAGTAATAGTCAATGACTCAACTGGTTATATAACTAGTGTTGATGTATAGTTAAGTGGTTCTCAGTTTATTACAAGTACTATGACTCCTGGAGAGATGTAAAACCATGCTGATTTTGACAGGGTTGAATGCAGAACATAGAGCCATAAATCTTAATCCAACATTCTATTTTATTTATTCACTAATTCTTCCCCTAATTTCTATTAATACCATAATCATCAATGATCAATTAAAGAATGTACAATTTGTTGTGAAGTACCTACAGATAAACCCTGTTAACCTTCCTTCCCACTTCACTCCATTTTCATGGCTATGATGGTTCGACCTCACATATTCATTGATCCTGATCTCTTATTCTTATCATAAATAATTAAATATAATCCTTATAATTCAATAATGGTTCTAGGTTCTATATTGGCAATGGTAACTCCAATAACATCCACCATAAGTCTATGTTATCAGCAGAGGTCGGGAGGGACAGCAGATGAGGACATATCTAAGATTTTGACTAGATTCCTTCATTTGGCTAATTTAACTATGAAGCTAATCCTCTGACCCAAAGCTTTGATTCTTTTGATGCATTTCCATTTGCAGGGATTACACGAGCTAATGAAGGCCAAATGTAAACACTTTTGTTGTTGTCATTGTCATCATCATCATCACTATGTAACTATCCTCCTCTTGTTTCATCTCTTCTGACTCTCTACTTTATCTTCTTTTTCACCTGTTAATCCACATCAGAACCATTTCCATCACTATTACCATTATTTCACTGCTGTGGCTCCAACACTATCACCACCATCACTGCTACCACTACCATCACCATCATCATATTCACTATTAACAGGAATAGCAATAATGCCAGTAGTTGTTGCAGCCATATTACTAGCACTAATGCCACAATACCATCATCTTAGAATTTTTTCTGTCTTCATCGTCGTTGTCGTCATCATCATCATCATTCTCTCATTTTATTTTATCTTATCGGGGGTAAAATTCTGCTATCTCTCAGTAATTTCTCTTCTTTCAACTATTTTTCTCCTGAAGAAACATTTGCCTTTTTACTTCTCATGGCTAGTTCACTTCACTCTTTTTATTGATTTTACTAATATATATATATATATATATATTATTTATATGAAGTCAATTATATGGCCAGTTATAGAGTCATGGTTTTGCATCTTCATAGAGAGCTTGTTAGACCCGTATGGCTGTGAGTATATAACCTCTTTTAAAACTGGAGATTCAAAAATGTTACAACCAATCAATTTAATTGCATATGGGGCCCCTTCATCCTTAAGGCCCCACACATGGCTAGCTATGAATATGACATAACACTTTTCTGGAATCCTAAACGAGGACCTACGGTTGTACAGGCATTGCTTAAAGTTAGTTCTGGCTGAACTGATTTATCTCTGAACTTGTGTGTTGATTGTGTCCTCACCTCTGGTATTTCTTTCACTGGCCCTTGACCTGATATTGTTACTGTTGTTGTTGCTGGTGTTGTTGGCTGCTGTTGCTGCTTTGTTTGTTTGTTTGTTTGTTGAGCGAAGCGGTCTTCGTCCCAGTGGGAGAAGTCCGAAACGTGGTCCTTTGCTATTCGTAAGACCCGCAGAAGAGAAAGCAGGTCAACCCCCGACACTGAGAGCATCGATGGATGTATGAATGTGCATCCAGGCTCAGCGGTTGCATAGGAAGTCGGGGACAAAAAACAGAAAGAAAGAGTGAGAGAAAGTTGGAGCGAAAGAGTACAACAGGGGTCGCCACTACCCCCTGCCAGAGCCTCGTGGAGCTTTAGATATTTTCGCTCAATAAACACACACAACGCCCGATCTGGGAATCGAAACCGCGATCCTCTGACCGCGAGTCCACTGCCCTAACCATTGGGCCATTGCACCTCCACTTGCTGTTGCTGCTGTTATTACAGGGCATGAGTCCAGTAATTCCACTGTTGCTGTTGCTGGCATAGTAGTCGTCTCTGGCATAGCAATCCTCTCCAGCCATAATGTTGGTGTTTCTGTCGTTCAATGTGTTACTGCTGCCACCTCTGCCATTGTTGTCAACATTGTTGCTGAATGAGCTGCTGCTGCTATTGTTCTGATTGTTAGGGCAATTTTCAGCCACCTACTCAGCCTTACATTGGCCATCCACTGGGCAGTCATTGTATTCCCTACACAAGCAACTGGCCTCTGCTCATGTTTTAGGGGTGTTCACTAAAATTTTTTTAACATTGGGCATGCAACTAATGGAGACCCATGTGACTGCATAAAGTGCTTGTCCACTAACCGAAGGAAAATCCTTCCCACACAAGTTTTAACATTGAGAGACAAGGGTGGGGCAAACCAAATAATCTTCTAGTGGCGCTTCCTTTTGCAGGTATATATATATGTATATACACATATATCCTCCTCCTCATCATTTAGCATCTGTTTTCCAACTTCGCATGCATAAGAGTGTTTGACTGGGGCTGGTTAGCTGGAGAGCTGCACCAAGCTCCAGTCTACTTTGGAATTTTTTTTATGGCTGGATGCCTTTCCTAATGCCAACCACTTTACAGAGTGCCCTGTGTATCTTTTACATGGCACTGGCACAGGCACTTTCATGTATCACCAGCATGGGTGCCTTTTATGTATCACTAGCACTGGCCACATCTACGATTTCACAGTGAATCACCACAGTTTTCAGTCACTTGTAATCACCCCCATGGGATTCAAAGTTTGAAGATCATACTTCACCACCCCCAACCCATATCTTCTTGGCTCTTCCTCTCCCACAGGTTCCCTCCACAGTTAGAGGCCAGGACGTTTTTTTACATAGTTGTCCTAGTCCATATGTATCACATGACCATACCAGCGCAGTCTTCTCCATATATATTGGAAGAAAAAAGCAAAATATGCTCTATGGAAATTTGTTATTCTATTTATTCTTCAATTGGGAAATCAATTCTGAATTCACGATACAACAGCAACAACAACAACAACAGCAGCAGCAGCACCACCACCAACAACAACAACAACAAATGCCCTGATGCAGTGCCAGGCAGTGGCTCTCATGGCTTCCGATCTTAACTGATTGGAAGTGTTATGTACATTGTTTTGTCTTGGTATGGAAGATGGTCTACAGCAAATATTCTGCTCCATACCACAGATTTGTTTGTCAGTTGTTCAACCCTAACCAGTCGAGCATGTCCCTTAGTGATTGATGATATGTACATCTCTGATCATGCGTAGAAGTAGTGAGGGAGCATCATAGCTATGTGTTGAGAGGAATTAAATGGGGTTTGGACAATTCACCTCTGGAAACATGGGTGTTTCGTTCATCATCCTTAAACAACTCTCATTCAGGGACCCTTTGAGCAGGATGGGCTACTTGACCTGAAGAAAATTCTAACTGGGCCCCACTTTCAAGATTACGCACTGTTTATCTTGACATGTGATCAATATGTCAAGCACATATGGTTGTGATGCATGTGCCTGGTGTACTCTTATCTGATGGGTAGTCATGATGGGTATACTGGGCTTCATATATTTTACCCTAATGTCACTTTGGTGGCATGCACTGCTCTCTCACTCAATAATAATAATGATAATAATAATAATGATAATAATGATAATGATAATAATAATAATAATAATAATAATAATAATAATAATGTGATGCATGTGCCTAGTGTACCCTTATCAGACGGGTAGTCATAATGGGTATACTGGGCTTCATATATTTTACCCCAGTGTCACTTTGATGGCATGCACTGCTCTCTTACTCAATAATAATAATAATAATAATAATAATAATAATAATAATAATAATAATAATAATAAATGAAAATACAAATTTAACCACTTTTATGAAGGGTGATAAATTCTATTACATGTTGAATGAAATTATGTATCTGTTTTTTTGTATACCAAGGTGATATTCATCTTGGCCAAATACACAGATTAATGGATACTGGACTGCATCATATGATTGGTGAGTTGCATTTATGCACTGAATCTTATTTCCTCTTTGATGAATAATAATGTCTCTCTTTCCATACTCGCTGCCTGTAATAATTGCTGCTACTTCATTTGCAGTAGGGGCATTTTAGTCGCCTCTGTGCTCAGTAATAAGCTTTTTGTCTGCATCAATAACTATGTTGCATTCAGTGGGTGGTGCAGATTCCACTGTATACTTGAAACTTCTGATGTAGCTACTGTTTGCATGCAACATATCTTGCAGATCAAAGATTAACTCTTCTTTCAAACTTGGATGGTTACATGACCGTTGCAAAGCCTGTTCCTTGTAATTTGCCACAAACTAGAGTTGTAAGAACAGGATTTTTGGAGTCAGTTGGCAACCAAAATCCAGTACAGTGATATACTTGACCTTGAACAAAAATCAAATAGCATTTCAACTCTGTGTGAGTATATGTGTGTATGTATGTGCATGTACAAGGGAAGTATGTGAATGTATGTGAACATCGACAAGTGTATTAATTTGATTTACCATCCATATTTATATATAAAATACTACAATTAGCAGTCATTTTTTACAGCACGGGGCCAGCTAATTTATTTTATAAAATCCTAGAGTGTATTGCAAACTTTCATTATTGAATTGTTTTAAACTAATAAATGTCTGTTTTAAACAATGTCTTGACTGTTATTTCTAGCAACTCTTGTTGGTTTGCTTGTTAGTAGCTTTTAAATATTTAATTTGCTCATGAATGCTTTAATGTTAACTTCATTTGTGTATATTTTAATGTTTTGACTGTTATTTCTAGCAATGTTTTCTCATGCCTCTGATGAGGGAAGAGGCAGTGAACGCACTGTTTTCTGATTGGTTGAAAATTCTGAAACTTTGAACACCTGTAACATTTTTATAAAATTTTTCTGGAATAAATGAATAAAGAACTCAAATTTAGCATAAAAAATTACATCTATATGATACATTAAAAAGTTTTTTTAAAGGTAATTGTAAACAGTGACGAAACCACAAAAATCCAATGCACGAATTTTGAGGAACTATATATTGGCAAGGCAGGGAATACATTATTGGAACGCTCATGAGTCCACAGACAACAAATCTGGAACATAAATTCACCAAATTCCATTGAGCAAACATATAGAAACATGTGGTCAGAAAATGTCTCTAATCTTTCCTTTCTGCAAACTATACGGCACAAGTGAGGTTGGAAGAAAGATAAAAGAAAAATTGTTTACTAAAATGTTCAAATTTGTTCTGAATGGAAATAACAACAATAATATAACAACCAGTTAATGATGTAGATTAAAAAATATCTTTAACAAATGTATATTTACAAATTACAGGAGACTTCCACCCATTGAAATAAAAACAATTGAAACCAACTATGTTTGCTCACTCATAAAACCATTACATGTAAACTACAAAATAATTGGTTAAAATAAATGCAGGATCTATGACAGTAATATCGGTATGCCTGGCAAACCATGACATTTAAGTTGCATGTGGATTGGTCAAAACCGTATTCCGAAAATTCAAGAAGAAGTCAGTCATTTTACTACAGTTGTCAAGAACTCAACTGTCAGTTAAATACATTTTGAAATTTGATGATTACTACAAACATATGAAAGCACTAATTGAACTTTATGAACATTACAAGATAATGTTTAACACAATTCACCATTGTAAGAATATTTATTTTTTTAAAATACCATTGTAAATATTGTGAAAACCAGACCAGGTTTTAACTTTATTCAACTGATATATTATTCTATACACATTTACGCAAATTTGGAAAAAAGAATATATATATATATGTGTGTGTGTGTATATATAAGCATATATAGACATATATTCTATTTATATTATATTATATTATACTAGCAGTATCGCCCGGTGTTGCTCAGGTTTGTAAGGGAAATAACTATATAAGCATTTTTAGAGATGTAAAGTATAATAGCCATCTCAATATGGCTAACCACAAAGGGGGGTGTTATTGTAGCTTTTTACGTTCTGAGATTTAATAATACATTTTTAGAGAGTTACTTCCCTTATATAATAGCAAAAAAAATGCATTAAAAATGGGAAAAAATGATGGTAAATTTTTTTTAAATCGTAGACTCATCGTAGACGCATGCTAATACCCAGAAGGGCTCGATATGAATCACGACTATAAGATACCTGCTTTTGGTTACACTGCACCGCAAAATGTGGGAGTAGTTAGGAATCTAAATCGTAGGAGACAGACACACAACTTCACTTTTATATATAAAGATTATATTATATTATATTATATATATATATATATGTGTGTGTGTGTGTGTGTGTGTGTGTGTGTGTGTATATGCATGTATGTACATATGTATGCATATATGAAAAGGTACCAAAAAGTAACTGGAAACATGCTCTGTAGGATAAGCCTGTTGTAGTTCAAGCTTCCACCACTAGAAGCCACTTGATGTGACCCTCAGGCATCAATCTGTCAACCAGCACTATGGAGTAAACTCATACCATCATGTGGTGCATCTTTGTTTTGCTGTGATTCTCCTCTGTTCAATGATAGCTGAAATGAAAGAACAACATGCTGGTATGATATCCTGTTTTATTTTGCTGGGTAAAACAGCTGCCAAAACAATTGTCATGCTTCAAACAGCCATGAGCAAAACACAAGTTTACGAGTGGCTTTCACACTTTAAGAATGGTCACTTGTCACTTGAAGACCAGCCTTGTTCAGGGCAATCATCAACCTCCCGAATGGATGAAAACATCATGAAAATTCCCGAACTGATTTGGAGGACCATCACCAACCAATTCACGAACTTGTTGATATAACTGGTGTGTCCTGGAGCTCCTGCCAATGAATTCTGAGTGAGGAATTGGGAATGAAAAGTGTTGCAGTAAAATTTGTGCCTCGCTTGCCATGGAAGATCAAAAGAAGTCACAACCGAATGCATGTCACGAACTAAAAGAACAATTGAAAGTTGATCTGGACCTTTTTTAAAGGTCATCACTAATAACAAAAGCTAGTGCTATGAAATTTGCAGATGTGGAAGAGGTGAAGAGAAAAACGATGAAGTCATAAAAAGGCATCACTTTGCAAGAGTTCCAGCCCTGCTTTGAACAGTGGAAAATAGTCTGGATCAATGCTTTGTTTCAAATGGAGAATACTTTGAAGGTGATAAAAGTGTAGACATATAAAACTAGGTCAATAAAATGATACTGCAAAATTCCAGTTTCTTTTGGGTATCTCCTCATATATGTAACTGAAAGCACAATAAGATTAAAATAATAAAATTTTATAAAAAGCAAAATAAAAATATAATCTCTCTCATGCTTCAGTGTTAGAAAGAAAGAAATTTTGCATTTATCCTCATTATCTTTATTTTTGATATTGTCTTTATTATTATTATTGTTGTCAACACCGTTGTCATTGTCATCATTATCTTCGTCATCATCGTTATTTTTACTATTCTTTTTCAATGTAATCCATTTATCAAGGAAGAGTGCTATTATATGGAAAGAAATTACCAGCAAGTTGATATTTGTGTTCTGTGTAGAATCTATTGGAAAACAAAAATCAATAAAATCCAATCGCGTAAGATATCAAATGGATTTGAGTCTCGGCTAATTTACTTTAACCTTATCACTGCTGCAGTTTATTGACTGCAATAAAAAATAAAGGAGACTTTTTTTTTTCATAAAGATTCTGTAAAGATTGTAAAGATTTTTATGAATGGAAAAATTGGACAGAGTTGCTTTGTAAGAGTTCTGTCTGTCTCTAAGATAAAACTAATAGAAGTTAAATGGAATGAATTTTTAGTGGTGGTCATCATATCCTCATTGGTAATTCACAACAGTAAGCAGGTTGGCCGGTAGTCTGCATGCTAAAGGGAGAATGGCCACACTATTAATAATGCAATTGAATAGGCTAATGAGAGGAGAGCTCAAGAATGAGGAAGTAATCAAAAAATTGAATGGACAATATAGGTTAGAAGAAAGGGGATAGCAAACAGTACATGAAGAATTGTTACAAAGGGTGACAGCATTATAGGCCAAACTGAAAAGATATGATGTTAGATGCAAAGGATTTGAACAGAATAGACTGTTCCAATCAAATAGAAGGTGTCTTTTTGAGGGGAGTCAACATATGTATTAAAAGTCCGAGTACAATATGCACCTGTTTGCTAGAAAGAAGAGATAAAACTCTCCAAAGCCACAGATCTCTCACTATATGTAAACATGCATGGAGAATGTAGCAAATATACTAAAAAAAAACAGTTGTCCCCTTTTGTAAGACTACAAAGAGGAGGGGGTAGATATCCCAGTATCAATTGATTTCGTTTTCTGTGCTGAATTGACACTTAAAGCTCATCCCATAGGCTTATAATGTAAACTATTTCTTAAAAATATATTTACCATTCTGTGCAAGCCTGTTCAGCTGAAGGCTCTGTGACTTTCAAATGAACATGAGAGAGCAAGTGCCAATTCAAAATTCAAATAACTTATCACTATCTTTAAAGAAATGATGATAAAGTGGCTAACAAAACGTAACCAAATAGTGTCAGTTCATCGCAGAAAGCAAAATTAATTGATACTGGAATATCTACCTTCTCCTTTGTTGTTTTACAAATGGGGATGACTGGAGTAAGAACAGTATGTTCTTTGCCTATCTCCTTATCCTCTTGGAGATTTTAGGCATAATTATACTAATGTGTCCATCTGTTCTAATTTAGTTAAATTCTATGTCTTTGTGCTGCTGAAGATTGCTCTGCATTTTAAACTGATGTAAGGATTGCATTGTTAAATTAAATGGAGTTGCATGAAATGTTCGTACTGCATTACCTCTGGATATCCTTGTTGTTTATTTTGATTTTATATATATATATTAGCAGTATAACCCAGCCTTGTCCGGGATTAAGTTACGATTATTAAGCTAATCAAGTTCTTTATTTCAAACCAAACTAAGTAATATAGACATCAAATTTGGGCGAAATCCACTGAAATTAGTTATATTATATATATATATCTTATATATATTATATATATATATAATATAATATAAATATACATGGGCAACAGGCACGAACACACATAAACACACGTATGTACGTACACCTATTGCATGTTTTGTGCACGCATACATGTTCATAAACAGAAATGAATGGAAAAAATGTTGTTAAATTTGTAGATTAACACTCGCACGATTTTCACTAAAGTATATTATACTATGATTATAAAAAATAGTGTCTTTCAAAAACAAAAAACAAAACATTTTACATTTTATTTTTTATGAACGTCATAACTTACTCTCTTTCTCTCTCCCTCTCTCACTTTGTCTTTCCTGTGAAACTATCTGCCTCATTCTTCCACTTTTCTTTATCTTAGCTTCGTGCATTCCGTAGAAGGTATAAAAACAACTTTGAGGAATAATAGTGGTTTATTGGCGTAGAAGGTTCTAAATTTTATCCATATCGAAATTTCATAAGCAGAAAAATGTTATTTTATAGTTCCCAGTTAGCAACTAGGGTGCTAAGTATGTGAACAAAAATCCAAATTTAGGGAATGGAGCCGGTAAAATTTAGGCAACATATGTTTCCTAGTTAGCAGAACCTCTTAGAAGTAGTAATTACTCAGCGAGGGATACTCAGCTAGCTACTCATCAAGCAGAAGATATCTTAGTTAAATGAAGGTTACATTGTCATCAAGAGACCTCAAGTTAACTTGCAGAAGATTTGATCGAAATTTGGCTTTTTATGTATATGCTTGTATGTCATTATTCAGTATATTTCAAGATTTCTTGCCAATAGAGAAAGAACCGGTATCTAATCTAGATCCAGGACTCCTTCACTGGAATTTCAACATCAACAACAGGTTATTTTTGTTTGTATGTATGTATGTCTTTTGAGAAATCTCAAGTTGAGCATGAGAAAGTAAGGAGGGATGTCAGGAAGGGCATCGCTGTTGCACTTTCAGATAGTAAGGGTATTCTTATGATATTCATTATAGAATATCCTAGCTACAACGTCATGCCTCATCGGTAGATAATAGCGTGATGACATTTTATGTATGTGTATGTATGTATGTATGTATGTATGTATGTATGTATGTATGTATGTATGTATGTATGTACTTATATATATATACAGTAGAAGCAATTAAGATTCAAGTGAGTTCTGTTGAATTCCCATGAATGCGGTAATTAACTTAGATGCACCAGAAATCTATATGGTGTTAACCATAAGATAATACGGGGTGATTATAAATAAGAAAAAAGCAACAAGAATGGATCAATATTTCGGTACAATTGTTTCGTACGAACACAGCTTTATTAAGGCTGTAAATATTGCAGTAAATATAAGTGACCCGTACTCATCAGCCGAAAAAACATCTGGGTTCTCCAAACATCTAAGGGGGTGGTGTTACACTCCTGAAACATCAGGATAGCTCTATAAAAATAAGATGTAGGTAACAAACGAACTTCTAAAAGTTCTTTTAGTGTTGCACAGTCATATAATGGATTTTAAAGAATTTTTTTTAAAAAACCTCTTAGTTTCCCAGAAAATGAATATGAAAATGAAAATGAAAATGTAAATCCATCCATATTGAAGTAAGTTTGATTTCTGGAGATACGAGGAGACGTATCATACTCAC
The DNA here is from genome assembly GCF_006345805.1 of Octopus sinensis. NCBI lineage: Eukaryota > Metazoa > Mollusca > Cephalopoda > Octopoda > Octopodidae > Octopus > Octopus sinensis. Next base: position 26,901,229 of record NC_043004.1, read on the forward strand.
AGAAGATGTATTTATCCATAATTAGTCCATAATAAAGTGTGTTTTTTGATGTGTAGTGATATACTGGTTACATTTCTGAGAATTTCTCCAAACTGCTATGTTAGAATTAAATTTGTTGAAGGAGGGTTAGTGAAGCGTAGAGACAATCCCTCACATATTAGGGTAACTGGGAGGGGAAGGGGATGTAAATGTCCAACTACGCAGAATAGTTTATTTTAGTGGAGACGAACTGACTGATTCAGAATTTGTAAGAATCTAAGAGCTTTAAGGAGGAAAGCTAATCTTGACCAAATATCATCGTTAATTGCTATATAAGGAGGATATGGGAAGGTAAAGAAGGGTCAAAGGTTGTCACTATAGGAAAAGAACATTAACAGATTTCAGTGCAAAACCAGAAAGGAGGTCATTTAATTTATTTCTTTATTTATTAATGTTACTACTAATACATTGGCAGACTTAGGGACTACATTAAGGGGTCAAAAGAAGGGATAGAGAGTTATTTTTCATAATGAAAAATCGTTGTATTATTTTTATGGGATTAGCAATATTTACTAGTAGTATATAAAAGAATTACGAAGTCTAATTAACTAATTTGCTATAAGTTGATTTACCTAAATTAGATTAAAAATTAGATAAAATTAATATAAATAATCTATATAGTCTATTAGGATGAAAATTTATTTGCAACTAATTTATTTCTTTATGTTTCAAACCTGGTACAGTTAGAGAGAAAATAACCAATGCCTATGAGCTCGTAGCTATCTAATTAAATATATAATATAATATATAAGAGTTTTGCTTTATTAGTATAAGCAAGATAGACAAATCACAAAATGATTTTTATATACGGTTATCATTTAAAATATTTTAGAGTCTTAATCCTAGCGTGAATACAAGATGGACCCAATTCTATACGGTTATTCAATAAATTATCATTTCTTCTATGCATTAGTATTTCAAATGTTTCCATGGAGCAAAGTTGACAACCAACTCTGCTATTTTTATAAGGTATCGCTCTTCTAACTAATTCCCAATTAAGGTTATACTAAATATTATTATTTTGAGTTCCCAGATCTTACTTGAAAGTGTGGTGCTATCAGCTTTATGACGTAATTTGAAAGAAGAGAGATGATTGCTAAGACGTTTCTTAAAATTAATAGTACATCCTAAATAAATAAATTTGTTATTCTCTGTGGTTATGGTACATTTATAGATTACGTTGTTTAACCCGCATAGACCAGGTGCCGGGCATTTTGATCTAATTCTACAGTTACACCTCGGGGATCATTTTCCGATGTGGAATTACTCAAGGATAGATGTCTCATATTACTGCTATTCAAAACATTATGAGTATATTTTTCGTTATTATGGTTACTGTTGCTTTCTAAAATAGTGTTATCGTTATTATAGTTAATGTTGTTATCTAAAGCAGTATTATCATTTATCGGTCTTTCTATACTATCATTTAATTCTATAGTCCTACCATAGTTACTAACATTATTGGTATTGCTACTATTATTGCCAGTATTAGTTTCTAAATGTATACTGTTACTATAGATATCATTATTGTCTTCATTCTCAGTATTTTCCCTATTAGTATTAATCCTATTATTAACATAATTGTTCCTATTTGTATTATTATTATTACTAGCTATTCTATAGCTATTGATTATACCTATGTTATGATAGTTATTATTATTATTGTGGCTATTATTAATTTCGGTAATGTTACTACAATTGCCATTTGTATTCCTATTGTTATTATTTAAATTTTTCCTGGCTAGTTTAATGTTATCATTATTGATCTTAGCTATTAAAGTGGACATATTTGGGAGGGTTGAATAAGAAATTCTGACCGTTTTTTTAGAAATAATTTTATGATATCTATGAGAGGTTGGGAAGTTCTTTTCCAGAATTATTTTGAATCTACTCTGAATATCCGACAGAATCGCACAGTTGAAAGGAACATTTAGCCACATTACATCTTTCTTATTAAATTTCCTAGAATTAGAATTGGGGTTAGTTGAATCATTCTTACTTTCACCAGAGTCGTTGTGTTTATTAATGTTCTTATTTGCCTGCTTCTTTGTTTTATCTAAATTTATCTTATCCGTATTACCTATGTTTTGGTCTATGTTCTTATCATTATTCTTATTTCCATTTAGATTAGTTGTCACCGTAAATCTACTCCTACTTTTATTTCTGGCGTGATCTCTATTGTTGTTTACGTGGCTATTGTTACTACTTTTATTAGGAATATGTAAGTTCTCTTTATCAATGTTACTAATTGTATGCTTCTTTGTTTTACCTAAATTTATCCTATCCGAGTTACCTATGTTTTGGTCTATGTTCTTATCTTTGTTCTTATTTCCATTTAGATTTGTTGTCACATTAAATCTACATCTACTTTTATTTCCGGCGCTATCACTATTGTTGTTTACGTGGTTATTGTTATTTCTTTTATTAGGAATATGTAAGTTCTCTTTATCAATATAGGTAATTTTTTGGTTGTATCCTGCCTTATATAACGCCGCATTATAATGCTCCGAATGGGAGTTAAATATATCAAAATTAGATGATAATTTAGAGATTCTTAAAGAAATATTTCTAATCAAAGTATTGTTATGAATAGGTCAATTTAAGGACAGTGCTTGCGACCTACTTTTGGAATAAATCCATCGTCCTGTCAGATTCAGGTGGATTGATTAGTTCTGGGGAGACCTGCGACCCTTTTCAGGTGAAAGAAAGTTCGAGGAAACCCCTTAAAAAGCAGGAGATGTGAGTCTGTTGGACAGTCGAGGACAGAGCAAGTTAGTAAAAGGTTGTTTCTGCTGTGACAGCGGAAGACAGGCAGAGAAGATTAAGAAACTGAGAGAGATTGCGGCGAGAGGGCTTGGCAATTACGGTAGTAATTATCTGAAATTGTTGCAGACGGAAAGGAACGTCCGGTAAAGTTTTGTTTGTGTCTTTTGGTTGTTGTATTTTGATGTGTTGAACTAAAAAGAGAATTGATGTGAAAAAAGAAGGAAAGAGGAAAAAAAGAAAGAACAGTACTAAAGAGAAAAAGAAATGAGATTATAAAGAACATTGTGAATTGTGTTACAGAGTTGTTAATACGCGTTGAAAAAGAAAGAGAAAGACTTTAATGTGATTTGAACATTGAACTGTATCGTTGTTTTGATTTGATCTGAACTTATTTGTCTATGAACTGTATATTGTATCTGCATGCCTTTAATTTGATTTGTTGTATACCTGATGTATCTTTGATTTATTTGATGTTGTAATAATTGTATAAACTGTTGTTAAATGTAGCCAATTGCCTTCCGCCGTCTCTCTCTGTATCTCTTCCTGTTTGTTGTTGTTGTTATCTCCGGTCGCCGGTTGCCGTGTTTGCTGCCGCTTTTCCCCCACCGAATTCTCTCTCTCTCTGAGTTCCGTGGCGAGTTCGCCGTTCGATCGAGCCGGTCAATCGTCGTCGCTCGACTTGGTAGGGTCCCGGGTTTCCGAATAGTTTGAGCGACGGCAGGTGGGATTCCGTAACAGTATTAATTATATTAGGGGGATGACTGGATAATTTATTTACGTAACTAGTGATTTCACCTTCCTTTCTAAATGGGTAATGAAGCTTAGAGTTAAGGTCTAATGTAATATCTAGGAAATTGACTATTTTAGTGCCTGGTTCATAGGTTATGCTAATCTTTAAAGAACCTATTAATTTTCTTTCTAATCCTTTCAATGTTCGATTTATTATTACTAGGGACAACAAACAAAGCATCATCTCTATATAGACCACCTTGTAATTCAGGGATCTCCTTTTTTATGCATTTTAATAGATATGCGCCTACTAAATTAGTCACCTCAGCCGAATCACTGGAGCCCATGGGTATATTGAAATTATTAGGGGTGTCTGCTCTGGTCGATAATTTTTCCTCAAACTCTATAAATGTTTTTCTAGCAAAAAGTACAATGTCTATTTTTTAAAAAAATTCTTTAAAACCCGTTATATGACTGTGCAACACTAAATGAACTTTTAGAAGTCCGTTTGTTACCTACATCTTATTTTTATAGAGCTATCCCTGATGTTTCAGGAGTGTAACACCACCCCCTTAGATGTTTGGAGAACCCAGATGTTTTTTCGGCTGATGAGTACGGGTCACTTATATTTACTGCAATATTTGCAGCCTTAATAAAGCTGTGTTCGTACGAAACAATTGTACCGAAATATTGATCCATTCTTGTTGCTTTTTTCTTATTTATATATATATATATATATATATTATATATATATATATATATATACACATACATATATATGTAAGGGAACATGATATATTAGTGGACAGTCAATGGTACTTTTGTGCGTCTGTGCATTTTCATTTATTTTTATACTAGCTGATGTAACTTTCTAATTCCCAGGAAAGTGGTAAACTATTGAAAAGGTTGCAAGATGCAACGAAAATTTTAGAAAAATAAAAAAGAAATAATTGGAAATTTTACCGGTGAGTGTGTTAAATTATAAGGCACCAAATGGTAATGACTCTCCCCAGACACAACAGAATATGCTTCAACACACGAACTCACATAAAGAATCTTGCAAACCAAATCCAAAAACGAAATATATATATATATATATATATATATATATATATATATATATATATATATATATATATATACTTATACATATACATATACATATACATATATTCATACACACACACACATATATACATATTTTCATACCGACACAAACACGCGCGCACACACACATATACGCACATATTCATACACTAGCTGACATACCTGGTAATTCCCGGAAAGCGGGGCTTATCCCTTGGTTCAGTTCTCATAATTGTTTTGCTAATCTAGTAAGAACAATACAAAGTATGTAGCCCTTAAAACGGTTTTTGTGCATTTATTGAGAATACCAATTTGTCTTACACAGGATCTTGTTTTTAGATCTTGTTTTGGGTATTAATAACTTCTCAACAAGTTATGAATACCCAAATTGTGAAGTCAGTTATTTAATAACATGAAATTAATTACCCAATAGTAAGAATTCAAATAAAGTAGCTGCAAAAAAGGGCGTTGATACGTCCCCAAAGTGTATAGAACTTAGGAGGAAATACTAATAAAGCATGTATACTAAAATTGTGAAGCATGTTACGTAATAACAGGCTACTCAGATATGAGATAATAACAATTCAAAGTAAATAACTCTGAAAAAAGCTTTTGCGCATTCACAGTGACTATTACCCCCAGCGGTGCTAGTGCTGGTACATTCGCGAATAAGTCACTAACCAAAATAAGTGGATCTATTGTTTTGGAAAATACTATTTACTTGTTTAAGCGTTGTACTGGATAAATTGCGAAAATAACTCAAATAGTTAAATACTAAGAGATAAGCATACTCAATTTGATTTATACGAAATAATTTACGAACATGAATGGGTTATTTCCCTTGGATGTTTAAAAAGAATATATAAGTTATATGTAGTAGATATAAGAATCCCTTCCAGGGGCCCTATTATTAAATTTTTCAACAATCTAAGTATGTCACTAGTTTTCCAGACATGAGTTCTACTCACGTGTCAATTTTCATTAAAATCAATAAAACAATGTAGGAGGATTTAGATATCAATGCCACAAACACATACACCCACAGATTTCCACATGTGTAGTAGATTTTTGCTACTGTTCACATGGAATTTTTTCAAACTTTTTTCCACACACACACACACACAAGGGGCTTCTTTCAATTTCTGTTTATCAAATCCACTTAAAGACTTTGGTTGCCTGGGCCTAGAGAAGAAGACATCTGCTGAAGGTGTTACACAAATCATGTGGTTTGAAAGTTCACTTAGCCACATAGCCATGCCTGCACCCCAGTACATATATATGTGTATGAATGTATTCATGTATATATGTGTATGTACAATACGTATGTATGTATGTATGTATGTATGTATGTATGTATGTATGTATGTAGGTAGGTAGGTAGGTAGGTAAAGCTTACTTGGAAAAGGATGTGTGGAGTTCGATCATGTAATAATATAAATAATATATAAACATATGCATATGTACACACATATATGTACATACCTACATATGTATGTATATATACATGCATATATGGGTACAGGACATCAAAAAAATGTAGACAGAATGAGAAACGAAAACATAAAAACAAAAACATAGAAAAGGAACATTTTTTGAACAATGAAAACAAACAGAGAAACGAGACATGCAACATAAAGAACATTCCCTTCATCTGTTGTCCCCTGTTTTACACTGAATGAAAAAGCACTCACTAAATGGTCAGAGTGACCATACTTTTGTGGTGTTGGACACAGGTAGCTCTTGGAGACTTGTTACCCTGAGGAATTTCTTAATTATTATCTCCTTGTTGTAAATCCATGTACTTGTACAAACCCCTCTGTGTTTAACTATTTTGTACAGATGTCCCTTGCACCTTTTATGTAGGCCCTTATGGCCAATAAAGAAACGATTACCATTGATACTGTTTTTGTTGTTGTTACTATTATTATTATAAGCATTATCATCAGCATTGCTATATTGGTAAAATCTGTGTCTTTGGTGTCTTGTGCTATATTACTGATCTGTTCTCTCCAAGCTGTTTGATAACTGAAATATAGCATTATAAATATTGGGTCTCAGTCAGATTAAAATATATTCCCCATGGGAGACACCAAAAGTATCAAAGACTTGCAGGAACTCACCAATATCTTAAAACTGTCAGGAGTTTAATATTTCATTTATCATTATTCTATAGAACTGTTCTCAACAGCAACAGCTGCAACAGTGTCCACTGCAGTGGAAGAATCAGCAATGTACAATAAAATTTAAAATAGTAAAATCAATTTTTAAAATATTGAAATAGTAAAATTAATTTTTAAAAAAATACATCAAAATAGTTTGTTTTTATAAATTTTACATTTGGTCATATTCTGAAGCTATTTACCATTTAGTTCTGAAAGTAGCCACATGATAATGAATCAATTGTTAATACAAAGAGAAAAGAGGATTTATTTCTTATTGGCTTCATCAAAGAATTTGCCAAATCTTTTCACATGAAAAGTAAAGAATACAATTAAAAGACAAAAAAACCCCAAAGAATAGGAAGTCTATTTTGATGTTAATCTTCTTTATTTATTTGGAACCAAAACCATAAATTATTCAACCTTCACTAATACAAGAAACAAGAAACAAAGATACATAGAATGGATATTCTTTGGAATTTTAATTTTCTGTTTTCATATGCATGATTAAATTTGTATTCTAGTTTTATATCTGCTGGTTTTTCAGTATTTTCAATAATCTGCATCAAAAATTCTTTAAGTTTCTTTTTTGCCATTTTTACCAAACAAATACTAGATGAATTCAAAGCATTTTAAAAAAGAATTGATGAAAAAAATTAACTTCATGATCACCGAGGAAAGGAAAAAGAAAAGTGGTTAAGGAAAACATAAAAAATTTGACATTTTAAGAAGGAAAGTGATTGTATGACCTTGATGCCTTTCCCACATGAATTAAAAATAGTAGTGAAAATGGGTCACACACACTTATGCTGGGATAATGAAGTGCAGTAACAAATATTTCTCACAGAAACAGAGCACCAGAACTGAAAAAAAAGGTGATCATGTAGCACTCATAATTATCTTAGGAACATAGGTGGTATAAGCAAAGCGTAATGACTACAATAGAGAAACATAGATAATGCCAGAGTTTCAGGTTGTAAGCATTGCAATAACAACAATATAAGGTTTTACAAACCTTATATTGTTGTTGTTGCAACAGGAGCAGTAGCAACAGTAGCAGATACAGCAGAAGTAGGCATAGCAACAGCAGTAATAGTAACAACAACAATAAAAGCTGTGTCAACGTTACAGATGGTTGTGGGGTAAGAAACTTGCTTTCCAACCTCATGGTTCTGGGTTCAGTCCCACTGCATGGCACCTTAAGCAAGTATTTTTTACTACAACCTCAGGTTGATCAAAGCCTTGTAAGTGGATTTGGTAGCAACAAGGAGAGTACAGGTTGACAGTCAACCAAAACTTTCATTATGCTGTCTCTCTTCTTTCACCTCTTTGTGGGGTTAATAATCTTAATCTTTGGTTACAGTTTCTCATTCAAACTACATAATAGGCAGAATTGTCAGATTAAGACAGTAGGGTGTTTTGAGGAAGATTTGGCTGCAATTTCTACCAGGTCTAGCTACCATGTAGAGGTCTGAACTTAATTTTCATTCACATATTTGCATTTCAAAAATTTAACATAATCTTTTCCATAGATCAACTATCGTAAAAATTTTATATGATGCCCTCACATTTTCTATGTATGTGTGTGTACCTTAAAAGACATCAATCATCACGACAGACACCTTAACTCACTCCCTCTATCTCTCTTTCTCACCCTATCACATACATACGTGCCAGCATGCATGCACGCATGCACACATGCACACACAGACACGCACATAGACACACACATACACATATACACACACACGTCCATTTCATATATCTTCTTTCAATTTCTGCTCTCTGCAAATAACATTTTTATGGATACAACTGCTTACAAAAATAGGGATTAATGTATAATTTCTTTCTACGTTCATAATTAAATCAATGTTTTAATGATTAGACAGAGGTCCAATACAATAGCTCTCAGAAACAGACTACGTACAAATTCTTTCTTCATAACTGCTGAAGCTGTTTTCTGACAGAGGGTGGGGGGGGGGGTCAGGAAATTTTCAGACAGCTGGAGGCTCCAATCAAAACAGGGGACCCGAAATGATAAGGTTGAGAAACACTGTTATAGATTGTGCCTAACCGAAAATGATCACAGCCACATCCTCCAAAAAGACCGGGTGAAACCAGGCTTAGCTGCTAGTTTTCTATAAATTTGAATTTGAAGTATATACATATATATATATTATCTATATCTATATCTTTCTATCTCTCAATATATATATGTGTGAGTGTGTGTGTGCGTGTTTGTGAAAACCTTGTATCTCTGCCGTAAGGCTTCATTTCCACACGCGCCAGCTTAATTCAATTCGTCCTTAGTCGAAAGACACCTGTTGTTATGTCCTATTATTATTTTTTTTTTCATTGTATTTATATTTGTGTAACATTGTCCGTTTTTTTCCTTCCTTGTTTTTGTATACACTCGTTGCTTTCTTCCAAGGACTCTAATGCTCTTAGTTTAGATTTTTTCTTGGGGCTGGCCAGATTGGAGCAATCTCAAGAATAATCAGCCAAAATTGCGAGGATAATCTGGTGCTTGACTGAAGAAAGAAAACTTCGAATAACCCGTCCTTGTTTTCTTTGTATCGTCTATCCGGTTGTTTTGTTGTCCCTTTTTGTATCAGCTAGCTGTCCGGATGTTTTGCATTCTTGTCCCATTTCGTGTTATATATATATATGTGTGTGTGTGTGTGTGTGTTATAATTGAGAATAAACAGTAAAAAGTTGTCATTATAGTACTCGAAACTCTGAGTACTATAATGACACCCTTTTACTGCTTATTCTAAATTATAACATATATAAATATCCTCTATTTATCTTATATCAAGGTCACATTCTTTTGTTGCTACTTTTTGTTGTTACTTATTATTATTATTATTATTATTATTATTATCATCATCATTATTATTATTATTACTATTATTATTATTATTATTATTATTATTATTATTATTATTATAATATATATGTATATAATGTATATGCATATTTTTGAAGTTTTTATCATAGCACAAGATCAAAGCTTGGCAACCAGGGCTTACCACAACAAAATAATGAATGATGGCACTGACCAAAAATGCAGAATGTGTTATGAGCAGGATGAAACAGTGGACCACATCTTAACTGGATGCACAGCACTTGCAAAAACCGAATATATTCATAGACACGATAGGGTAACGCAATATATCCATTAAAAGATATGTAAACATTACCAGCTTCCAACTTCAGAAAGATGGTACCAGCATAAACCTGAAACTGTGACCGGAAAAGATGATGTAACAGTACTCTGGGACATGCCAATCAACACCGATAAAGAAATCAAGGAAAACAGGCCGGACATAATCATCAAAGATGGGAAGAATAAGAAATGCTAAATGATAGAAGTGACAGTACCATCAGAGAGAAATGTGTCCATTAAAGTTGAGAAGTTAAGTACAAAGACCTAGAAATGGAAGTGACCAAGATGTGGGGAATGAAGAGCAGCACAGCACCAGTGGCGATTGGAGTGTTGGGACTAATTAAAAAAGGGCCTTGATAAGCAGTGTTAATGTGGGAGAACTTCAGAAAATAGTGTTGCTAGGTTCCTCACATATTTTACGCCATGTACTCTCCATGAGATGAGGACCTGCTGTAACTCTAGGGTCAAGGGATGACCCCGGTTCAGCAGAAGACAACAGACCATATTTTATTTTTTTTTAAATAATAATAATAGCCAGACTGGAGTAGTGAATAAATCAAAATGTTAACCCCTACAAGTAGTTAATTGTTTCGTTGGGCATTATTCCTAATGAAGATATATTCATTGTAATTTGGTGCAAGTGTTTTCAATAACTTGAGAATTGTTAAAGCATTGCATCCCTATATGAATACAAACTTCTGTTTTTTTATGGGTTGGTTGCCCATATGTCAACATATCAGTTTAACTAATTTTGTTCCTCGTCAAAAGTTTACTTAACCTAAAATTTGTTCCTTTGAATAGATAACAAATCCATTCTCTATGTGAAATTACCTATCAGTATCAATGAAAATAAAGTAACCCAATGCTCACTCTATGAAGACTGACTGTATTTCTTACATGAATAGATATGGCATCAAAACTGTTTGGCAGTCAATTCCAAACAGCATTCTTCTTGTGTTTCCATCAATAATTATTCTATCTTTAAATAATGTCTTCTCAATCATCAAAATCTTTTCTTAAAGCATAAATCTCAACAAATTCTCTATTTTTTTCCATGACAAGCTCTGTTGTATGTGAATTTATTTATCTACTTCACCATCTGATTATTCCTCTCCAGGAAGGATTGCAAAAGAGGAAAAAAATGTTTTAAAAGTCCAATAGTAAAAACATAATTCAAAAATACAGGCCCCAAGAACTGAAGTTTTATTTCCTGGAATTTTAACGATCTTTTATACACTCACACACGCACTCACACACACACACACACACACACACACACACACACACACACACACACACACGCACACACACACACACAAACACACACACAGAGTTCCCGATTTTTTTCTCAAAAACAAATTATTTTTCTTCATTTCATGACATTCTTTGATCAGTTGACATATTCAACACTAAAATACAACCAAAATTCTTTGAACTAAAACTGATATTCCATGTCTATGTATTGACTGCAAAAATGTTTTTGTTGATGTTTTTCACTTGAGGCAGTAATCTGCTAGAATCAGTTTCTTATGAAATTTCCTCCCAGCTAGATCCATAACTTATTTTCTACTTCACATCATCTTCAATGATTAAATTTCAACAAAGGAGTTATTTTTTTCTGTTTCATTTTTATCCTTATTTATCCACATTTTATTTATTCTTCAACTGACAAGTATGTGGTACTTCATTTTGGTAGACATATGTCTGAATTGGAAAGAAGAAATGGCAGAAACAACAACAGCAACAAGGACAACAACAATAACACCCACAATAATAATAGTAATAACAGCAAAACTATAATAATAATAATCGATTTCTTCTACATGCACTCCATCTCATATGTAAGAGAAAAGGGAAAAAGATATTATGTAACCTTTGCATGTTTTCCAAAGACATCGGAGATAAACGTGTAGAGAAATGGCAATGTGTTGTTTGTAACTCAGTCTTTAAATAGTTGAGCTGTAAAACTGTTCCTTTATAGTCCAGTACATTTAGATTGAATGCTGTTCATGATTTTATTGAGTATATGAGCATTTTTACTATCATCATTTAACACCCTTCTTTGATGCTGGCATGGGTTTGAACAGAACATAAATGAAGTGAAACAAATGACAAATTGGGTTCTAAAACTAGCTTGCTTGACAGTAGCTTTTCTTTCAAATGTTTCACTGAAGTTGAATGCAGAAATAATAATAATAATAATAATAATAATAATAATAATAATAATGATAATAATAATAATAATAATAATAATAATAATAATAATAATAATAATGATAATAATAATAATAATAATAATAATAATAATAATAATAATAATAATAATAATGATGATAGCGAAAGGGACTGATTGCTACCTAACTCAGATACCAGGAAACCCCAAAATGGCAGAAATTCAAAAGATAGTGCTCATGGGACCTGCACATATCCTACGCAAAATACTCTCTATGTAATCCCAAGATTTAAAACAAACTTTTTTTTTAAAATTTATGTTTTTAGACATTCACTAGTACAACACCAAAAAAACCCCAAATATATGGCACACTAGACATAACAACAACGTGAACTTCCAACCTGTTGTCTCTTGAGGTCTCTGGGTGAGACTTGGAGCCAACTTGTACAGACATAAAGCAAAAGTCAAACATATATAATAATAATAATAATAATAATAATAATAATAGTGCTGTGGTTTGCTGTGATGCTCTTATGGTTACTGTATTGAAAATGTTTTGTGTAGAATGTGTTTCACACATCCTACGCAAAACACTTTCAATACAGTAACCATAAAAGCATCACAGCAAACCACAGCACATACCCAAGGCACACAGTGCTGTGCTCAGTAGTGCAGTGAAAGCACGTTATAAAAATAAGACTACTGAATAATAATAATAATAATAATAATAATAATAATAATAATAATAATTTTGCGGTGTGTCTCTCTTGAGATGGCCTACCTAATGCATAGTAATAAGCGTATATTACTTCTTTATTATCTTCTCGGGTCCATTTGTTCCGCTTACATTTTTCTTTCTGTGGTGGTTGTGGTGGTGAACTTGGAGGGCTCGAGTTGGGGGATTTCCCGTTCAAGTGACCATCCATGTCCGTATTCGGAGAAGAGTTTGTGCCAGTTGATGACTTTTCGATCCCAGGCTGACTCTTCCCTGGGGGACGCGCTTCCAGATTAACCATAGGACAAGCGATTTGGTATACTGATTTAGTTTTCCTTTTAGTTTCCAAAAACATTTTGGTGCTACGATAATGTTATCATTTTTTAGCTTTGATTGGCTCGTGGGGAGACGGCCATCATTGCCGTTACAATTATAATTGTACCATTATAGCAGCCGTAGTCGGCTTATTATTGTTATCATCACCATTACTATCACTATCATCATTATCACCACCATCACCATCATCGTTATCATCATCACCATCACCATCACCACCATCATCATCAATGATATTGTTTTATGTGTAGTCACAGCAGTATCTTATTATTGTTATTTTTGTTTTTTTTATCATTATCACCATCACAGTAGTGTCTGTCTGTCTCGTTGGCTGGCTTGGTGGTTGGCTGGCTGACTGTCTTCAATGCCAGAGTTCTTGCCTGTCAAATGATACTTCCATATTTGGTTAACAATAGAGCGGAGGTGAGGTTTGTGTTGGTTGAACTCTTTGAGTGTGTGTGTGTGTGTAGATAGATAGATAGATTATCAGCACTATTACTATCATTATTATCATCATCACCATCAGTGATATTTTTTTTTTTTTTTTAGGTGGGGTCCTATCGGTCAAAAAAATTTCAGATGTTTACTACTATTAGGCTTAAGAAAAATTAAGGAAGGGATGTTCTGTATTGTTTGTGAATAGAGAAGTTGTGTTCGACCAGAGAGAATCATCAGTGGCTACGGAGCTCAGGGCTAAAAGCAGAGAGCGAAGGTTTCATCCTGGCTGCTCAAGATCAAAGCCTATTAACCCGGAACTACCAGGCCAATGTGATGAAAAATGGAGCAGACCCAAAATGCCGATTCTGCAACGACATGATTGAAACAGTGGACCATCTAATCTCTGGATGTAAAGTCTTAGCACCAGTGGAGTATAAATTAAGACATGACAGAGTTGGCCAATATCTACACTGGCTAATAAGTCGGCATTACAATATCAAAACTGCCGACAAGTGGTATAATCACCACCCTGAGGCTGTAACTGAAGGAGAAAATGTAACCATTCTGTGGGACTTTCCAGTACATACAGACCGAACCATCAAGGCCAATAAACCAGATATTGTTGTGAAAGACCAAAACAATAAAGTTTGCTTATTGATCGACATGAGCATCCCCTGTGATCATAATATCTGTGATCATAATATCTCATAATATCTGAGTTTGACAAGCTCAGAAAATATAAAGACCTACTCATTGAAATTGAGAAAATGTGGCATCTCAAGGCGGTTACAATACCAGTGATCGTAGGAGCACTAGGAATGATCCAGAAGGGAACCGAAAATTATATGAGAATGATCCCTGGCTTACCATCCCTGCAAGAAGTGCAAAAGATTGTCTTAACTGGTACATCACACGTATTGAGAAGAGCATTGTCGATGTGAGAACTGTTGCTGCTCATGTATTTTAATTTAACTTAAAAAAAAAAAAAAAAAATGAACGAACTATTGAGTTTGGTTTAATGGCCTACCAATGTATACTATGAGTTTCTTTGCCCTAGGAGTCGGGAAGACACTTGGCAAGAAATGGAAGCAAATTTGAAAGAAGAGAAAAAAAAAAAATAATAATAATCCTTTCTACCATAGGCACAAGGCCTGAAATTTTCGTGGGAGGGAGCTAGTCAATTACATTGACCACAGTGCATAACTGGTACTTATTTCCTCAACTCCAAAAGTATGGAACTGAAAGTTGACTCCGGCAGAATTTGAACTCAGAATATAAAGATGGACGAAGTGCTACTAAGCATTTTGCGCTGCATGCTAACAATTCTGCTGGCTTACCACTGTGAACAACAACAATAATAATGGTTTCAAATTTTGCTATAAAGGCAGCAATTTTGGGGGAGGGGATGACTCAATTACATCGATCCCAGAGTTTCACTGGTATTTATTTTATGGACCCCTAAAGGATGGAAGACGAAGTTGACCTCGACAGAATTTGAACTCAGAATGTAGTGACAGACAAAATACTGCTAAGCATTTTGTCCAGTTCGCTAATGATTCTGCCAGCTCGCCACCTCTAAACATTAATAATAATAACAACAACAATTGCCCTGACTCAAAACCAGGCAGTGACACTCATGGCTTTTGATCATAACTGATTTGCTTGTCATTTGCTTGACCTGTCATTTTATTCATCTTCCAGGGTGTGATGTTAGTAACTGACAAACATATTTCTCCTCATGCATTTTGAAGACTGAAAGTGTAGCAGATTTAGAATATTTTCTGAGAATATACACTTTCAAGTCTTTTTCAAAATTGCAGCTGTTCTTCGGCAAGTTCTGTTGAACTACTGTTATTGTGCCTGAAGTCATGTCTGTGCCCATTAAATCTTTTGTTTGATTGTTCTGTTGTACAACCAACATAAATCAAGTTGTGTATCATGCATTCTGCCTTGTACACCAAAAGGGAATCTCTACACATCTCACTTTCTGTGTAAATCATAGCATTTCTGTTATGATTCCTGATGGAATCGACTTGACACATGTTGCACAATGAACAGGGTTAGGGTTGCAGCTGTTTTTCAAAGTACAGGAAGCAAAAACTCCAATGTTAGTTTTCTTGGAGTTAGTAGTAGAGATTAATAGTTCTCTTATATTTTTATTCTGTCTAAAGGTTACAATAAGTGGCTGAGGAAATATATGTTTGAAACGATATTTTTCTGCCACATGCTGGTAACTTTCATGCAACACTTTTGAAATGTCAGTGAAATTTTGGTGTTAGTTAATCACTAAAGGAACTCTGTCACATATTGCATTGTGTTTGCTAAAGTTATGCATGGAAATTAGACTTTCCTTGCTAATCTTAGCTATGTAATTTGCAATTTATTTTAATTGTGGTTCACTGTAACTGCGTTTAACATAATGGTGTACAAAAGCATTTGCAAGCTTCCACTAATCCACAATATCAGTACAAAACCGTTTTATCTTTAAAAATTAGGATTTCAGATGTGGCTGAATTATATGATGTGGATGATCGGGGTGGTGATGGAGATAAATATAGGATGATGTGGGCTTGCAAAATAAGTATTCTGCCTTCAGAAAACTTAACTTTTGTGTCCAAAAATTCAATGCTAATTTTTGAAAAGTAAAGAATAGCATAGCTTGGTACATAAAGAAAGTTACTGAACCACTGCTACAGGATATGAAAAGGTCAAAATTGAAAGAAAATTGAAGATTGCAAAAAAAAAAAAAGGGTGAATGCAAGGAGGAGAAGCAAACTGAAACCAAAACAAGATAGAAAGAAAAGATGTATGAGCAATTTTACAGGGACACAGAGTCCAAAGACGATTTGGAGAAGAGGTGGTTATGGATACAGAAAAGTGATCTTAAACCAGAAACAGAAGCTCTAATTTGTGCAGCCCAGGAGCAAGCCCCCCCAAAACAAGTTATGTTAAGCACAAGATTGACAACTCAGGTGCAACAGAAAAATGTAGGATGTATGTAGTAAAAGGAAAAACTGTGATATCATTAGCCAGTGATCAAAGCTGACACAGAAATAAAACAAGCAGTGCCATGACAGCAAAGATAGTTCATTGAGAAGAATGCAGAAAAGACAGTCTTGAAAGAAGAAGCCAGTGGCATGAGCATAAACTAGAAGACATTGTAGAAAATGACTATACAGAGATTTTATGGGATATTACGGTACAATAAGACTATAAAATTGAACATTGCAAACCACATATTATGGCGATTAACAAAGTCAACAAACAGTGTTTGATTCTAAATGTAGCTTTTCTAGCTGACATTAAGGTTTGTGACAAAGAATTGATGAAGATTGAAAGATATGAACTACTACTAGCATGAGAGATAAAACATTTGAAGGCAATGAATAAGGTCAAGGTGGTTCCAGTTGTTGTTGGGGCACTTGGAACTGTGAGTACCAGCATTGAAAGCTATTTTAAAAAAAAAGTCAGAGACAACATCAGCGTGGGGCACTTACAAAGAACAGTACTCTTTGGAACTGCTAGAATATCAGGTCATCCCATAAGTTCAGTCCGAATTTTGAATAAAGAAACCAAGAGATCAAATGTAATATCTAATTGAAATTTAATCATCAATGTACTTCCCTGATTATTTATGACTTCCTTCCATCTATTTACAAGCTTTTTAATCCCATAAATGTAAAACTCTTTTGGTTTCAAAGTGAAGAACTCTGAAATGTCATTTTCGACCTCCTCCTGGCTTGCAAAAGTTATGCCCCCCAAATGATTCTGTAAACTACAAAACAAATGGTAGTCTGAAGGAGCAAGGTCGGGAGAGTAAGGTGGATGAGGAATTTTTTCCCAACCAAGCTCTTCGATCTTCTGTGATGTGATCTTTGCAATGTGAGGTTGCACATTGTCCTGATGAAACATCACTCCTTTTTGATTCACTAAAGTGGGTCTTTCTTCTTTAAAGCTTGGTTCAAATGCCCTAATTGCTTACAGTAGACTTGAGCATTGATTGTTGCATTAGATGGTAACAATTCAAAGTGAATTACTCCTTTGCAATCCCACCAGATAGAGAGAAGAACCTTTTTCCCAGGAAGTTCTCTTCTCGGTTGTGGTTGAACTTTTTCCCTTTTACCAAGCCACTGTTTATGACATTTAAAAGTTCGGGAGCTAGTGAAGAGCAATGATACAGTGGCACAGGGCCAAAAGGTCAGGAGGTAAGCATAGAGCATGAAGTAGAAATGTGAGGAAGAGAAGAGATGTAGAGACGTAGTTTGGTTTGTTGTGGTAGAGTGTGTGAGAAGTTTTGTTAATGTGGGTGGGACACAGTGCTTCTAGAACTCAGTCTTACTGATGTGGGTGGGTCTTCTCAAGAATTTCATATTGTCAGACATATTGGTCCATTGTCATTTCCTCTGTGATGCCCAATATCCTGAGATCGACTCTTACCTCTTCACCACATATATTTCTGGGTCTCCCTCTTCTGTGGGCACCATCCACTTTCAGTGATTGGCACTTCTTTATGCAGCTGTCCTCATTCATATGCATCACATGTCCAAACCAATGTAGTCTTCTCTCTTGCACGCTACATTTGATTCCTCTTATGCCCAACTTTTCTCTCAACACATTTGCGCTTCATTGTATACGTGCATTAATGTTGCACATCCAATGAAACATACTACCTTCGTTTCTCTCCTGTCTATACATGTCTTCAACATTCAGAGCCCATGTCTCACTACCATAGAGTATAGCCGTTCACACACAAGCATCATATAGTCTACCTTTCACTCTGAGAGAGAGTCCTTTTGTTGCCAACAGAGGTAATAGCTCTCTGAACCTCCTCCACCCAATTCATCTTCTAGAAACCATACTTTCAGAGCATCTTCCACCATTGAGGATTTAGTCACCTAGGTAACAGAAACTATCTACAGCTTCAAGAGAGTATCCTGGGCATTTCAGAAAATCTAAGTCACATGTGCTCTTAGTGCTTATTGTTCCTGCACATCCGCTACATACAAAGATAACTTTATACCTGGAATCTGCAATAAGAGCAAGGTCATTCAGTTTTTTAAATTCCTCTGTTAATGGCCTGGAGGACTATGATGAATAAGAGTAGGCTGATAACTGAGCCCTGGTGAGCCCCTCCCTGAATGCTGAATTCATCACTGTATTCATGGCCGACTCTCACCTCACTGACAGCACCTCAGTATATGGCTTGTACAGCTCTGACAAGCCACTCCTCTACTCCTAACTTCCTTAGAGATCGCTGCATAATAGAGCAGGGAACTCTGTCAAAAGCTTTCTCCAGGCTGACAAAGGCTAAGTACAATGGCTTACTTTTGGCCAAGTACTTTTCCTGCAGCTGTTTCACTTAGAAGATAACATCTGTGACACTCTTCCCAGGTACAAAACCAAACTGCATCTCATTTAGTTTAATTCTATTTCTTATAAATTGAGCTATAACCCTCTCAGTAACTTTCAAGACTTGGACTAGCAATTTAATGCCTCTGTAGTTGTTTTTACCCTTATAGCAGCTGACCATAATGCTATTACACCAGTCATTGGGGATGATGCCTACCTGAATAACCTGATTAACTATACGGGTGACCAAGCTGTGTCCTACACCACCATAGAAAATGAATGGGAGAAGGAGAGTCTCCCATTTATTTTCTAAGTGATGCTAAAGAAGGGTCAGCCAGATATTAAAACTAATGTATATTGGGAAATATACCATAATCTACCATGTGCACGAGTTTCATTAACATTGAGATAGCATTACCACAAAACATTAGGGGGTGGCCTAATACTTTTGGTTAAGGCCGTATATACACACATGCATACATACACACATACACACGTATATATATATATATCTATTTATCTATATATATATATATATATATATATATATATATATATATATATATATATATATATATATACATGCACGTATGCAATGTGTAAATACATTCATGCTGACAGATACACCCACAGACACACACACACACACATACACACACACACACACATACACACATACACACACACATGCACATATGCACACACATATACATGGCGAAGTCAAAAATTATCTGCACTTCCACTGTAACATATCTTTATTATTGTCATACTGCCTTCTGTGCACGTGTGCTTATAGTTGGTACTATTCTGGTCATGTGATAGAAGTTTGAGACTGATTGCATCATTATTCTTTCTGGCTTTACAGTGTAAACATGGCTGCTCCACTAACAATGTGCACCAAAGAAGAACAAAGAGCAGTGATCCGATTTCTGTGGTTGGAAGGTGTGTCAGTTGCTGAAATTCACCGGAAGCTTTTAGTACAATTGGTTAATGGTTTCAACAGTCTGGGCTGCACATGTGTGGGCTTATATTTTCATCCATCAACAAAAACTTACTTCAACAGTAGACTTTGGTGTTTGATACAAATTGCTGGCTTCAGTTTGTTGGCCAGCAAAACACTGTATCTTGCACTGTTGATCGTACACTCCTTTTCCAGCACCTGACACACCTTTCGACCAGAGAAATCGGATCACTGCTCTTTGTTCTTCTTTGGTGCACATTGCCAGTAGAGCGGCCATGCTTACACTATAAAACCAGAAAGGAAAATGGCGTGATCAAGCTCAAACTTCGATCACATGACCACAATAGTGCCAACTATAAGCATGCATGTGCAGAAGGCAGTGTGGCAGTAATAAGGATATGTTATGGTGGAAGTGCGGATAATTTTTGACTTCTCCTTGTAGATTTGTATGTAAGTGCATATCTCCCTAACATATTTATAGTTCAGAGTTATGATTTCTTCTCAGGATATTCATTTCAATATTTTAGCAAAACATGTTTTTCCCTAGAATATAATTTCAGTAAATCCAATGATGCGTACAATTCTTGCCTAAAAAATGTTTTCCTAATATTTTTAGTATTCTTTCAGCATGGTATTTTTTGCAAATTCTTTTTTCCCATTCTTGTCTTCGTGTTGTTGTTCCCTTTCGTCCCCCACCACCCCTTAAAATTTTATTTGAATAATCCAACAATGTGTAGGATTTTATTTCTGTTTCTTTTCCCTGAATACAATTTTTTCATATTTATTTACTTGTATGTTTGTACACAAAATACTCCCTGATCACCACGTCAGTCTCCCCTTAATCATATTTATCCTTGCAAACTCTAAAACATTGATGCCTGTCCATTCTACCAACCAATCACATCTCAGTTCCCGATTATATGTTTTGGTTTCATTGTTCTGAAATGACAAGGTTTTAAAGATCAGAAACCGGAAAATCAGAGCAACATTTGTGAAGATTTCAGCTTCTAATAAATATATCTTGGCTTTTTGTATTTTTGGCCTTATTCACAATTTTTGCCTGTATGTATAGAGGTGAGTGGGTGCATGTGTGCATATATGTATATATATATATATATGCAATGTGCGTGTAAGATCATTTTTCATAATTTCTTTATGTTTGCTCTCCATGCTGGTATGGGCTGGATGCTTTGAGAGGATCAGGTGAGTCAGAAGAATATGTGTTTCAACATGGTTTCTATGGCTGGATGCCCTTCCTAATGCCAACCACTCTGAGGGTGTAATGGGTGTTTTTATGTGCCACTGGCATGGGTATCATTTGTGTGATACCAGTATCTGCCCCAACTGTGATTTTACTTGGCTTGATGGGTCTTCTTCTCAAGAGGTCTTATATATATATATATATATATATATATATATATATATATATATATATATATTATATATACATATATATATATATTTATATGTATATGTATATGTATATGTATATATATACATACACACACACACACATATATATATATATATATATATATATATATATATACATATATATATATTTATATGTATATGTATATGTATATGTATATATATACATACACACACACATATATATATATATATATATATATATATATATATACATATATATATATTTATATGTATATGTATATGTATATGTATATGTATATATATACATACACACACACATATATATATATACATATATATATATACACACACATGTATGTATATATATGTATATATTTAAAGTAACAAACTAAGGAAAAAATTCCTTCAAAGGAAAACATCTAATTCACTATTAAGTCAGTTGAATTCCACATAAATATGGGTTTAATTCAAATTACAAACAATAAATTAAATAGAGAGTTACAATTGACAATCCAATAATTTATTTATATCATAATATAACATAATATGCCATGAATATAATACAATATAATATAACATATACAATTATTAAAAAACCCAAAAAAGCCAACAATTTGTTTTGACTTATATACATTTTTTGATATATAAACAGTTCAATTCCTTTATATAAGCCTCATCAGAGCCAATGGTTGAAAGGTAGACTATGTGATGCATGTGTGCAAA
This sequence comes from Octopus sinensis, assembly GCF_006345805.1. NCBI lineage: Eukaryota > Metazoa > Mollusca > Cephalopoda > Octopoda > Octopodidae > Octopus > Octopus sinensis. The sequence goes on from NC_043004.1 coordinate 26,923,267, forward strand.
CTGCCATGCTACATGGCAATGAAACATGGGCCGTGAATGCTGGATCCACTGGATATGTAATGTCAGTGTGCATACATGACAGAGTGTAAGTTCCCTGAGGGAAAACTTGAGCATAAGAAGCATCAAATGTGATGTGCAAAAGAGGCGCCTGTGCTGGTATGGTCATTTGTTACATATGAATGAAGACAGATGTGTGAGGAAGTGCTACTCCCTAACTGTGGAAGGAACCTATAGAAGAAGCAGACCCAGGAAGACATGGAATGAGGTGGTGAAGCATGTCCTTTGAACATTGGGCCTAACAGAAGCAGTGCCAGAAGACTGGGACCTTTGGAAATATGCTGTGATTGAGAAGACTCAGCAGCTAAAATGAGATCGCAGTTATGCATGTCTGGCCCTGTTAAGAATACCCCTGATGCACTGGGCGATACGATATGCTTGAGAAGACCTGTTGAGTTAAGTAAAACCAATATTGTAGCTGTAGCCAGTGCCGTCTGACTAGCTCCTGCATGAGTGGCATGTAAATAGCACCATCCAAATGTGGTCAATGCCAGGTCCGCCTGACTGGCTCCCATGCCGGTGGCATGTAAAAAGCACCAGCCAATTGTGGCTGATGCCAGTACCCCTTGACTAGCTCTTGTATCAGTGGCACGTAAAAAGCACTATCCAAACATGATTGATGCCAGGCCCACCTGACTGGCTCCTGTGCCAGTGGCAAGTAAAAAGCTCCCACTACACTCTTGGAGTGATTGGCGTTAGGAAGGGCATCCAACTGTAGAAACATTGCCAGATCTCTCTCTCTCTCTCTCTTGTTGGGTAACCTTGTACCTTCTCTACAGCAAGATATCTGTTTCTGTCTCTCTGTTACATTCTAATCTTTCATCATCTGACAATAGACCACCTCCCTCAATTCTCCCTCCACTCTCAAAGGATCTTTGTCTTGCAAGTTACTTGGTGACCCTGCCAGTGCTGGTGCCATGTAAAAAAACATCCAGTTTACTCTGTAAAGTGGCTGGCATTTGGAAGGACATCCAACTGTAAAAACCATGCCAAAACTGACACGGAAGACCGATGCAGTCTTCTGCCTGGCCAGCTCCTGTCAAACTGTCCAGCTCATGCCAGCATGGAAAGTGGACATTAAATGATGATGATACATATGTATGTATGTATGTATTAGGTAGTACTGAAAAGTTGTTGGTTTTGGGTAAAAGAAAATACAGGAGGACCAGTTAATTATGATTTTATTCAGCATATTCCCCGCTCAGATTCACACACTTGTTGCAGTGGTCCTGCGGTTTTTCTAAGCCCTGTAAGAGAACTTAGAAGATTGGGCCTCCAACCATACCTTTTGCAATACCCTCAAAGTCAGAAACTTTTCAGCACCCACTTGCATATATAAATATATTTATATATTATACATATATGCATACACACATACATATATTTACATACATACACACACACATATATATATATTGACATACATACATATATGTATATGTATATATAGTCCTCTAAGAATCCATAAATCAGAAAAATATGCTCTCATATATTTGCCAATATAATGGATATATAATACTATAGTATTATATATCCATTACAGCTGATTTTACCAATAGGTTTTATGCTAGGAGTTCAATGGAGTGTTAGGTAACAGGCCAATTATGTAATCCTGTACTCTTCAGAGATGGCAGTGATGGAATGAAATATGGTGGCTGCTCTGTTTTGTTTGAGGTGAACAGACACATCCAGTTTGTGGTTGCTGTGAAAAGGACAATTAAATGGATCAAGCAAAGGTTAATTTAAGAGTTATGTTTCTTTGCAACAAAGCACCATCTCTGGTGGTGTTGCAAGGTGACAAGAGTTTTCTGGAAAAGTGTGTATGGGAAATATGTGTATGTTTTAAAGCTGGTATTCTTGTGGAATTGGAATATGTGCAGCAGTATTATATGTGCACCATTTATTTTTTGTGGGGGTGGGGGTGGCACGGTTGCATAAGCATCAGTGGAGTATGTGTAGGAAGCCCAGACACACTTATAGTACCCCTACACACTCTATGTAAACATAAATGCCCTAAAATATTTAACCAAAGTTTTAACCAAAACATAAACAAAAACACATAAATGCACATGCAACCTTGGGGCACCCACCCAATTCTCCTGAAAATGCTGCACATATAGCACCACCACACATTACAATTCTACAAGAACACCAATCCTAAAATATACACACATTTCCCATACACTCTTTCTGGAAAACTCATGTCACCTTGCAACATCCCCACAGACAGTGCTTTGGTGCCAAGGGACATAACTCTTAAATCAACCCTTGCTTGGTTCATTTCATTGTCATTTTTTGCAGCAACCAAAACTGGATGTGTCTGTTCACCTCCAATAATAGAGAACTGTTACTCTGAAGAGTGCAGGGTTACATAATTGGACAGTTACCTAACACTCCAATGAGCTCCTAGTGCGAAACTAGTCAATTAAGATCAGGTATAATGAATATATGATTCTGTGCACTCTGATTAATGTGTGTGTTTGTGTGTAGTATGTGTGTGTGTGTGTGTGTGCACGCATGTGTGTGTTTGTAATAACTACAAAAGAAAAGGATAGAGAGAGAGGCAGAGAGACAGAGAGCTACTAATGGAGGAAAACACAGAAACTCAGGTAGGCTTGATATACATATGTTTACATAGAATACATATAAATGGTACATATATACAAGGAGCATATACTTACATGGAGCATATAAAAAACAAATTTCTTCATATTTTATTCTGTATTTTCTGTGCCCTATATAAATAAATGTACATTAAGCCTAACTGTGTTTATCTCCTACCTGCCTATCAGGCTATCAGGTTCATTTGTGTCTCTCTTATAGCTACACTTGATGCTATATATATATATATATATATATATATATATACTGGACTAGGTATGTTTCACAAATGAAACTTAACAAAATTGAAACAGTGAAATTTAAAGACACTGTCCACTTCTATCCTTTTTATTTACCAAAGATTTTGATTCACTAAAGTTGTCTTCTTTACTTTTTGTTTTTAGATTTTAAATGCCCCCTAGAGCATGTTTTTTTTTCTTTTATTACATTAATAATGTTAGTTAATTGACATGTTTTACCTCCTTGTATGTGAAACCCTATAATATTATTTAGTACACAGAACACAACCTCAACCCTACTGTTGGAATTCTGACTTTGAAACCTCTCATATGAAATCTTTATTTTCTAAATTTAGCTTTGTATTTCCCATTTTACTTTGCATTTGTTCTGAGAGCGATTGCTGATATGTCAAACGTATTCCCCCCACCTTTTTTTTTTTAAAAAAAAAAGGAATTGATATGATAATAAAAAAATTTAAACTGAAAGCTGAAAGATTCCTGTAGCAATAATCCACAAGTTGTTTCTTATACATGCAACATTTTATATATAAAAAAAAAAGATTCGATTTCCTAAAGTTTCAAAAATCAATACAACAAACGTTCCAGGGGAACGATGTCATCATAAGCTACAGAATAAATACATTGAGAAAATAAGTCAATTTACATTTACTTCAGGTTCTTCAGCTTGTAGAAACATTTCTAAGACCTTGATTACCAAAACAAACATCTAAATTCTGTAATCTTCACCTACCATTCTAGTTTTGCTGAAATAAAAGGAGTGGCAAAATATGCCTTTAGCATTGGTTCTTGAGTTCTTTAAAACTTAACGCCATTATGGTTATGAACATGATGGCCTGGCACTTCCTGTATTGGTCTGATTCCATGGACTAGCAAACGAATGGGTTTCTACATAGATTTCTAAACTGCTTGAAATCTTCCTTAAATCATAACTCACAGTCATAAAGAAAGGAAGCAGACATTGGATTATACTGTTGGGATAAAAGACCAGACGGTCACAGCTTGAATATCTTTGATCAGAGTTGATGTAAGTTAACAGACAACAGCAACAGCAGCAAGAGGAGGCGCAATGGCCCAGTGGTTAGGGCAGCGGACTCACGGTCAGAGGATCACGGTTTTGATTCCTAGACTGGGCGTTGTGTGTTTATTGAGTGAAAACACCTAAAGCTCCATGAGGCTCTGGCAAGGGGTGGTGGCGACCCCTGTTGTACTCTTTTGCTCCAACTTTCTCTCACTCTTTCTTCCTGTTTCTTGCCCCTGATTTCCTACACAACCGCTGAGCCTGGATGCACATCCATTCATCCGTCGATGCTCTCGGTGTCGGGGATTGACCTGCTTCCTCTTCTGTGGGTCTTACGAATAGCAAAAGGACCACGTTTCGGACTTCTCCTACTCAATCTTGCGAGCTCTGGCATGTAGCCTGCATCGCTCAACAAACACACAAACAAACAGCAGCAACAAGAATAGCAGTGATAACAACAGCATTAGCAACAACAACAGCAATAACAGCAACAACAACCACAACCACATGTAATACAACAACAGCACAAACTCTTCAATGGTGTTGATATTATCAGACCTATATGTTTTGATAGTTTTGTTTAGTCTTCTGGATTTGTGAGTCTGTGAGTCTAAGGTCTCTACCTTAGATGTGACCCTTTACATATGGGTGATGGTGGACAGGTTGTATCCTTAAATATTTTTTCAATTTTCAGAAGAAATCTTAGTTGAATTTCTGAACTTACAAAATATTGGGTCATCCCATAAATAATACAATTTTTTCAATTGCATAAATTAAGGAGGATGGGATAAACTACCTGCATCAACTTGCTATGAAGGCAGGTAGTAATTTTACCTTGTACTTATTCTTAAGGCAAGTTTTGAAGAGTGCAGTTCGAACTTAACTGTTATTTTTTCAATGCTATAATGGAAGTGACAACGGAGCATATTTTGCTTTATGAGTTCAACAAAGACAACAATGCAACAGAAAGTATGAGGAATATTAATTCAATATATGGGAGACAATAAGCATTAGCCAGTGTCAACGGTGGTTCCAGAAATTTAGAGACAGAAACTATAGCACAGATGATGAGCCTCGTACTGGAACATCTGTAGAGCTCAGCAAGGTTGTCCTGCAAACCCTGGTGGAACAAAATCACATCATAACTGTTGAGGAACTAGAAGAGAGGCTTGGATTTGGTCATTCAACCATTCAACGACACCTGTGTGCCATAAGAAAAGTCAGTACATTGGGTCAATTGGGTTCCTCACAAACTTTTCGAGTCTAATTGTGTACAGAGAGCAAATTTGTGCTCTTCTTTGCTGTCATGTCTCACGAATGAACCTTATTTGAACTGAATAGTGACTGGTGACAAGAAATGGGTTCTCTATATAAATGTCAAGTGCCGTAAACAGTGGATAGGGAAAGAAAAGACACCAGCACTCCAGGTTAAAGAAGGTCTTCACCCACATAAGGTGTTGTTACCTGTTTGCTGGGATATGAAAGGTTTAATCCACTTTGAACTTTTAAATCCAAACCAAATGATAACTAAGGAGATCTACAGTAAGAAACTTGAGCAGCTTAAGTCAGTGCTAGAAAAAAAACAACCGTCTTTGGTTTCAAGACAAAATACTTGGCCAAATACAACAAGGATGACCTTCCAAAGGCTGGAGCAGTTTGAATGGGAAACGATGCCCCACCCACCATATTCACCGGACATTGCCCCATCTGATTATCATTTATTCTGAAGTATTCAAAATTATTTGGACAGAAAAAATATGAATTCTGTAGACGAGGTCAGAACAGCACTAGAGGAATATTTTTCGTCACACAAAAGTGAATTTTGGAAGAGGGGTCTTGCAAGTCTACAAGATAGAGGGAAGAGCATTGTAGAAAATGAATGAGTATATTTTAGATTAAAAAAGAACTTTATCTTAATTTTGAAAAATAAAAGAAGTATAAAAAAACCACATTATTTATGGGATGAATCAATAGTAGAAATTTACCATAGTTTAAAGTGGCTGAATACTTTTGCACAGTACTGTACATATAAGTATGAGTGTGTCTATCATGGGTGATAACTAACAACCCAATGTACTATTGATATAGTTCGTACCAAACTTTATACAGCACCTGCTTAAACATCACCTTAAAGTAATTGTGATGAAAGAATTTTAATATTACTCAACAGGTCTCATCTATGTATATCGCCCCCTCAGATAATGTAAACTTAATGCAATTTTCCTTTACTAGCCGCATACTATCAATATTACTTTTCCTTTATAAAAAATGATTTTCTATTTTCTTCTTTTTCTTCCTCTCTTGTCTATTGTTTATATATTTTATTTTATTTTATATATAATTTACTTTTTTTATATCTCTTATGGATATTTAACAATAAAGACAATCGTAGCAATACCTCCTTCCCTAAATAAAGTGGGTAAATAAGTGACTGCCTAAAATGAAGATCTCTAGTGAGACACCACTTTATGTACGAATGTACCTGATGTGACCCAGGCTGCAAGACTGATGCAACATAGTATGATGCACAACAGTTGCAGGATGGGTCAAAACAATTGTCAAACAAAATAAAGAGTTATACCAATTCCATCTTCTGTTTACTAAATCAAATATTATCTCAACTAACACTGTGGTATTCCTAAAGTAGATCCAAAGAAAATATACTCCAACTATGGATGACATCAGATAACCCAAACTGTGCCAGTGTTTTACTCAACACATCAGCACTAATTAGTCCAAAATATTACATATGTATATATAATATATATATATAACACTGCCAGATCTGACTGGCCTGGTGCAGCCTTCGGGCTCCCCAGACCCCAGTTGAACCGTCCAACCCATGCTAGCATGGAAAACGGATGCTAAATGATGATGATGATGATGATGATATATATATATATATATATGTATATATATATATATATCATTATCATCCAACCCATGCCAGCATGGGTTGGATGGTTTGACTGAGGACTGGTGAGCCAGAGGCTACACCAGGCTCAGTCTGATCTGGCAAAGTTTCTACAACTGGATGCCCTTCCTAATGTCAACCACACTGAGAGTGTAGTGGGTGCTTTTACATGTCACTAGCAGGAGGGCCAGTCAGGCAGTTCTGGCAACGAGCATGCTCGAATGTTGTTTTTCATGTGCCTCCAGCACATGTGCCGGTAAGGCGACACTGGCAATGATCAAGCACAAATAGTGCTTTTCATGAGTCACTGGCACAGGAGCCAATCTATGGCTCTTGCCACGATCATGCTCGGGTGTGCTTTTAAAGTTCCACTGGCACAAGTGCCAATCAGGCGGTACTGTCATCGGTCACATCAGTGATTTTGATTTCACTTGCCTCAATAGGTCTTCACAAGCAAGGTTTATTGTCCAATGAATGAAGGGTATTCATAAATGGGCTGGTTACACCCACTGGCATAGGCCGTGGGCTATGGTCTCACTTTGCTTGTTGGGTTTTTTCAAGCACAGCATATTTCCAAAGGTCACAGTCACTAGTTATTGCCTCGGTAAGGCTCAATGTTTGAAGGTCATGCTTCACCAGCTCATCCCAGGTTTTCCTGAGTCTACCTATTCCACAGCTTCCCTCAACCGCTATGATGTGACACTTTTTCACACAGCTGTCCTCATTCATTTGCAACACATGACCATATCGGCATAGTCGTCTCTCTTGCACACCACATCTGATGCTTTTTAAATCCAACTTTTCTCTCAGGGTGCTTACACTCTGTTGGGTATACACACTGATATTACACATCCAGTGGAGCATACTGGCTTCATTTCTTGCAAGCTTACACATATCCTCAGCAGTCACAGTCCATGTTTCACTGCCATGTAGCATGGCAGTTCACACACATGCATCATACAGTCTACATTTTAGTCTTAGTGAGAGGCTCTTTGTCACCAGCAGAGGTAAGACCTCTCTGAATTTTGCCCAGGCTATTCTTATTCTAACAGCTATACTTTCAAAGCATCCACCCCCGCTACTGACTTGGTCCCCTAAGTAATGGAAGCTATCAACTACTTCTAGTTTTTCTTCCAGGAATGCGACAGAAGCTGTTCTCTGCACATGTTCTGTGTTTATTGCTCCTGAGCATTTGCCACATACAAAACTATCTTCCCAGTTAGCCTCCCTTTGATATTGCTGCACCTCTTTTGTGTCTATAGCTTACACTGGATACATCTTATAGAGTTTCTACCAATGCCTTTTCTATAGATCAAGCAGGGCCATCTACCTGAAGGGATTTGTGGTTTGTCTACCTTCCTACTTATTAAGACTTTGGTTTTAGCTAGGTTGACTCTAAGGCCCTTCGATTCTAATCTTTGTTTCCACACCTGAAACTTTTCCTCTAGTTCTGATAGAGACTCAGCAAGTACGTTGATGTCTAGTTTAACTGGCCTAACATATTTTAAACTTAAACTGATCACATTCTATATCATATCTACATATGCACTTGCTTCATCTGAATTAATACACATACAGTAATGCCTCGATATATGAGTAAATTTGTTCCCAGAGAACAAGGTGGAAACTCATAAAGTAGAGTGATAATTTCCTGTAGTAGCAATGTTATAAATTGCAATTTGTTCTCATAAAAATATTTACCTATAAAATTTATAATACTCATAAATAAATTGCATTAAAACAACGGTAGAATGTAAAGAATATTTTATGTAAAGTAAAAGGAATGTCAAGATCATTTACAATAAAAGATATTATTATCATACTCGTTTTGTGAATCACTTTCACTAGCACTAAACTCGTGCACACCATTATTTGTTGACGTGATCACTCGCAGATGAACTCGTAGATGAACTAATGGATTTCTTTTTAAAGAACAAGTCTAGAGCTGTTTGCTTAGAAGCTTTTATTCACTCTCTTAAAATTTCTTCGTAACTTGCACAAGCATTTGTTATGGAAGTAGCAACTTTTGCACTGCGTTCAAAATTCGGATCTTGTGCTTGAAAAATAAAACTCGTAAACCCAGGGTCTCGTAAAGCAGGTCCTCATAAAGTGAGATATTACTGTACTTATACTTATTACTCATTACTTACTATCTTTATTGCTTTAATCAATAGTCCTTTCATAGTCTCTATTTAAACTTCTTTTATGAATGTGTTTAATCCCATTGGTTTATACCACTTAACAAACTGCTAATGAATATGCAGTAAATATTCTTGTAAAAAACTTATTCTTAATACATTGCAAACCAAATACAAAATTGAAATATATAGTTTTAACATCATATTCTTCTAAATGGTCACCTTGTGCAGCAACACACTGGTCCCAGAGTCCCTACCACTTTTGGAATCCAGCCTGGAAGTCATTTTCCATACGCAAGTTGAGGACCTTCTGCAATTCGTTCTGGATCTCAACAACAGTGTTAGAACGGCGACCTTTGAGGTGCATTTTCATGTTAGGGAAGAAATGGAAGTCCACAGGCGCTAAATCTGGAGACAGTACATGGATTTACAAAAGAAATGAACATGAAATTTTGGCTTAGAAAAATGGGTCAAAGCAACCTTGAAAAGAGGAAAACTAGTAAAAAGCAACAACATCACACTAGATAAAGCAAATGAAATAAGAGAATTAGACCAAAGCCAGATATAAAAATACTTAGGAATCAATGAACTACATACGATGCAACACACACAAATGAAAGAGAAGATAAGAAAGGAATACTATAGATGAGTTAGATTAATACTGAACACAGAACTCAATGCGAAAAACAAGATAATTGGTATCAACACTCTAGCCATCTCAGTTATACATTACAACTACAATATTCTTAACTGGACTCTAAAATGAACTAATCAAAATAGACAGGAAAACAAGAAAAATAATGACAGAATTTAGGATGCACCACTCAAAATCTGACATAGAAAGGTTATATATACAACCAATTGAAGATTGTAGAGGCCTTATACAGCTAGAAAAGTATTATAAAATTACCGCCATAGGATTACAGAAATACTGAAGTACAGAAGCAAGACAAACTGATACAAATAGCCACAAAATATGAGCAAAACAAAAACTGTCTTTAAGGAAGCCAAAATATACAAAAAAGAAGTCACAGTATCTGACAACTATAAAGAAAAAGAAGAAACAATAAAAGCTGTAAAACAATTGAAATCCAAACTGAAACTGGAACATCAGTGTATCATGACAAAACGATGGCAAGAAAAGCCCCTACATGGCAAATATTAGGTTAAACTAAATAGAAAATAGAAACTAGACAAAGCAAAATTCCAACAATGGTTAAGATACTCAGAACTCAAAGCAGAGACTGAAGGATTTTTAATTGCAGCACAAGATCAAAGCCTTCACACCAGAAGTGACCAAAAACATATAATGAAAAGAAAATACCAGTAATTGCAGAATATGTAGTGATGGAGAAAAAACAATATATCATATTGTCTGTAGTTGCCCAGTCCAGGCTAAGAAAGAATATATACACAGGAAGCTATGCTAGCATTATGAAATAACAACAGAAAAAGTGGGTATAGGCACGCCCCAGCAAAGTTCACAGAAAATGAGAAAGCCACCATACTCTGGGATATGCCAATACACACAGATAGAGAAATCAAAACTAATAGACCAGATATAGTTATCAGAGATCACTAAGAAAAAAGATGCCTTCTAATTGATGTATCAATATCAACAGATGACAACATTTCTCTAAAAGAAACAGCGAAACTTTCAAAATGCAAAGATCTGGAAATAGAAGTAACTCAAATGTAGAGCCTAAAAACGGGAACAATTTTTATGATAGTAGGTTCATTAGGTATGATAAAAAAACATTCAGACAAATACATAACAAAAACGCCAGGACTAACAAGTGTATAACATACAGAAAATAGCACTACTAGGCATCACACACATATCCTACATAAAGCACTTTCAATACAGTGAAAATAAGAACTCCTGTAACAAACCAAAGCACATACTCAATGACAACTGTATAATAATAATAATAATAATAATAATAATAATAATAATAATAATAATGATAATAATATAAATAATAATAATAATATAAATAAATAAATGTAAAATGTAAAAAATTAAATCAAGGTGTTTAAGAAGTTAACAATGGTACTAATGTCTCCCTGATTTATATGTTTTTAAACTGCTGCCTCAATAGAGATACATGGATAAAAGTTTCCAGGTCATGATGCCAGACTTTCACTGATAAACTGTAATGTTCTAGAAAGTCTATTGTCTAATTCTGACATCTTGAAGAACTGAGACACTCAATAATTGCTTTGTCGGCATTGTTAGCAATCTTCAGTGAACAATATCAATTTATAGTGACTATCTTCTTTGATTAGTCTTTTACTATTTTTACTCTTCAACATAAATTGTTTCAAATTATATTACATTCCATTCTATTCTTATTGTAAATTATCATTTTCATTATTATTGTTGTTGTTGTTGTTGCTATTATCATTGTTGCTGCTATGGTTATATCATTTTTATTATATTGTTATCATCATCATCATCATCATCATCATCATTGTCATTATTATTGTTATTTTAGTTTTTTCTACTCAGTACAGAATAATAATTCAATTTTTTGTACATTAGGTTTTTGAGAAATTTTTAAAGCTTTTAGAGATAATGAAGTTATACTGCTTTCTAGGTGATGGTGAGGAGAAGGAAGAGGATGGAAATGAAAGGAAGGAAGTGGAGGATTAAGATGACAATGATGATGACGACGACGATGATGACAATGATGGCTGCAACCATAATGATGATGGTGATAATGATGGTGATGAGGTAGAAGAGGAGGATAATGACAATCATTATGATAATGACTACAATGATGGCAATCATCATTATCATCATCATTGTTTAACGACTGCTTTCCATGCTAGCATGGGTTGGACGATTTGACTGAGGAGTGGTGAACCAGATGGCTGCAGCAGGTTCCAATCTTGATCTGGTAGAGTTTCTACAGCTGGATGCCCTTCCTAACGCCATGATGATGATAATTATGATGATGATGATGATGATGGGGATGATGATGATGATTTCATTTTGGGTAAGTCTAAATAGTTTAGGTGTAAATATACAAGCTATAACGTCTTGGTGCTATGTTGAACCTAATTTTAATTCTTAAATGTTATGATTTCATTTAAGAAATTGAGGTTTTCAGGGAATCTACTAAAGTTCCATATCATATTCCTCTCTTCTGTCTTATCATTCTCTAACTTCAATGTATATTAACAAAATATCATATATGAGCAAAACATATATGTGTGAATTTGTCTGCTTGCATTCATATTTGCTTACATATTTATATTCATATTACACATATCACTGTTACCATCAGTATTATGTCTGTTTTTGAACCAGCTTTCTTGTTGCTTTACTTTGTCAGCTTCTCTGTGAAGTTCAGCTTCTTGAGATCAGTCATCACTACTTTGTCCCATTCTTCCTAAGTTTTTCTTTCATGTGTTCCTTGCACAGAGATTGTTTGGTAATTCGTTATACAAGTGCTATATGCATGGAATTTCCATACCTGCACAGCCTTGAATACAACATCATCAACTTCCTCTTCAGACTATTCTCCATCTCAGCTTATTTGTGCTACATCAATCATGATCACTAACATTACACTTCTAGCCGTGCAGAATATACTTGCTTCATTTCATTCCATCCTCATGTATCTTCCACATTTACGCACTAAATTTTGCTTCCATACACTTCATGTTCAGTACTCTACCAATTCTACACTCCACTGCTTTTGGAAGCTTCTATGTGCTCACTTAAATAGCAAGAAATGGCAGTCATTTCTCCCTCAAATCACATGCTACAGTCTGGATAATAGAAAACATACATTGGAGAATGTAGTTTTTGCTATACTCGTGAATTTTAGGGAAGGCCACGGTGGAAACATCTTCGAAAATGGGACTAAATGACAGAGTGAAATATTAAGCAACACTAACAATAAATCAAAGAACATAAAAATAAACAAGCTTTTGACGGTTTTATAGAAGGTATAATCTCATCTTTCATGGTCTTCAACTTTTAAAACTATATTTCTGTTAGTCTATAATATTACAAAGGAATGCCAGAGTACTAAAGTTACTAATATACAATGAATTAATGAATTAATGCATGACACTAACAGCAATTAGTTTCTTTTCTCTTTTTTTTTTGCACCTTTTTTGAGATGTTATTGATTTAGTCATATAGAACTAAAATGAAAAGGAAATTACAATTACTGCAATGCTGTAGCATGGCCACAACCCAGTTTCAATGATCCCAAATGGTCACAACTCACTGAGAATAGACTTACATGGACACAACCCATAGAGAATGTGGTCAAATCCCAGTAGCAATAACCTAGTATGGCCATAAACAACCCTTTAGGAATGGCCCAGAATGGCCACAAGCAAGTAACAGTGCCACAGTATGACCACAATTCAGAAGCAATGCTTCAGTGCAATCACAACCTGATAGCAGTACCTTAGTATGGCAACAAACCAGAGGCAATGTTCCTGTTTGCCCACAATTCAGTAGCAACAGCCTAGTATGACCATGATCCTATAGCAGTGTCCTGGTATGGCTACAACCAAGAAACCCAGTAAGGGCACAACCCATTGACAATATCCTAGCATACCCACAACCTAATGAAAGTGCTACAATCTACTAGCAATGCCTCACATACAACGCCCTAGTATGGTCACAACCCATATAACAATATCCTAATATGACTATAACCCAGTGTATGAAAACAGTTAAAGAGTAAAAATACAGGGTTTAGACAAAATGGAAACACCTAGCATCATAATTTTGAAATATCTATAAAACTGACAGAAGCTTGTTTATTTTTATGCTTTTTTTTTTATTTATAATTAGTGTTGCTTAATATGTTTTGCTAAAATTGCTGTTTCTTTTCAGATATCATCAGAAAAAGATAATTAAAAGAAGTTATGTGATAGCCTGCAAGTTCATAAAAAAACATTGAAATCTGTAGAAAAAGTTTTGGAGTCAAGAAACATCAAAACTGGAAATTCCCAGAACAAATCAGAATGCAGAACAGGCAATCAAATGCCTTCAGGATCTTTATGATGTTTGTATAAAGGAGAAACTTCAGTTTTGATTTATTTTATCTAACAAAACATATTAATTCTTTGTTATGTTTAAAAGTTTGCTAACATTCAGCACCCTTTTTCTTATGTAATTATTTAAAATTGTAATTAAACCTATTGAGTTAAAAATATGTATTGTTTTTAATTTTATATCTTATCAAATGCTTCTAGTGGCCTCTGTCTTAAAATATCCTAGTTTTGAACCTTTGCATAGAGCAATTTCAATTCAGTAATCTTAAAAATGTATAAATACATTTTTATTCCATATCTCTCTTGCATTTACAAGGATTTAATAATAAGTGGAAATACTGATGTTTTATTATAGTTTTAAAAGCCCATAACTCCGAAACTACTTCAACTAGAAAGCTGAAATTTCAGACATACTATTTCTGCATTGCATTGAGTCAGCACACCAAGTTTGGTAAAAACTCGAGCAGGTGTTATGAACCCCCACCCCTACAATTTTGCATGATTCGGGTGATAGATTTCTTAAGTTGGGAGTGATGTTTTTTTTAAATAAAGCAAAATAAATGTTAGTTTCCTGACTTTTATAAAATTATTCATCGAATTACAATATATTAGGTTGTGAAAAAGTCATAACCCTGTTACATGTACCATCACAATCTTAATTCAGTTTTCATCACAACCATCCCACGAACAGGAATGTGAAACTCTGAGTAACAGTTCTGTGATAATTTTGCAGCTTTAATAGAAATATATTACTCTACTTTTGATATTTGAATATATATATATATATATAAAAGAAAATTTTGATGCATTTTCAACTTTTTAGCAATATTTTTACACACACACACACACACACTCACACACACGCACACATACATATATATGTGTGTGTGAAACACAAGTAAATATTGGTAGATAGGATGATGTGAAATGTAGGGTAACAAAATACATAAATAGGAAAATAAGGTTAAAGGATAGAAAGCTGAGAAAAATACTTCTTACTTTTTATTGTATTTGGTTTTCATGAAGAACAAAAATAACTTTGGTAAATGGAAAATAAAACCAAAACTATCTGTTTATTAGATTAGGTTATTCATGTAAATATATTCCGTGAGAACTGGCTGTTCCTAGGCTACAGCTGAACATTTTGCTTCACCATGACATATCTTGTATAGATTCTATTATCTTTCTTGCTGATGACGTTGTTAGTAAATCCTGCAGCTTAGATAGAAGAGAAAAAAAGATTAAGGTAAGATAACAACTTTTACCAATCAAAAAAAAAGGGGGGGCCTAATATTTTAGAAGAAATAAGAAAAACTAACATCATTTTCCTAGATTGTCTCCGTTAGGATGGTTTAACACATAGTGAGAGAAGTCTTCTGGGGGATATACACTAATAATCTATTGGAAAAGTTAAGACTGATCAAGCAATGTTTTCCGAGCAGGAATCTGGTCATTATAAATTCATATAGTTGCATTATATTCTTGTTAGTATTTTATTTCTGTAGCAAGGTTACTAAGAGGCAGAAATCAAATCAGTGTTCTCTTAAGATTCTTAACACTACTTAATCCATTCTGAAACACTAAAACACTGTATTAAATAAGATCAAATTTATCTAAACTTTGACAGCTCTTTTCCAACATTAATACTCCCCACTTCAGAAACGCTGTTACTACATTATTTACTATTTATTGCACATAGAGTTCATAGAGGTCAAAGGGTATTTTGCCATAGTCTCAACATGTCAGTTTTGTAATTCCGATTCAATATTTGGTTAAACCATTTCACTTCAGCTTATTGCTTGCTTCTGTAAATTCCAAAAATATTCAACAAGTTGAAGACACAAAGATTCACTCTAGCAGGTTGTCTTGTTTCCAACTCACTACAAGAAGACAAATATGTTAGGTGCTGATCTAATTACTCAGAAAAGTTCATGAAACATCTTCATCTCAGTTCACATGAAGTGACTAATTTAAATCTAATTAAATTCATTCTTTCATCCCTTTATTTCATCTCCATTTTCCTATACTAGCATTGGTGTGGGACAAGTGTTCTTCCTCTTGCCAACCTTCACCTGTTTTCAAGCACTTTTCTAGTGAGAGATCTTTTTATTCTTTGGGTTTTTAAAAGTGCAGGACAACCATTTATAACATGAGCAAGGAATGTAAACCTCATATCACCATTTCATCCAGATGGTGACAAGCAAAGTTGCAGAATGTCTATAATCACACACATATACACATACACACACATATATATATATATATATATATATATATATATATTATATATATATATATATATATATAAAACAAAACAAAAAATGGAACAAGAATGTAATAGGCGACAACAAAACATTTGGACAGTTAGATGATACTAAAAAAGGACAGGAAAAAACAAGGACAGGTCATTCAGAGCTTTCAATCTTCAGTCAAGTACCAGATCATCTTTACAGTTTTGGCCGGTTACTCTCAAGAATGCTCTAATCTGGCCGGCCTCAATAAAATCTAAGCTAAGATCACTTGATTCTTTGGAAGAAAGCAAGTGAATGTATACGTAAACAAGGATGAAAAAACGGAGAAATGGTACATGATTACAAATACAAACATCAGGACATCAACAACAGGTGTCTTTCGATTAAGGAGAAATTAAATTAAGCTAGCATGTGTGGAAGTGAAGCCTTACAACAGGAACATAGAAGATGAAAGTCATGGGAAGGAATATAAGAGATGCTACACAGATGGTAGTCGAACCAAGAAAGAAAAGTCAGGCTTGGTCAAACACTGGTCACATGGAAGGAGAGAAGAGAGGTAGGGGTATAGTGATTGAAGAATTAGGGAGGGATGAAAAAGAGAGAGAAAAGGTAAGGAACAGAGCAAGGTAAAGGAGGAGGGAAAGGGATGAGAATGAAGGGAAGGCCAAGAAATGTGAGAGAGAGTGGGAGCAAGAAAAAGAAAAGTGGAAGGAATGAAGAAAGTGTGAAGGGGGCTAAAAGAAAGAGTAAAAGAGTTGTACAGAATTTAGATATATATGTATGTACTTACATATAGGAGACCAAAAGTGTACATGCACTACTATATGTATATATAAAAAAAACAAAATACAAAATGGGACAAGAACGTAGCAGGTGACAACAAAACATTCGGACAATTTGGCAATACAAAAAGGACAAAAAAAAAAACAGGGACGGGTCATGAATATGTGTATTTATATGTGTGTATGTGTGTGTGTATATATATATGTGTGTGTGTATATATATATATGTGTGTGTATATATATATAAAATACAAAATGGGACAAGAACGCAAGACATCCGGACAGTTAGGTGATACAAGACTGGGACAATAAAACATCAAGACAGACGATACAAAGAAAACAAGGATGGGTCATTCGAAGTTTTCTTTCTTCAGTCAAGTACCAGATTATCTTCGCAATTTCGATATTGATTGATATTTAGGAGAAGTAACAGAGTAACTCAAGGTCCAAGAGTTTCATGTGTTGTTGTTACTTCTGCTAAATATTAATAAAATTATACATATACTCATATTCTGAGTTTTCCTTTTCCTGTTTGCACCAACATACCTATATATATGTATGTATATAATATATATGTGTATTAAGACTACCATTGGTTTCATGTTAAGAAAATATCTTAATATCTCAAGGATTTTTCAAGCCAATCATATGGAGGAATGATGCTCATTTGTCTGCCGAATGGAGATGAACACCATTCCTTTATATGATTGCTTGAAAAATTGGTAAGATATTAAGACATTCTCTTAACATAAAACAAATGATAGCCTTAATACAAAAATAAAGAAATTTTATCCACCAATGTGGTGTTGAGTATTCATTTGCATTGCTCAAGATTTACATATATATATATATGTAAATATATATACTTATGAGATAAGGATATAATTAAAAAATGCCTATATCAGTGGCCTAGTGCATAAAAGTTACCGTATAGGTGAATTTTTTAATACCTCTAATTATGAAATATAATTATAATTAAGGGCTACTGGATATAACCAGTGCCTGTGCTGGAAGTAGATGTGAAATACCTACAATCAACAATAAAATTTGTTCTATATATTCAACCACATGTCTAACGCGAGGGAATGAGCAAGAAAATATACAAAAATTTGGGATAACTATACCTCGAGATTTCATGGTCTGCAAGAAATTGCTCTGCATTCATCATTAGAAGTATATCAATAATATATAAATGAGAAATACATCTATGCCTCGATAAATACATTCATGGATACCAATACATACAGGGATTTCCTGTGTATACATTCCAACTACCAGCCCATCTCGGCCACGCAGTTAATGTTAGAAATATTACAGAGTAAATGCAGTCCAACACAATTACATGCTGACCAGAGAACTTTAAAATTATTTATTCGTATAAGAATATAATCAAAAAATGATTATATCAGTGGCCTAGTGCATAAAAGCGACCACATAGGTAAAATTAATTTTTTTTAAACATATAATTATAAAGTATAATTATAATTCAGGGCTACTGGATATAACCAAAATCTGCAATAGAAGCAGATGTCAAATACCTATAATCCATTCTAAAATTTTTTCTCTATATCCAGTAGCACTTAATTATGATTATATTTTATAATTATATATATATTATAGGCTTCCATACAGTTTCCATCCACCAAATTCACTCACAAGGCATTGCTCAGTCAGAGGATACAGTGCAAGACACATTGTCTATGACAATTCAGATAATAAACTTGAAATAGGTGAACAGTTCACTGCAGGATGTAAGGGGTGCTGTATAAAGTTTTGTTGACAGAAAGGAACACCAACAGAACAATGCTTTTTTACAGCAACAGAGTTATCTCTTCATCTATTTAGCATCACAGAAACTCGCTACAAGCATTAAAATCATTGGAGCATTAGAGAAAATGCCTTGTTTATTTCTTCTGGCTTTGTACATTCTGAGTTCAAACCCCACTAAGATCAACTTTGAAGGTTATAGAATGTTATAGAATGATAAAATTAGATATGAATGAAGTACTGGTATTGACTAATCCCCTCTTCTTGTGTCTCAATTAAAACCTATATTTGCATTTAGCTTACACTTCTTAATAGATTCCTTTGGCTCCTTATTACTGATAAATGATTAATCCAAGAAATAACAGCAAATAATTCTTTTGATGGAAATCAGTGAAACACCAGTCATAACCAACAATAATCTAATGACTGCAAACAGTTAATGATTTTAAATATCAAAATAAAGACACAGATATGGCTGTGTGGTTACAGACATCATTTAACAAGTATGTGGTTGGGCATCTTGGGCACAGGTTACTACTGTAGCCACAGGCTGACCAATGCCTTTTCAGTGAAATTGGAAGTGAGGAACTTTAGTGGAAAGTGTCTGGCAGAGATCTGTTTTTTGTGACCAAGAGAAAGTAACATTCTGAAAGGCCCATTATTGTCAGGATGGTCAGGTTCTCCCAGCAGGTCAAAGGTATCTTTTCTAACAATGTCAGTGGGTAAACAAGAGACATTGCTGGGAAACTCAAGGTAGCAGAGTCTACTATCGGACATGTTACTCAACAACACATGCTATAAGAGGAGGACAGAGCCACCTAGCAAGAACAACCAAGTGATCATGTGACCCTTAGTATCATGTGGTCCCTAATTGTGCTGATTTGAACATCCTGGGCTGCTACTCCAGGAGAATCATTAGTGGGCAAGGATCATTCACTGGCCTCACAATACTGAAGACTCATTAAGGGTTGGGTTTATGAATGTAGTGGGTTGTAGGGAAATGGACCCCTGATCCCAGCATGCGGTTGCTTCCATGACAGTAAAGTGTAAAGCTATTAGAGCCCTTTAGCCTTATCAAAAACACAATGCCTCTCTAGTATTGGGGCCACAAAAAAAAGCAGCCCGTACACTCTGTCAAATTGGTGTTAGGAAGGGCATCAAACAGTATAACCAAAACATTTTTCACTTTTCTCATGGTAAATATTCTCTCTTTTCCCATATATATATATAAAAAATTACCACATACTCTTTCACTCTCTATGAAAGTATATTGATCATGCTGAATGTGTGTGTGTATGTATGTGTGTAAGGAATTTCATTAGGATGACAGAGTCATTTTAAAAGGTATGTAAAAGATAATTTATTTTAAAAACATACTTTTCTGTGAGTAAATATATTTTTTTCTTACAAACATGCACACACACACACGTGCGCATGCACACACACATGTGCGCATGCACACACACACACGCACACACACATGCACACACAGACTCACTTGATGTGGGGTGGGGGTTAAGATTTGAATTACAAAATTTATTTTGTTGTTGCATAATTTTCACCAATGGACCACTGCATCATCATTCCATAAAATGTGTTTATGGGGAGAAATAAAGGAAGTGGAGATTGTAATGGTGATCACTGATTTCAAGAATACTCTTTAACCTTCAAGGCTTTTCCTTTTGTTTTTAAGTTTTTATATTTTATTTTCAAATGGAAAATGAAACAATTTTTTAAAAATAGTGAAATCTTTTTAAAACTTTTCATTAATTCCATCCTTCCATAAATCCTAAATTTTTTTGAAATTCTTTTTAATCATAGTTTTAAAATATGGACTGTCCAAATCTGCAATCTGTTTCTGTTTATAATTTCAAACTAATTTTCAGACAAAAAAGTGTGTGATTTAAGGGAGATTTAGCTGTTGTTTCTAGCATATCATACACCCTTACCTATTTCTATGTCACTCTGACATGAATTGATGTTTTTCAATATTTTTCTCCCCATAAACATATTTAATAGAATGATGATGCAGTGGTCAATTGCTGGGATTTAAACAACAAAAAATAATTTTTTAATTTAAATTTTGAACCCCCACACTACATTGTGTGTTTGTGTTTGTGTGTGCGCGTGTGTGTGTGTGTGTGCGTGTGTGTGTGTGTGTGTGTGTGAGTGTGTGTGTGTGAGAAAAACTACATATTTACTAACAGAAAAGTATTGCAAAAAATTTGGCCAAAATTAGCACCGGGTTGGGAAGAGGAGTTTGAAATAATTCCTGAATTTTCCAGAAGATTTAAATTTCTTTTTAATAAAAAGGCTTCTCCCATTGTACATAATGCAAAAAATTGGACAAAATCGGTCTAGAAGTGGGGGAGGAGAGATTCATAAACTTTCAAAAAATTTTTTCATTAACAGCTTCACCCCATCATTTGCGAGGGTGTGGTGGAAAAAATATTTGAAAGATCCCTGTCGAAAGGAAGAAAATCCAATATTTGTAGGTATGCTATTCCAAAAATCTGGCAAGATATTTTATTGTGAAAATTACATGTCAAAGACAGGATACTCAGCTAGTATATATATATCATCATCATCATCATCATCATCGTTCAACGTCCGTTTTCCATGCTAGCACGGGTTCGACCGGGATCTGGGAAGCCAGGAAGTTGCACCAGGCTCCAGTCTGATCTCGCACTTTCTCTCTTTCTCTTTCACTATTTTGTTATTATATGATGGAATGCCACGCATCCACTTCCAAGTAAGTTTTATCTTAATATATATATTTAGTATAATTTGCTCTTCTTTTTCAAGCAGAGCCATACAATCACGAATTGTTGAATTGTGAAAACTTCATGTGTGTGTGTGTACAACGCCATTGCAAAACCCTTGACACTGGATACATACACGCACACATGCCATTGCAAAACCCTTGACACTGGTTATATACACACACACATGCCGTTGCAAAACCCTTGACACTGGTTACATACATACACACATGCCATTGCAAAACCCTTGACACTGCTTACATACACGCACACATGCCGTTGCAAAACCCTTGACACTGGTTAAATACACGCACACATGCCATTGCAAAACCCTTGACACTGGCTACATACACACACACATGCCATTGCAAAACCCTTGACACTGGTTACATACACGCACGCATGCCGTTGCAAAACCCTTCACACTGGTTACATACACGCACACATGCCGTTGCAAAACCCTTGACACTGGTTATGTACACGAACACATGCCGTTGCAAAACCCTTGACACTGGTTACATACACACACACATGCCGTTGCAAAACCCTTGACACTGGTTACATACACGCACACATGCCATTGCAAAACCCTTGACACTTGTTATATACACGCACACATGCCATTGCAAAACCCTTGACACTGGTTACATACACGCACACATGCCATTGCAAAACCCTTGACACTGGTTACATACACGCACACATGCCATTGCAAAACCCTTGACACTGGTTACATACACGCACACATGCCGTTGCAAAACCCTTGACACTGGTTACATACATGCACACATGCCATTGCAAAACCCTTGACACTGGTTACATACATGCACACATGCCGTTGCAAAACCCTTGACACTGGTTACATATATGCACACATGCTGTTGCAAAACCCTTGACACTGGTTACATACACACATGCATGCCGTTGTAAAACCCTTGACACTGGTTACATACATGCACACATGCCGTTGCAAAACCCTTGACACTGGTTACATACATGCACACATGCCATTGCAAAACCCTTGACACTGGTTACATACACGCACACATGCCGTTGCAAAACCCTTGACACTGGTTACATATATGCACACATGCTGTTGCAAAACCCTTGACACTGGTTACATACACACACACATGCCGTTGCAAAACCCTTGACACTGGTTACATACACGCACGCATGCCGTTGTAAAACCCTTGACACTGGTTACATGCATGCACACATGCCGTTGCAAAACCCTTGACACTGGTTACATACACGCACACATGCCGTTGCAAAACCCTTGACACTGGTTACATACACGCACACATGCCGTTTTATAAACCCTTGACACTGGTTACATACATGCACACATGCTGTTGCAAAACCCTTGACACTGGTTACATACACGCACACATGCCGTTGCAAAAGCCTTGACACTGGTTACATACATGCACACATGCCGTTGCAAAACCCTTGACACTGGTTACATACACGCACACATGCCGTTGCAAAACTCTTGACACTGGTTACATACGCGCACACATGCCATTGCAAAACCATTGACACTGGTTACATACACGCACACATGCCGTTGCAAAACTCTTGACACTGGTTACATACATGCACACATGCCGTTGCAAAACCCTTGACACTGGTTACATACACACACACACACATATGTTTATAATTAGTGTAACACCTAAATATCATTGTTCATTACATAATCACTAGTTGCTTCTGTTTTATTTTATATCTCTACCTGGGGACCTTTAGTCATTTTATGATGTTTGCTCTACTTTAATCGTCAAGAATATCAAATGATTAAAAAATAAATTACGAAAAATAAATTTTAAAATTAATAACTGCAACAACAACAACAACAACAACAACAACAAAATCTATTTTCATTTGCTTCCTACAATAGCACCACATAAAAACAGATAATAGCTATCATTGTTCTCTAGAAGGTTACTTTTGTTCTGTATCTTTTGTTCTCTTTTATTTATTTCCTTTTCGTGTAGAATGGTGGGTAGGGGATAGGATGTGGTGGTGGTGGTGGCAGTGATGGCAGTGGTGATTGTATCACTGGTGCAGGTAATAGTGGACTGGGAAAGGAGGTATAAAATTTAATTGCCAGTGACAAGACTACATCAAAATTTCATGTTTCACTTTAACTAAAATAATAGAATGGAGAAGGATATGGAGAGAAGTGGTGGGGCAATTGCATAAACTTATTGGGAAAAATGAGAAATGAAGGAGGATATGATGAAGGAAAAATTAAATAATAATTGATAAAATGGCAAAAGAAAGATCACAAAATTATATGTGAGACATTGATGGTTCTCATTAAGAGAAAAAAATTGCTGAACCATTAGTTGGCATTGTCGTGAGTTACATGGAATATAAGATGTAGGGTGTTCTACAGGGTAGAATGGATGGCATTGGAAAGTGAGAGGCAAGATCCTCCTGTCGTTGTTGTTGTTGTTGTTGTTGCTCCATATATAATAGCAGAGAGTATGGGATGGAAGAGAAAGGTAGATCTTCCTTTTGCTACTTCTCATATACAGTAGTTGTTTATTATTATTATGCCTCCGTACATGTGTGTGTGTGTATGCATGTGTGTGTGTGTGCATGTGTGTGTATGTGCGCATGTATGTGTGTGTGTGTGTGGTGTGTGTGTGTGTGTGTGCATGTGTGCGCATGTGTATATCATCAATAATATTAATACACTAACTTTTTGTTTTTCTATGTACCTCTTGTGTGTGCCACACTTACTTCAAAGAAGTGGCAAAGTGAGAGAGAGGAGGACAGAGAGGAAGTAAGAGAGAGAGAGAGAGAGAAAAAGTCTGAGGGAGAAAGATAGGGAGTGAGAGAGAAAGAGAGAGAGATTGAAAGAGACAGTGGGTGGTGTTGGCGTTTGTTTTGTGTTTTTAAATGTTTCAGAGTAGAAGTAGAAGAGAAAGAGAGAGAGAGAGAGAGAGAGAGAGAGAGAGAGAGAGAGAGAGAGAGAAAGTGAAGAAACAGTGAGTGGTGACGGTGTTGGTTTTGTGTTTTTAAATGTTTCAGAAAGGACGTAAGAGAGAAAGAAAGAGAGAGTGAAAGAGACGGTTAGTGGTGACAGAGTTTGTTTTGTGTTTTTAAATGTTTATCACAGTCGCAAGAGAAGTAGATACATAGATACATATACATATTGTTAAATCAAAAGCTGGAGAGAAGAGGGACACAAAGGAAGTGAAAGAGAAAGAGAGAAAGTGGGAGAGACTGTAGATACATAAATCCAAAGCATAAGTTCATACATAGATACATACACATAGCAAATATTGGATGTCAATTTCACTTTTCATTACCACACGAGGATAAAATTAACTCATGAATGGTTGAGTACTCCACAGACATGCATAACATTAATGTAGTTCTGAAGGAGATTCAGCCTCACACAGAATATGACAAAGCTGACCCCTTTGCATTACAGCTACAACTTGAGACATATATATGAATGTATTTGAGTGTGTGTGTGTATAGTTTAGGTTAGTTAAAACATGTTTGCAATAATAAGTGTTGCGCAGTGGAAATAAATGCAATTGCCAAACTTTCATTTGTAAATCCATTTATTTCGTTCTTTTACATTTCAATTTGTGAATTAAGGTTCATTGAATATGTACGATGTATTTTAATGTTAAATAGTAATTCTGTTTATGTTTGTGTAACCGAGATATTTTAGTTGGATTTTATAGTCATTGGTGTTACATTACTTTCTATATTCTGTAATTGTTGCAATCTACTTTTCTAGGCCTGAATTTTTTGTTGGCAGGGGCCAGTTGATTAGATCGACCCAGTACACAACTGATACTTAATTTATCCAGCAGCGCCTATTACCTTCATTCCTCTCCAGCCTTTGCATGTCTGCCACAGTCAGAGCTCATGTTGCACTACCATGTAACATAGCTGTTCTCACACATGCATCAAACAACCTACCTTTCACTCTGAAAGAGACTCTTTTTGTTGCCAACAGTGGTAGTAGTTCTCTGAACTTCCTCCAGCCTATTCTTATTCTAGAAACAATACTTTCAGAGCATCCATCACCGTTACTAATTTGGTCACCTAAAAAGCAGAAACTATTTACTACCTCAAGAGAGCCTCCTGGGCATTTGAGAGAGCTTAAGTCCCTCATGACCTTAGTACATATATGACAAACTTCTTTCGGTTTTTGTGATGGTTAGAGACAGACTGGAGGCAAATGTAGCAAGTGATAGTGAGAGATATAAGCATAGCTCATGGGCCAGGGTTGGGTTGGGCTACAGTAGAGATATAATGGCATTGAGAGGGATAGAAGATATGAGAAGTATTAAGGATGTAGTATAGCAGAGGGAACAGAGAACAATGGCTGCAGGCACAGAGAGAAGGTGATTAATAGAAATAGTGAGCAGGGAAGGTAGTGAGAAATAGATATGGTTCCAAGGGAGAGAGAAGCTAAGTAACCAAAAGAAAACAGATGTAGTATGTAACTATTCCACTCTCAGGTGACTGCAGCAGCCAAGTTGAGCCAAAGATTAAGAAGTGATGAGTGTTATAGGATAAAATGGGGGGGGGGAAAAGCTTAACAAGGCAGAGTGAGCAGATGTGGAGCAGAACCCCACACATATAAGCATTACCAAGGAGGGTTTAGGCTATCATTTCTGCTGTGGTGAATGGGTCTTCTTGAGTGCAGTAAATCCAAATCATCTTGGCCTTATGTCATCTTCTTTGTAAAGGTCAGCATCTTTAAATGGTCTTCAATATTTCATCCCATGTCTTTCTGGGTCTCCCTCTTCCACAAATTCCATCTATTTTAAGTGATTGGCACGTTTTTATGCAACTGTCCTCATTCATATGCATCACATGACCAAACCAGCACAGTCTTCCCTTTTGCACACTAATTTCTCTTATGCCTAACTTTCTTTCAATATGCTAGCACATTGTTGTGCATGCACATGACATTGCACATGCAGTGGAGGATACTAGCTTCATTCCTCTCGAGTTGTCACATGTCCTCTGCATTGAGGGCCCATGTCACTTCCATGTAGCATTGCTCTTTGTACCCAAGCATCATTCAATCTTCTTTTCACTCAGAGGGAAAGAGCTTTTGTTGCCAACAGAGGTAAAAAAATCTCTGAATTCTCTCCATCCTATACTTATTCTAGCAACTTACACTTTCAGAACATCCTCTCCCACTGCTAATTAGGTCACCTAGTCAACAGAAATTATCTACAACCTCTAAAGAACCTCCAGGGCATTTGTGAAAAACAATTTCCTGTGTATCTGTAAACTTTATGGCTACAGTGCATCATCCACACACAAACACCACTTTCACCATTAACCTTCCTGCAATTCCACTGCACCTCTTCCGTGTCCACAGCTTACACTGTGTACAGTGAATGGAATTCCTGCTTGCACCTTTCCTATATATCAAACAGGACCATTTAGCTGAGTTGGGTAGAGTTTTGTTCATTTTCTTGCTTACTAGAACTTTGGTCTTTACTAAGGTGTTTTGATTCTAAGATCATCAGCATATAGTAGTTTCCAGAGGCAGCTAGTCTTTAATTTTTCTGTTGTAGCCTGGAGAACAATGATGAGTAGGAGGAGATTAGAACTGAGCCCTGGTAAATGTTTATTTGTATACTGAATTCGTCACTGTACTTTTGGTTAAGTCTGACTTTACTCACATCACCTCTCTACATGACCTATACTGCTTTCACAAGCTATTTGTCTATCCCTAACTTCTTTAAAAACCACCAAATCACAGAGTGGGGTACTCTGTTGCTAAATACAATGGTTTATTCTTAGCTAAAGCTTCTCCTGAAGTTGTCTGACTAAGAAGATAACATCAGTAGTACAAAACTGAACTGCTTTTCATCTGGCCTAATTGTGTTTCTAATGAATTGGGCTATTTCCTTCTCTGTAACTTTCATGACCAAGTCCAGAAATTTGATACCACTGTAATTATTTTTATCTAAAGCTCTTCATTACTCTTGTAGCAGTTGATTATAATACGCAAGTAATTGAGTTGATGCACTATAAAAGCTGTTGAAAGGAAGACACTGAAATGGTGCATATTCTCCCCTAATGACTCCCGAAATCTTCTGGCACCTGGTGTTTGGAGTTTTTAACTGACTGCATTTGCACTAGCAAGTTGCTTCTGCATCTCTACAGTTGACTATACCATGTCCTACTGCACTACATATTTCAAACATCTTAGTTGTGATTTCTGATCAACTAGAAGCTTCCTTTGTCTTTATAGTCTTAATTGCCTTTCTATGATATTAATGTCAGCTAAGATTGCCAGTTCCACTCTGGGATTCATATTGGGAACACTTCCTTTCTCCACATTTAAGGACTTTTCTTAGTAGCACTTCCATACCTCTTTTTACTTTCCAGAGTCACAGAGTGGAAGCATACCTTTATCCATCCATACGCTCTTCTCTCCCACAGCATCTTGATTCTGTCTGATACTCTGTCTAACAATCTAGAACACCTCAAATCCCTAAATCTTTATGCTGTAAGACATTGGCAAACCTCCTCTTTTCTGCTTCTATCCTTACTAGATAAACTTGTCACCTAAATTTCCTTCTACTTACCAGATGTTGTTCTTTCCTGCCTTCATTTTCCAAATCATTCTCAGCCCATCTCTTCAATTT
Source organism: Octopus sinensis (assembly GCF_006345805.1). Classification (NCBI taxonomy): domain Eukaryota; kingdom Metazoa; phylum Mollusca; class Cephalopoda; order Octopoda; family Octopodidae; genus Octopus; species Octopus sinensis. The sequence continues at coordinate 26,951,499 of NC_043004.1, forward strand.
AATGACCCCCCACCCCACCCGTGTGTGTGTGTTTATATATACATATATATGTATGTTAAAAAGATGATGATGATGACTAAGCATGTTTGTGTATGTGTACATGTAGTAATGTAACTGCTAATTTAATGATTGTCTGCCATGCAGATAATATCTCAAAGTGATTAATGTCAGTGATTTATTAATTCAAATATGCTAATTATCTATGCCTACTCATGCATAATATTGTACATCTTTTAGTGGTTATACATTCACCACTTCAGCTCTATACTGTAATCTATATTTCACCATCTACAGCAGGGGTACCCAATATGTTGATTGCAAGCTACCAGTCGATTGCAAAGGCAATGTGGATAGATCGCATGGCATTAAAAAAACAAAGGCGTCAGACTATCATCCATCACTATGAAATTTGTCACTTGATTGACACGCAGAGCAGCTAGTCTGACATCTGACCTTTTCTGACACATGCATCACCACGCTAAGTGCTGCAAAGCCTTCGCAAGCTATCAAGTTGCCTAGTTAGCTACCAATTTATTTCTTTTAAATTTAAAAAAGGGCGTAAAAAGGAGTGGGGGAGCTGGACCAAGTAAGAAACCAAAAATCTACAACTTCCATACGGAATGGGAGGAGGACTTTTTTTTCATGATGTCATATTCAAAATGCATTCGCCTCATCTGCCAGTCTACCATTGCTATTCCAAAGAAGGGAAATGTTGAGCAGCATTTTTGGACTGATCATAAAAACTATGACATTGATTCCCCTCTGAAAAGCGAACAGAGAAAGAGAAATGTGAAGGAACTAAAATCCTAGTTGTCCGGACAGCAGTCATTTTTCACACTGCTAACTACAAAAGCATCGTTCCGTGTGAATCTCTGGCCTCTCCCTTCGATGCTTCTACAGAAGTCCTTAAGGTGGATCAGTCATGCAGCCTGGCGTACAGAGGGTGAACTGATTTGTGATGTCCTGCTCCCACCTCCACTTCCCAACTGGCGCAATCGCACGGGCAAGCAGCTGAAGACCTGGGCAACGATGATAAAGGAGGACCTCTCTGAACTCTCAGGTCTACAGGTGGTTGGTCTGTGCAGATGGAACTGCGAATGGCTCGCTATCTCCAGTGACTGCGCACAAGACCATTGAATGTAGGCTGCCATGGTTCATGATGCCATCAGGACTAGAGTAGAAGCCAGCTCAACTTGCCCTGAGTGAATGCCATCACAAGTACAAGTAAAAGTAATCTGGTTTCTAACCTAGATCCAAAGCTCCTTCATTGGAATTCCAACAACAGGGTATTTTGTATGTATGTATATGTGCAGATTTGTATGTTTTGTTTTATGTATGTATTCTCATGCATATAGCTGCATATCTAGACATGCTTATATCTATTTAAATGATGAACTTTTGTTAAGTTTTACAGATTTTTAGAGTTCCAGTGATGGCCTGGATCTGTAGTTTTGAATCAGCTTTCTTCTTTCTGGTTTTGAGAAGCTTAATTTCTCAAGATTGGTATTTAGGCAGTGCATTACATATCCCAGAGCTCAAATAATTACAGGTATAAACTTGAACTTGTAATCTGTATTTCTTGTAATCTGCAGATTTCTCAATAGTTCAGAGTAGGTATTCTCTTTATCACTGATCTTTAGCTTTATACTAACATCCATTGGGAAGCTGTTTTCCACAACTGTACACAGTTTCTCTTCTCTATCTTAAATCATTTATGTCAGGTCTGTTACGTTTACATTTTATTGGGGTTTTCACTGGGACATTCCACCAGTGCTCCTTTTTATTATGAGTGACTAGGATTTCCACCATACTGTACATTCTTATTGCTTAGTCTTTGGGATTATCCTTCTGACGGATCTCGTCATATAGTGTTCTAGCTACAAATGATGACATTTTTGGACAACTGCTTATGAGGCAGGTGATATTTTTGATGTTAACTCCACAAAGTCTGCATCAGATGTTACATTTTGCTGCTTTACCTGCATTGCTGTCCCTTTTGTGCATCAGGTATTTGATTAATATTTCTTGTTCTCGGATTGCAAACGCATACTCTTCAAAGCGGGGTGTAGTAATCTGGCAATTGGTCCATGATCAATGTGACTATCATCACAAAGGTTTCTACTAACATATCCATGCATAGTCTTCTGTTCATATAGACTCATCCGTTCATCTGATGATACATTGTAGTAAAGCCAGGTGATTTCTTTGGACAAGCAAGAGCGGCTGTGTGGTAAGAAGCTTGCTTCCCAACCACATGGTTCCAGGTTCAGTCCCACTGTGTAGCATCTTGGGCAAATGTCTTCTACTATAGTCTTGGGCTAACCAAAGCCTTGTGAGTGGATTTGGTAGACAGAAACTGGAAGAATCCGATCGTGTATATATATATATATTTATATATATATATATATATATAAAATATGTATGTATGAAAATAATGTGCTTTGAAAGGCACAACGATGCACTATAATAATAACAATGGACTATAATAACTGTTATAATTTAATTCATCCATAGTCTGATATAATATTTTGGAATATAAAAATTCCTTCTTCAGATATCTCTAGGAATTGATCGAGTCACTGCTATAATCGGTTTTCCTTTTTTTTTCCAGAAGCATTTCTCTGGTGGTCTCACAAAGTTTCTTCTGGAATTCCTCATGAGAAGTGTGTGAGGGCAGCTCATGTGTGCTGGCACATCCGTAGCGCTGCTTCTAAGTTATGTATTATACGAGCGGTTTCCTTTTTTTCTTTCTATTTTTGTTATAAATAATACATGAGCATGTTATCAAAAATGAACCTACATGCATCCTGATGTAGCTAAATAATATATTGACTGCCTACCTCCAGCCTGTTGTTAATTTGGGGCCCTAGTCTGTTTATGAGGATAGCTTCCTTAATTCTTAGATTACCCAAATTTCTTTCATTGGCCTCAATTGTGACTGTTATGCTTTTGTCGGTGTTCCAGCATCTGTCTAGTTTTTTGAAGGAAGAGTCTCTCATGTTCAGATGTTCTTTGATGAGAAAGTGTAATGGTCTTGCTGTGCTACCCACATAGAACTTGTTGCATTTGTTACATTGTATTCTATACACAACATTTAGCCATTGGCATAAATCTGTTTGCTAGTGTGCATTGATTGCTGTCCCTTGCTCGTTTCTTTGTGAAGTATCTTTTCAGAGAAGGGCTGGAGTGGGCTAGTTGTATGTCTAGTCCTTCCCTTCTTATGGCTCTTCAGATGGCTGTAGTTACCCTCTTGCAAAAATGGGGTATTTTAAGGAAACATGTGTTGCTGGGTTTTCTGTATGTTCAGCTTGTTGGTTGTCTTGGGTACTTAAGCCGATTTACAATCGATGTAGGGTACCTGTTGGTTTTCAATATGTTAGGAAGTGTGTAGTGTGGGTCACCTTATCTTCTGTTCTGCTGCACTTGCTCTGGATGCATGCAAGCTCAATTCTGGCGTATCCTATTTTGGCACCGAGTGGAAGTGCTGAACTGTACTGGACAAACACATCTCTACTGGCTGCTTTCCTCAGTGTGGATCTCTTCTCTTCCATTATTTTCAGTTGGATCTCTTCTTCTTCCATCATTTTTAGTAGGAAGTCAAGAAGCGATAGTGAGCCAGTGTTGTTAGGATGTTCTATAGTGAACTGTATGTTTATGTCCATGTCGTTGAACATCGTGAATATTCTGTCAGCCTCTTCACGGGAGGACGCGAATATGAGGATGCCATCTATGTACCTGGTGAAGAAGGCACATGAGCGGCAGATGTTGAGTGCTCGACATTCCAGATGGTTCATATAGGTGATGGCTAGTAGGCATGAGAGACTGGATCCCATGGGGAGACCTGTTGGATGTTTGTATATGTGGTCATGGAAAGAGAAGTAGGTGTTGTCCACGATAATGGACAAAAGTTCATGTATATCAGCTGTGGTAAGTCCGAAGTAGTGGATGTCGGACACTACTATGCAGTCTGTCAATAGGTTGACTGACAAGTGTGTTGGCACTGTTGAGACAACATCAAGACTAAAGGCTTATCTGTTTTGCTGGAATTGGTCTGGGGGCAGTTGGCACAATCTTTTGATGACTTCCTTGGTGTTTTTGATGTGTCAAAGAAAGGTGGAGAGTATGGGTTTCAGGATGTGAGAAAGTAGCCAGGATATTTTATATAGAGGTCCTTCCACACTGGAGACGATGGGTCTAAGCTGGATCGTGTTGCTATTCTTGTGTGTTTTAATGAGATGATAGAATCTGGGTAATCTGTTCTTGTATTTATCTCCGTCTGCAAATGTCCATCCATGCGGTGCCAATTCAATCCTCAATCCTGGTTGCGGTTGTATCTGTCACTTCAGAATATAGTCTGTCATGGCTTTAATATTCTAGTTCCAGTCTATCATATATTTCACTAGAAATCACGCAGATTTCTTTCCCTTTATCTGATGCTAAGTAGATAAGGTTTTTGTTTTTTTAGTTTTGTCACTGTTTTATGTTGTACCTTGGTTAAGTTTGATATTATTTTCGATTCCTTCCTTAAGATGTTGGAGATAGACTGTTTCAGTCTGAATAGTTTGTGGTTGAGTTCTCGGAGTGGTGGTTTAGTTGGTGCATGGGAAATTTGCCAGCCGAGTGGGCTGTTGTTGTTCTTTATCACTGATAACCGTTTGAGTTGGTAGGCTGTTCAACAAAAGTTGGTTTCCAGGTCGAATAAGATTTTCTTGTTCATCTGTTGGCTCAAAATAAATTTGTATTTGTGTATTTGTGTTTATCCCCACTGCCCCGCCACCATCACTTGACAACCAATGTTGGTGTGTTTACATTCCTGTAATTAATCAGTCTGGCAAAAGCGTCTGATAAAATAAGTACTAGGCTTCCAAAGAATAAGTCCTGGAGTCAATTTGTTCAACTAAAGGCAGTGCTCCATGGCCACAGTCAAATGACTGAAACAAGTAAAAAAATATAAGAATGTATTTAAGGTTATAAGACAAGAAATGCTGCTCAAAGTCTTAAGTGGTTATCAGCCTCATGTATGTAAACTTGGTCAAGGGATGCACTTCAACACTTAGTAGTTAAAAGATGTTGCCGAAGGGATATGATACGACATTCAAAAGTAGTTTGGATGAATGTTAAGATTCTGCCACCTTGTTTTCATTTTAGGCAAAAGCAGTCTACATCATAGTTGATGTGGAAATTATGTGTGCTGATTTGTATCTTCCGGGTTTTCACATCAATGGCCCAGATCTCATCAAGCGTCTAGTCAAGCAGCCCAAATGTTGGTATGAGTACTGGCACTGCAAACACATTGTGGGCCACTGTATGTATGCATGTATGTGTGTGTGTGTGTGTGTGTGTGTGTGTGTGTGTGTGAGTGTGTGTGTTTGTGTGTGTGTGTGTATGCATTTATGTATAATCATGTTTTATTCTTTGAGCGGATTTTGTTGTTTGGACTGTGGTCATGTTGATGTATAAACTCAAAGGGATGTAGCTACCCACATCTAGATTTGGCTTTCAGTGGAAAATATTAGAATGGAAAGATAAAATCCAACTTTGCATGTAAGGAGATAATACTGACTGAAGTATATACCAGATGGTATTTTTTATTTTATGTAGCTGTCATTAATCCATTGAGCTACAAAAACCCACGCACAAGACTTTGTTTATCCCCTTTGCCTTTCCATAATATCATGAAATCAATAAGACACATGGTTTGGGGTAGCCACAGTCTACTGAACTCATGCTTATTTATTTTTTTTCAATCTCTTTACTATTTTTCTAATTGAATAAGATACCCCTCCCCAGCCATTAAAAAATGTCAGCTTATTGATTTCTTAACCTAAAATTGAACTGTGAAATAGGAGGAAGCTTGAAATGTTGTTATCTTTAGTAAATTTGCTCTAAGATTTAAATGTAAAAGTCTGATAAATACCTTGGCATGATTAAATCTCCATGGTTTGTCATACGAAACACATCTGAGAACAAAATATATTTCAGTGATACCTGCTGGTATTTCAGTGATTTTTTTTATTGATAATTCTTTAGTTTTGAATGTACACACACCTCACTTATACTCATACGCATATATATATATTTATGTACATGCCTTTCCAAGATGCCTTCCCAAGACTAATTTTCACAAGCATGTGGAATAATCAGTTAAATTCACATGAGTACTTAACATTTTGTTGACCTTGGAGCAACAAAGGGAAAATTAAATCCCTCAAAAACTGAACTTAGGCATATAAATTAAAACAAATTAAATGGTATGCTATTAAACAGGTCACTGTTTTCTCTCTCTCTCTCTCTCTCTCTCTCTCTCTCTCTCTCTCTATCTCTCTATCTATCTATCTATCTGTTAACCTATCTATCTCTGGATGAGAAATATATTATTTATCTTTTGATATGCTGCATATAAAACAAGAGTTATTTGTTTCAATGTATCAATAACCAATCTCATCACAAATAGTTATTATACTGAGGTGTAGGTATGGCTATATGATTAAGAAATGTGCTTCCCAACCACTTAAGTTTTGGCTTCAGACCCATTGCCTGGCACCTTGGGCTCATAGCTCTTGGTCAAACAAAGCCTTGTGAGTGGATTTGTAAACAGAATTTGAAAGAAGCCTGTAAAGAAACATTGAAGGAACAACTGATTTGATAAGAATCCTACTATCAGCCAGCTACTGAAAATAGAACAAGCTCATCATGAAAAGATTTCATGCAAGTTCCTTTCAGTATAGCCTTGTACTGAGAGAACTTATAAGGGATACAAGGAATATAAAGCAACATTACAATGGGAACTCAGTAGAATTAAGAATGAGAGTTGGTTGCAGGTCCCATCTGGCATTCAAAGATCCTATGATGCAAAGGAGTCGAAGCTGTTTTCTGTTCTACATCTTCTATGGTTGTTCCTCTTAAGTCCAAGGACATCACTACTATAATCAAAGAACCAGTGCAGTCTCCTGCACTCCTGGCATGAACTCCTGCAGTCACAAAGAACTCCTGTAGTCCTGGTATGAACACTTCACTGATTTATTTAACAATCCATCAGCAAATAAACAATATGTCACAGAAAGTCTTCTTTGATGCCATACAAAATTCACAGTGGATTAAATATTATCTTATGATGAGGTGAAAAAAAACTCTCAAACAGATAAACATTGGCAGAGCACCTGACCGAGATGGTCTTCCTGTCAAGCTGCTGAAGGCCTGAAGCAAAAGTTAACACATGCAATATTTAACCTCATCACCAAAAGCTGGACTGGCACCCCTATATGAAAAAATTGGATTGGTGGCATTTTAGTGACTTTACTCAAGGATAAAGGAGAAAAGGGAATTTGTGACCACCTACAATAGCATCACACCCCTGGAAGCTGTTGGCAAAATGCTTGCTAAACTTTTGCTGAACAGGCTGATGGAAGATATGTGTCCTACAGTTATCCTAAAATCTCAAAGTGGTTTTAAATCAGGGAGAGGAACAATCAACATGATATTCTCTGCTAGACAGATACTTGGGAAATGAACAGCAAACGCCTTTATATCAAGTCTTTGTTTATTTAACAAAAGCTCTTGATACAGTTAACAGATATGTACTTTGGGCAATCCTTGGAAAGGTCAGGTGCCCACCACTTTTTATCAGTATGTTCAAGTAATTGCATCAAGACATGAAGACTTGGGCTGTCTTTAACAGAAAATTGTCTGATGATGTTCTGATTGACAATGGAGGTGTTCTGATTAGCAAAGCAAAGTAACATTCCTGCACCCACACTCTTTTCAATATTCTTTACTGTTCTGCTTATGCATACATTCCACAACTGTGAAAAGGATGTTCTCTTGAAGTGTAGAACTACTGAAAGAGCTTCAACATGAGAAGGTTCAACTTCAAATTGGTTATGTTTGAAACTTTGATCTGGGAACTTCTTTATGCTGGCGATATTGACTTTTCACTCATACAGCTGACAACATACAACACACTATGGATCATTTTGCTGATTCATGTATGGTCATTGATCTTTAAATAAGTTTGAGAAAAACAAAAGTAATCTTCACATTTGCCCTAGGGGAATGGTATGTCAAGCCAGATATTGAAGTATACAGTGCAAAATTGGGTTTCGTTGACACTTTTGTTTACTTGAGCAGCATGTTACCAAGAGATGGCTCCCTAGATGCTGAAATACATCAATGCATTCAGAAAGCATGTATAGCATTTGAGAAGTTTAGAAAGGGAGTCTAGGCAAATTGGAGCATCACCAACAAGACTAAATTGAGTGTTTACAAGACTTGTGCACCAATGACTCTTTGTTGAACCCTTCTGAAACATAGACAGTACACAGTAGGCATCTCAAACTGCTTGAGTGCTTTCATCAAAAATGCTCAAGACACATACTCAACATCAAATGTCAAAGTAAAACACCAGACACAGACGTCTTTGCAAAGGTATCCAATCACCCATCATATCTACTGCAAGCATCCAATCACCCATCATATCTACTCAGATGCATCAGGAAGGCTATGTTGTGCATATAAAAGATAGAGCTGTACACTGCAAAGTATCCTTGGCACATAAGCATAAGAAAGGTACATAAAAAGCAATCTGAAGGAATTGCAAATCAATGTAAAGAACTGGGAAGAATCAGCTTTGTAAAGAGCTGAGTGCAGGAAGCATGTAAGGACATGTTGTAAAACTTTTGAAGCAGGTCACCTTGAACATGAAAACCTAAAGTGAAAACCTTCAGAACATGAAAACCTTCAGAAAGGCTGTTACTAGAGCCTCAATGGGAATATAAAGTGTCAGAGGTGTGAAACATGTGGCCAGGTACTCCTATCCAAGGTTGGGTGTATCAACCATCTGAAATCCCATGTGTGCAACATCTTTCCTCCTAGATTGAGTGACTCAATATGTGCAGTGAAAGGGCTTACAAGATGATTTTGGGCCTGAAGAGACATATAGCAGTTCACAGGGATCGTATCTCATAAAGTGATCCAATCAAACCAATGCAAGTTACAACTTTTGTCAGTTACTTCTGCTTCAAATGATGCAGATCTACAGCAGGACTGAATAGTCATCTAAGAGGTCATGGATGGAATGTCAGAAATGCCATTGACAATGAGGAAACTCAGAGAGACAGCATTCATCTGTGAAGATGGAGCAATCACCATGTGTGTGTGTTTGTGTATGTGACTAGTTGTATGTTTGTATGTTTATATGTTTCCCTCATGTTTGCTAGTTTGCAAACAGTGGCTTCTTGCCAATGTCATTGGCTTAAAGTTCACCACAGAAGGATATCAGGGTTTTCTGACATGTCTTGGTATGTTGTTTGGTCTTTGTAAACAAAATACTTCTTGAACAATGCTGTTTGTTTCCAGTCCCTCCCATAAAACATACTTGGACTGTTGGCTGTTCAGTAAATCAAGAAATTATTAACCCATATGGAAAGAAGTGGGGATTCGCAACAGGAAGGACATCCAGCTGTAGAAAAAATAACTCTTCCTCAATGCACCTTTGTCTGACCCCTGTAAGTATGAAAAAATAGACATTAAAACACTGATGATGATAATGAATTGAAGGGATTTAGAATACAAAATCAGAGGATCATTGGGCAAACAGTTTACATTGTTTGACACAAGGTGTAGTAAGGTCGACCCCAGTGCGTAACTGGTACTTTATTTATCGACCCTGAAAGGATGAAAGGCAAAGTTGACCTTGGCGGAATTTGAACTCAGAATGTAGCGGCAGACGAAATTCCGCTAAGAATTTTGCCTGGTGTGCTAATGTTTCTGCCAGCTCGCCGCCTTGATAGCTGTTCTTTTTGTACACTCCTGTCCCTGATATGTCTCTGTCCTAGCATGGTGTTTTGATGTAAATGAGGTTATGAACAGTTCAACTATTTTAAAGCACCTCCTTTTTATCGAAGCTAAGAATTAAAAATGGAATTACAAACTTTCAACAACTTTTTCCATTTCTGCTGATCATCGAATGTCAGATTTTCATTTAACAAGAATACAAACTTAAAAAAAAAAAAAATTAATGTATGAATCGTTAAATAAAAAAAATAAAAAATTGCCAGAAGACAGATTAAAGAAAGAATTTTGTGTTTGATTTTCTTTTATAATTTTTGTCAGGGAAAGATAGCAAATTAGTTCGACTGAAAAGAATTATCTGTCTTATTGCTTTGTGTGTGTGTGTGTGTGTATGTGTGTGTGTACGTGTGTGAGCACGTGTGTGTGCATGTCAGTGTGAGTAAGTTGGCGTTTTTAATGTGTAAGCCACTAGCAAGAATTTCCCTCTTTGAAACATATCAAAGGTTAGTCTTTCATTCATTTTTTTTTTTACCTGAATTGGCAAAGCAGCTTTGTCTAATAAAATGCTTGATGATTTTGTCTGTTAGTAATTGTTGTTCTTGTTATTTGTCGATGTTGTTGCAGTTGTTGATATATTTGTTGTTTTTGTCATTGATGTTGTTGTTGTTATTTTTCTTCTACCTCTTCCTCCCATTTCTCCATCCATGTCCTCCCCATACATGTAATCATTCCTCACTCAGTTTCTTTCTCTTCCATGCTTCAGCAGACATGACATGTGTTACACCAGCTACTGCTGCCAACAAAATATATTGTTATTACCATTCCTAACGACACCACAACCACGACCTCAACCACTGCAATTGCAGCTATTGCTGCAACTCTGTTATGTCATCATTGTCATCATCATTTGAAGGAATAATGAGGACACAAAATTGTATGTCAAAACTTATCCACATGTGCCCTTTTATAAGAGTAGATCTACAAATCTCTGAAATGGATCACTCTTTCTCTGCTGTCTTCTCTCTCAACATGTGAATGAGTATATGTGTATATGTGTGCGTGCATGTGTGTGTGCATGTGTGTGTGTTTGTGAGGTAGTCTTAACAAATGGCATGTCATGGACAGATAAATTAGAGGAGCCAATTCTGCTCTATACCTGACCACAATTAATTTCTTCCAGAAAGAGAGACAGATGAGTACAAAAGAGAAAGAGTAGGATTACCCACAAGGGTTGATACAGTACCACTTCTGTCCTACATGACTGGTATTTTAGTTATTGACCCCTGAGAAGAGGAAAGACAAAGTTTAACCCAGTGGTGTTGAAACACAAAGTGAAGATATCAAAAGCACATATCATGAAGCCCAAATGATTGATGATTATATTTGTCAGTGTTAGTGTATAAATATATATCTATAAGAAGAACCATCCGAACGTGACCGTTGCCAGTGCTGCCCCGACTGGCCTCGTGCCGGTGGCACGTAAAAAGCACCATCCGTTTGTGGCTGTTGCCAGCCTCGCTTGGCCCCCATGCCGGTGGGATGTAAAAAGCACCATCCGATTGTGGCCGTTTGCCAGACTCGATTGGCACGTAAAAAGCACCCACTGCACTCACGGAGTGGTTGGTGTTAGGAAGGGCATCCAGCCGTAGAAACATTGCCAGATCAGACTGGGCAGCCTTCTGGCTTCCCAGACCCCAGCTGAACCGTCCAACCCATGCTAGCATGGAAAGCGGACGCTAAACGATGATGATGATGATGATGATGAAATATATTCAAATATGAATTAGAAACAGCTTGCGGTATATAAACAAAATTGAACACACATACACAGGTGTGTGTGTGTGTGTGTGTTGTTAGTTCATTGGTTGGCTGCATTTTAGATGTAACAGAATATATTCTCAATGCTCCTGATGTTAAGAATACCTGAAAGTGAGACAACTGACATCAGGTCTCTTTTCGGAGTGACAGACATCGATGTTTCCTCATTGTTGTGACTTTTCCAAGCTGTGTACTGAACAAGGCCTGCTGCAAGCTATATCGCTGTCAATGACCTATATGTTAAATGGTTTAGAAACCATCTGCTGGCATATCCCAACATTTCATGCCACAGAAAAAAATTCAAATATGAAATTAGAAGCAGCTCAGGTTATATAAACAAAATCGAACACACATATACCAGGTGTGTGTGTGTTGTTAGTTCATTGGTCAGCCTCATTTTAGGCATAAGAGAATATATTCTCAATGCACCTGGGGCAATGTGCAAGAGAGAAGACTGCACTGATTTGGTCATGTGATGCAGCTGAATGTCAACAGCTCCATAGAGAACTGCCACTCTCTCAAAATGGATGGAATTCGTAGAGGAGAGAGACCCAGGAACAAATGGGATGAAGTGCTTCATCACTTCAATGTCTGTCACGGTGAAAAAGGACTTGATGTGAGTTGTCTCCCTTTTAGTTGTTTTTAACACAAAGCACATTGAGAATATATTCTCTTATGCCTAAAATGCAGCTAACCCATGAACTAGTAACACATACACACACACACACACCTTGTTTATGTGTGTTCTATTTTCTTTATATATATATATATACACACATACATACAAATATATATATATATGTGGAGGCGCAATGGCCCAGTGGTTAGGGCAGCGGACTCGCAGTCGTAGGATCATGGTTTTGATTCCCAGACCGGGCGTTGTGAGTGTTTATTGAGCGAAAACTCCTATGTGGAGGTGCAATAGCTCCACTAGGCTCCGGCAGGGGATGATGGCAATCTCTGCCGCAACTTTCTCTCACTCTTTCTTCTGTTGGCCTGCTCACTTAGCCAGCGGGGTGGAGTCATTTGAAAGCTAAAACAATGTGAAGCGCATTGTGACCAGCGATGTGTAGCAACATCTGACAGCCTGGTCAGTCACCTGACGTGATGTGAGATATATATATATATATATATATATATATATATATGTATATGTATATATATATATATATATATATACATACGAGGAAAAATGGTATTAAAAAATCCTGGCAGATATCAATAAAACATGCAGTATTAAAAGAATTTGGTCAAATGTTCAACAATCAGATACCTGTAAATGTAAGTAGAATACAATCTCAGGTAAATTTTCATTTGATGACAGGTAAATCCAGCAATCCTTTTGCAGAATTTTGAGAAATTCAGAATATTTAACAGCTGAAAATATACACAAAGAAAATCATCTTTATTTTAGATCTCAATTTATAAAACCAACAACTGCTTCAGTTGCATTAACACATACATACATACATACATACATACATACATACATACATACATACATACATACATACATGCATGCATACAAATATTGTGGATGTTATTTCCTCATAAGGGATTTTTTAACAATCCGGATATCAACTGGTGTTGATATAGTGAGATATATTGAAAGAGAAATATCATTAGAATTAATAATACTATCCTCAGAAATATATGTTAATACAACATTATCAAGGTTATCCAAAATTAGTGAAATTCCAACTGAACATCTGAAAAAATTAGCAGTTAATAAATGCTGACCAAAAGAAATGCCTAAATTGAATTCAACCGAAGACATTCCTTCATTTAACTGGTAGTGACGTCATAGAATAACAAAATAACTACCTGTGTATGTTTTCTTATAATACTTTCTAATGTTTTGGAATAGATAAACCCACTGTAATGTCTACCAGATGATGTATGTCATTTTGTATCCTCTCCATTTTCTTATTTGCCGTTTATATATATATCTGTGTGTATATATAAATATATATATATATATATATATATATATATATATATACACAATTGCAACAAGGAAGATGTTTATAAGCCATTTACGAACACATAAAAAAAACCGTTAGATTCACTTCAACATTTAAATTTAATTTGTGTCAAAATATTTTCCTTGCTTTGAAACTGCGACATATGTAGCCTGGATCTTACCAGTTCTACTCACTCAAGTTGGATTTACACATGCATACATGCACACACACATGCATGCATGTACACACACACACAGAGTTTTGATTACAAAGTTCCTATAAAGAATCAAGATATATGAAAATGAAGCATGCCACAAATTTACAAGACAGAAAAATGCTGAACAGATTGTTAAATAATCCAATTCAATCAAATCCAATCTTAGCACAGAAGGCATCAATAAAGCAGGTTCACTAGTTGTATCCAAAAGTATCCAGAATTATCAGTGATAAATGAAAACAAACAAATGGATTATCTGGTATAACTACAATTAAGGTATCTTTATAGTGACATAAGCATAATGCAATGAATTAGATTGTGTGATATGTTACATCATTTGAAACTCATCAGGTCACCAAATAAACAAGTGAGCACTGATTTAATTAATCTTTTAGGTCCAATAAAGTTTGCACAGCACCTCAGACACCCTCTCCACCCTACTGACATGATCAAGAGACAAATCAGAGCAAGATAGCCCATGCCAACATGAGTCACAGGCTCAGGAATGTGGGAGCACTATGATGTCAAGTGCAAGCAAAAGATCCCCAAAATGTTTAGTGCCATTCCCTACATATCTAGTATTATATCAGAATGACCTTCTCCTGGGGACATGCTTTCTCAAAAGCTAAGGGGTGCCTCCTTCACAATGGTCTATTGGCATGTGAGACACTAATCCAGAATTCCTGAGGGCCAGTGCTATCGCTAGATAGTCACTGAACCTACACTAGGTTCATCTGGCCTTTTGACAGGTCTTGATTTTAGTTCTGCTGGGTTTCTAGCAACCCTCCTCACCAACAAGTATATGTACATGTATATCTCTCATCACACACACACACAATGGTGATGATGATGTTGATGACAATGACCATGATAGAGATTAGGTTAACTAGATTTACAGTCTTGTAGTGTGTAAAACGAAATTTCTGAGTTAAAATGTATGATATATATAGATATAAATATACACACATGCGTACATACATATACATACACATACACACACTCATTACACACATTGGTATGTGTGTGTCAATGTGTCTGTGTGTGTGGGTGTGTTAGTGTATTAAGCTATTGATTTTTTTCAGGATATTAATCGTCTGGAAGCCGTTCAGCAATGTGCAACCAAGAGAATATCCTCCATCAGGCATTTGCCATACTCTGAACGCCTTACTTCCCTGGGTATGGATACATTGAAACTCCAACGTCTGGCAGACACCCATAAAATTATTAACCATCTTACAAACAATAACTCTGAGCACGTTTTCAAACGCCACCTGTCTAACACCCATGGACATATTTACAAAGTCAGAAAACAGCACAGCTACTATGACTTTCGGAAACATTTTTTCACGCTAAGAGTTGCTGAAGTATGGAAGAAACTGCCGGCATCAGTTGTTAGTTGTCGGAGCAATGCATGCTTCCTGAGATTCGCCAACACTACACCTGATTTTCTCCCCTCCATACACACGCAAGCATGTATCTGACTCATACACTGTTCACTTTCCAGACATTTGTACATTACTGCATATGCTTTATACACACTTTTGACAAGTTGTGGTGCACCTGAGTACTGTATACAATAATTTCATTATTATTATAAGACCAGTTGATGAGGTCAAAATGGGCTGCAGTTTAAGTCTACCTCACAAGATTAGGAATGGTCCAAGTAATGGGTCTTCACACAGCTCCCCTCTACCATCTTATATTCACAATGCTTACATCAGATGACAATTATCATAGACATTATCTGTTCATTGATTTTCTGAATGTTGAAAATTCACCTAGTACCCTCTTGAAAGTGATTTGTATTAAAAAGACAACACGTTATGGAAAGCATATAAAAACAGACATTATCCCTTCAGTATTTAGATTCTTCTGTCAAATGTTATGCTTATTTATTCACAGTTTTGAATTAACTCTGCATTATCTTGTAGCTTCGAGATTTCAATGACATGATTGCTTATTTTTAGAATGACATTGTAGGGTATGTGTGAAGGGCCAGACCCAGCTGATTTAAACACAGAACAGGTAGAATATTTAGGCTGGATCTAGCCAGTTTAAAATGACCTGTCAAACCATCTTGCACATGACAGCTTTGAATTCTAACACTAAATAATGACAACGATCGGGGACGATGATGATGATGAACACATAACTGTGTGTGTATATACGCACATACATGTATGTATGTATGTATGTAAGTTTGTTTGTATATTTAATTGAGTAAATATATTTGAATATACTAGAAGAGATCACGCATATTCAAATATATACAAATTTATTGTGTACATTTAAATTTGCAGCTCACACACACACACACACACACACACACACAGATATGCATGTATACACAGACTTACATGGAAACATGCAAGCTATGTAAGGATATTATTATAAATAAATAATGTTTTTGTGTGTGTATCTAAAAATGCAAATTTAAATGTATCTGCATGAATATGTGATGGTATGTATAAATTGAATATGCAAGAATATATATATATATATATAAACATTTTTACATATGTATGTGAGTGTGTGTGTGTGTTGTGTGTGTGTGTGTGTGTGTGTGGTGTGTGTATCAGCATGTGTTACATTGTATGAATGTGTCACTAAATATTTATACATATATATATATATATATATATATATATATATACACACATAAGCACACACACACACGCACGCACACACACACACACAACACACACACACACACACACACAAATACACTACCCAGAGACAAACATGTTTGTATAAATATAACATGCACATATAACACTTATATAAACAGTACTCAAACACACATGCACACACTACTATGCGTATATAATATATGACAATATGAACTGTAGCCATAAATATTCAATTCTCACCATGATAAAGATGTCAACGAATTTTATTATTCACACTTGTGTGTTTATTTATTGAATTATTTTTCTCTAATTTTCTGGCAAGAAACCATCTTTTATCTTCTGACACAGACGAAGAAAAAACAGAAAAACAAACAGGCGCAGGAGTGGCTGTGTGGTAAGTAGCTTGCTAACCAGCCACATGGTTCCGGGTTCAGTCTCACTGCGTGGCATCTTGGGCAAGTGTCTTCTGCTATAGCCTCGGGCCGACCAATGCCTTGTGAGTGGATTTGGTAGACGGAAACTGAAAGAAGCCTGTCGTATATATGTATATATATATATATATATGTATGTGTGTGTGTGTTTGTGTGTCTGTGTTTGTCCCCTCAGCATTGCTTGACAACCGATGCTGGTGTGTTTACGTCCCCGTAACTTAGCGGTTCGGCAAAAGAGACCGATAGAATAAGTATTGGGCTTACAAAGAATAAGTCCCGGGTTCGATTTGCTCGACTAAAGGCGGTGCTCCAGCATGGCCGCAGTCAAATGACTGAAACAAGTAAAAGAGTAAATACATAACTAAACAACCTGTATACTATTGTTGTTTAACCCTAGGTCAGAACAAGTTAATCAGATCTATGATCTAAAGCAATCCAATCTTGACTAAGCCTTCCTGTTTTAATATCTGTCATTACATTATCTTAGATAATGTATACATCTAGGAATACATCATCTAATGTGTCAGCCTTCTTTCTCTAAGATGACTGGATGTAGGTTGAGGGTATGTCCTGACACTTCATCACCAATCAACACCATCTTGCCTTTCCTAGCTCAAGTTGCCATGTATCTCCTCTTGAGCAGGACACCTCAACACTTGCCTCTCAACACCTCCACCCTGCTCAAGGCGTCTTTTCTTGCAAGTAGGTGGTGTTATCATGTAAAGGGTCCTTGTAGTCCCTTTAGCTTTAAAACCGGTGTTAAATACCAAAAACCATTGAATGAGAGGGACAAAATTGAAGATTTAGTCATTAAAAAGGTTACCTAGAGCAATTCTCTAGAGGGTGGCCTGTTCCCCAGCCCCTCTCCCCACCTTCATGTAGCAAATGACGTACTTTAATCTGTGGAATTGATATTTTCAGAATAATAATAGTTGAGGTGTAATAAAGGACTGAAGATGTGGGAATCCTCTTAGCAAGGGACCAGAAAAATGGTTTGGGCATAGTTTGGGAGCTAAGGTTGATTTCAATCCACAGGAGACATGACACAATCCTTTATGTTCTGATGGATAGCTTGAAGGTGTTTTTGATGGTTGATAGTTACTAGTCAGTTAGTGATGTAACACTAATGTCTGACCCCAACTACCACCCAGATGTAAAGAGTAGTGTTTTTTTTTTTTGCCCCTTTACAACTATGGTTCCCCAGTAGGCAAACCATGATGAGAGTTTTCATTCAGAGAAATGTGGACAGAAATATCTATGAAGAAGTCATAAAGTCATGTATTTTATTGTTTCAGGTGAGTTAGAAGAAAACAATATTTGCTGCCAAGAATAGTCTGTATGAACTGTGTGACTTTGACTAGTTAACTAATCTGAAATACTTCTCAGTTATAATGATTATATATCGGTCACTATAAACTATAAATCATCTGGCAGTTTATATTTGACAATGTGTATTTGAGAAAAATATTGTAAAACACATTAAATCATAATAACTGTTATACACTCTATCCAAAACATATAATTCTCAAGGAAGATGAATGTTATAAGATAATCATTTCAATCCTTGCTTTAAAACAATGCTAGAGTTATAACTGTTATGAGAGACTCAGAATCTGCAGGATTCTTGTGTTAATGAAGCTAATGAGATCTAATTAACTTCGAATAGTGATCTCATATTTGTTATATTTCTGTAGTTTTCTAAGGATTATATATCTTTAACTGCTCAAATACAACATTTCTAAGTGTTATGTGTAGATACAAGCATATCTACATATACACAAACAATTATATCTAGCTATCTATCTCTCTGTTTAGTCAACTAGGATGGCTGATGGCTAAATCATTTCAACTTAAAATAAAATTTTAATCAACTGAAGAAACGATGTATCCATCAAATTTAAATAAATTATGTATTATTATTTAAAAATTAAATATATGAAAGATAGTGTATGTATTTTTACCTTTTAAGAAGCAGGTCTACAGTTTAGAATGAAATGATGACTTTTTCACTATACTACATATGTTGCTCTTGGCATTTGTTTTAGCCTATACACACTTATACATACATACATACATACATACATACATACATACATACATACATACATACATACACACACACACACACCACACACACACACACACACACACACACACATACATACATATATATAATAATAACAAAGGGTAAAATTAATTAATTAAGAAGTAATCAATAATTTCACCAAGTAGAATTCGGCAAGAAAAAGGACCATTTCACGGTAAACTTAAGTAATACTTTATAATTAGGGTTCAGCAAAGATTTGCTTTACCACATACTGAAGTTTAGAAATAGCAGCCAAAAACCTTAGCTATTTCTTCTACTTTAAAAAGGGACTCCCAGAAAAACCAAAATGCTTGAAAACAATCCACGCAGGCAGAGAGGAAAAATAACGAAAATCAATCTATATCTGGTCACCCATATATCATCATCATCATCATCATCATCATTTAACGTCCGCTTTCCATGCTAGCATGGGTTGGACGGTTCAACTGGAGTCTGGGGAGCCCGAAGGCTGCACCAGGCCAATATATATATATATATTATATATATATATATATATATATATATATATATATATATATATATATATATATATATAATATATAGATATATATATGCAAATTCATTGCACTAATGATTATTGCACTGTAATAAAATATTGGAGGCTATTGATATGTTATCAATTGACCTCTTAAATGTAGTAGATATATTTTATAGAACTTAAACACCAATTGAATATCATCATCATCAGCAGCAGTATCATGTAATGTCTAATGTGTACTTTTCAATGTTTGCATGAGTCAGAAGAAAGTAGTTGCTACAGCAAATTTTCTACATCCAGATGTCTTTCCTGTTGCCAGTCTTTACCTGCGTCCAAGAAAGGTATTATATGTCTCCAAAACCAGGAATGTTTTTCATGGAATATTGTGAATGAGCAACATATTTTGCATGAGGGCGATACAAGTTTACAATCATTACATGATGTTAAGACAAGGGTACCCACAAACATGCATAAAAGTATACAAACACACACACACACACACACCACACACACACACACACACTCTCTCTCTCTCTCTCTCTCTCTCTCTTTCTCTTTCTCGCTCACACACACACAACAGATTTCTTTAAATTTTTATTTATGAAATCCATTCACATGGCCTTAATCAGCCCAGTGCTATTGTGGAAGAGACTTGACCTAAGATCAGATGGTTGCAAAACCAGTTTCTTAACCACACATCCTCTTATGTAAGTGTATGCATGTGTGCATATCATTTATCTTTTACTTCTTTCAGTCATTATAGACTACAACTCAATATAGTTCTATATTTAAGACATGAGGAATTATGTACATTATTTACATTATTTTACATTTGATGGATAATTATCCTCATCTTGTTTGTTGTTAACACAATGTTTTGGCTGATATACCCTCCAGCCTTCATCAGGTGTCTTGGGGAAATTACGAACCTAGATTCTCATTCCTAAGGTATTTTTCAATGTTGTTGTTGTTATTATTATTACTATGATTATTATTATTATTATTATTATTATTATTATATTATTATTATTATTATTATTGAGTGATAGAGCAGTACATGCCATCAAAGTGACATTGGGGTAAAATATATGAAGCCCAGTATACCCATTGTGACTACCCATCTGATAAGGGTACACCAGGCACATGCATCACAACCATGTGTGCACGACATGGCAATCTCACATCAAGATAAATAGCGCATGACCTTGCAGGTGGGGCCCAGTTAGAATTTTCATCTGGTCGAGTAGCCCATCCTGCTCAAAAGGTCCCTGAATAAGGATTGTTTAAGGAACGAACCACCCATGTTTCCAAAGGTGAATTATTCAAACCTCCAAGAATTCCTTTCAACACACGGCTATGATGCTCCCCCACTACTTCTGCTTGTGATCAGAGATGCACATATCATCAGCCATTAAGGGACATGCTCAACTGGTACGGTCAAACAACTGACAAGCAAATCTGTGATATTGAGCAGAATATTTGCTGTAGCCCATCTTTTATACCAAGACAAAACAATGTACATGATAACACTTCCAATCAGTTAAGATAAGAAGCTATGAGAGTCACTGTCTGGTACTGCATCAAGGCATGCAGTATTATTATTATTATTATTGTTGTTGTTATTATTATTATTACTATGATTATTATTATTATTATTATATTATTATATTATTATTATTATTATTGAGTGATAGAGCAGTACATGCCATCAAAGTGACATTGGGGTAAAATATATGAAGCCCAGTATACCCATTGTGACTACCCATCTGATAAGGGTACACCAGGCACATGCATCACAACCATGTGTGCACGACATGGCAATCTCACATCAAGATAAATAGCGCATGACCTTGCAGGTGGGGCCCAGTTAGAATTTTCTTCTGGTCGAGTAGCCCATCCTGCTCAAAAGGTCCCTGAATAAGGATTGTTTAAGGAACGAACCACCCATGTTTCCAAAGGTGAATTATTCAAACCTCCAAGAATTCCTTTCAACACACGGCTATGATGCTCCCCCACTACTTCTGCTTGTGATCAGAGATGCACATATCATCAGCCACTAAGGGACATGCTCAACTGGTTACGGTCAAACAACTGACAAGCAAATCTGTGATATTGAGCAGAATATTTGCTGTAGCCCATCTTTTATACCAAGACAAAACAATGTACATGATAACACTTCCAATCAGTTAAGATAAGAAGCTATGAGAGTCACTGTCTGGTACTGCATCAAGGCATGCAGTATTATTATTATTATTATTATTATTATTATTATTATTATTCAGGTCACTGTATGGAATCGAACTCAGAATCTTTGGGTAAGTAGATGCACTCTTAATCAGTATTCCATATGCCCACGGGCATATGGCATACTGGTTAAGAGTGCAGGCTATTAAACCTAAGATTCTGAGTTCGATTCCAGGCAGTGACCTTGAATAATAATAATAATAATAATAATAATAATTTAAGAAATGGAGTCAAACTCATGTTATTCAAACCATTGACAATATAAATGATTTGACTCTGTTTCTTAATTTATCCATTTTATTCTTAACCCTGGAATTTCTGCCTTTATATGTAGGCTGTAATATCTTCGGCACTTATGTGAATTTTTGTTACCCTGGTAACTATTTATTTTTTCCTTGTTATTTGTACACATTGAAAAAATATACATACATATATATATATGTATGTGTGTGTGTGTGTGTGTATATGTATATCTTCAGTAAATCATAAATCCAAAAGAGGGGCACTGAACAGTAGAGTAGTATATATATATATATGCACATATCTGTTTGTACATTGTATGTGTTTGTGTTTCTGCAAGTATGTGTGCATGTATGTACACACATATAACATAGTCATACTATATAGTGCATTAATGGTTCTTGTTTGTTCCATGCTCCATTGTATCTACTTTTACCATTCCATTATAGATACTATAATTATTTATGTTATAAATGACTTCTCGTTCTAAATCTATCACATAGATATCACAAGAATTCCTGGTTTGTCTTTTACAAGGCAATATACATAATTGTCAAAATTTTCTTGACTGCTGTAGCTGGTCCATAAATCATTATAGATGACGTTTTAATTTGGGGTTTGTTATTAAATTTATTTACTTGTTGAAGTGTTACTAAGGAACAGGATGAATTTTGTCTGGGTGGATTTATGGTTTTGTCAAAACCAACAAACTGGAAATTCTTCTGAAGTATTCTTTCAGTCCAGTGAGCATCTAATAAATGATACGTCCCAAAAAATTAGACTGATGGCATATATATCATCTTGCATGAGTTTAAGACTTGAAACTGTTTTGAGAGATTTATAAAACCATCTTGTATTGGTTCCTCATGTCCCCTGTATCAATAATACCCTTATTGTAGTTACAACATTGCACACAGGCACGAATGCAGTCTTACAGACTATTTACCAATCTATCATTTGCCTTGGCTCTTCATTTCTTCAACAATTATGAGAAACAACTGTTTTACACACAATAAGCTACCATCTTTCTCACTCTCAGACTACTTTCTGTTGTTGTGTAGTCACAGTCTAGCTTCATCATATTGATCAATGAACTAAAGTATACCGACCATGACCATCCTAACTGTTTACCAATAATGTGCATTCAGAACTATAATCTAATGTCACTTACCTTCTTTTAAGATACTCAGGTATGATTTGAAGTAGATTAGACTGCTGTTTTTAGCAGAGTGAATAACCACATACTACCTCCTTCAGTAACACTGTCGACAGTACACCTTACTAACCCTTAATTCAGCTTCCAGTTTACATATTCAGTTTATATGTATACGCTACTAGCACCTAGTCAACTATTAAAATAAAATTTGTCCTCATGTATCCTTTGGTACCCCTACTATAGTCCTCTTTTATATAAAATTCCTTCATTCAGACCCTGTTCACCTCTATATCAGCCCCTCTATTACTCATTCCGTTTGTCCATGTGTATCCAGTGCTAATCCTCTTTCAACTACCTATTATATAATGTTTCTCCTTGCTAGCTCCTAATTTAGTCAGCTATTATATAATAGGTCTTGATGTATATTCTGTTAGTCTTTACTCTAGTCATCTATTACATAATCTGCCCACATGTACACCCTACAGGTCTCTGCTTTAACCTTCACATATATATCATATATTAAGTTAGATAACAATGTGTATCACATATCAAGTAACACACACACACATCTATATCCATTTTGGTTACATGCCTTTATACCCATCTTGTTTTACCTTTTCTCCTCCTCCTCTGAAGTCAAAAAGCTAAATACCAAACAAACTATTGGAGTTGACAGAAGCAGTCCCTTGAAAGTGGTGCACTATGCCATCAGTCTCATAACTGAAACCGGTTAAGTGATAACAAATTCTATTAAATCTAAAGCTATGTGATGTTCAACATTTCACTTTCAGTTCGGGAAACGGAAAATTCTGAGTGTTTATACATGAGTATATAAGATTTTAGGTATAGCTGTGTGGTTAAGAACTTTGCTTCATAAATGCATAGTTTTGAGTTCAGTTCCAATGTGTGACAATCTGTGTAAAGGTCTTCAGGACAACAAATGTTTTGTGAGTGAATTTTATTGGTAGATACCATGAGCTAATTTGTTTTTCCCATGTTAACATGAGTTAGATGAGTATGCTGTGTGTGTGTATGTGTGTGTGTGGATGCAGCAACAATTGACACCAAAAACATGGGGTCCTTTTCATAACTGGCACCAACATTTACTAAAGACACTTATCTTCAATATAAAATATTTTAAGGAAACTCCGAAGTGTGATGTACCATGATGTGCTCTGTTTGGGGTAACAGTAAGTTCCTCAGACAATCCTGACAGTCAAACTTCCTCATCATTAATGTGGTAGTGACATCTTTGCAATGGCTGATTCTGTTACAGAAGCTACCTTACTCTCAGAAGAACACAACATCAAAGTTCTCAGTCTAGAATTGAATGATAATTTTATAATGTCAAGTACAAAGTAAATCTCAGATATCCTGTTTTCTTGCATTATCATCAGTAACAGTAGTAGGTGCAATGGCCCAGTGGTTAGGGCAGCGGACTCGTGGTTGGAGAAACGCGGTTTCGATTCCCAGACCGGGCATTGTGTGTGTTTATTGAGCGAAAACACCTAAAGCTCCATGAGTCTCAGGCAGGGGGTGGTGGCGACCCCTGTTGTACTCTTTTGCTCCAACATTCTCTCACTCTTTCTACCTGTTTCTTGTCCCCGACTTCCTACGCAACCACTGAGCCTGGATGCGCATTCATCCATCTGTCGATGCTCTTGGTGTCAGGGGTTGACCTGCTTTCTCTTCTGCAGGTCTTATGAATAGCAAAGGACCACGTTTCGGACTTCTCCCACTACACTCTGGGACGAAGACCGCTTCACTCAACAAACAAACAAACAAACCAGCAACAGTAAAGTCACAAGCATGAGAAGAGGTAAGTTTCCACATTCTGTCTTCGAGTGATTTAGTTCACTTTTGTTCCTCAAGTATACCAGCCCAGTGTGGAAAAGATCTACCAATGTTAAAAAGCTAAATCCAAATATCAATGGCTCCGCTTGACTAATCACAAATTGTCTAAGACAAATATAGGTAGTATCTATTTCTATTTTCTAGCAGGTACAGTTCAAACAGCTATTAAAGATCAGCATCCAGTACGTAGAAATGTCTGTGGAAGCAAAAAGATTAATGCTATCACATGTTTAACCTAAATCTAGTTCAAAATTGCCTGATATAAAATGAAAACTTTTTTTTAAATGCACCCTACCATGTAGACATTTCAGAAAGTAGAAATGTATTAGTATGTTGCAGGTCAAGGCAATTAAAAAGTGAAGTAAAATAATCATACAAAATGAAAGAAACAGTTTGTTTTTTTAATTTTTTAAACATCACCTGTTGTAATGAATGAATGACTGGCTACACATTTAATGACATAAAGTTTGGTATGGCCCAAGTATGACAGGATATGCAAGAAAGAGCTAAAGCATTCTTAGTTTGGCTGAATGTGAGCAATTGTGATTTCAGAGTAAATGAAGTACCAGCCAGTTGAATAGCTTTCCTCAGTGGACAAATAAACATTTTTAGTCTTTCTTTCCTTTTTCAGAATTGATTATTCATTTACACTATATTGCCATACCTTGTATATTGTTAATCTCCATTGCTCTAATCATTTAGAAATATGAAAATATTTACTAATTAAAATATCACACCTGGGAAAAATCTTTCATTTTTTTTTACCAAATGAAGCTAACTCACTTTTAATTTGTATTAATTGATACATCTGAGGTTATTGCAAAAATGATACTGCACTACTTCTTGATGTTGAATTTTGTTATCCACAGAAAATTTCATTGCACAAAACTACAAACAATTTTTGTAGGCAATGTTACATATTTCACAAAGTTGATGGGTTGGATTTGGATCATAGACAAAAATTTGCCAAAGCCTGATGTAGACTAATGTCACAGCTCTAAATATTTTAATTTATTGTTAATTATTTATCAAGTGCTTTGTGGTGGTTATATACTACAGATTAGATCAAATGGAATGTGTTAAGTTCAACACTTTTATAGGAAAATCTTTTATCACAAACACCTTTGTCTACCAGCATTGTATGAGCAAAACCACAATGATGGTTGCCCTGAGTGCAAAATTCTTGAAATTGCAAAATCTTAAGAGAAAGAGAACTGAAGCGGTAATAATCCTTTCTACTATAGACACAAGGGCTGAATTTAGTGGTGAGGGAATAAGTCAATTACATTGATTCTAGTAATCAATTGGTACCTATTTTACCAAACCTGGAATGAGAAATGACAACGTCAACTTTGACAGAATTTGAACTAAGAACATGAAGACAGACAAAATGCCAATAAGAACATTGTCTGGTGAGCTAACGACTCTGCCAGTTCAATGCCTTAAATAAAGTAGTAATAATCCATGCTATCATGGAAGGCAGATGTTAAACGATGACAACAACAATGATATGTCTTGAAAATTCACCCCCTTTGTTTTGTTTTGTTTCCTGCTATCTTATCTAAATGTTCCATTGTTTCCTTGACTGGCCCCAATTCTCAAAAATTTCACTGCTCTCCCTTTCTCTCTCTCAGTTTTGTTAGCCACTTGCTTTCCCATGTTGACCGTGAATTAGTGGCTTGTTTTGTCTGTGGCTTTGCCACATCTGCTTTAGCTAGGCAGCCATAGTATTTTGCTGTTCACGGTGCACCCTCCCATCTCACCCCTTCCACTGATACCAGAAGTCTTTCTCCTCTAACCTCTATTGGATGTCTTTCTCCTGAGCACCTCTAATCGTTAACTATACAGAATGCTTTCCCCCCTCTCTTCCCAATCCATCCCTGTCTAGTGCCTATCTCCCATTGGACATAGTAATTATGAAGTAAACATAATGATGGTATACAGGTTGAAGCCAATTTGTATGTTTACAAAATCTGCCAAATGCACATGTGAGCTTTCTGTTCAGTTACATAATGCCTCTGCCTCCCATCCCAGGGATGAGGTGGTGAAGCATGACCTTCAAATGTTGGGCCTCAGAAGCAATGACAAGTGACTGAGACCTTTGGCGATATGCTGTGCTTAAGAAGACCTGGCAAGCCAAGTGGGATTGTAGACTTGGTCAATGCCAGTGTTGCGTAAATAGCCTATTGAAAAACATCCTTCAGTTATTGGGCAATATGCCATGTTTGTGCACACCTGTTGAACTAAGTGAAGTCGTAGACATGGCCAATGCCAGTGCCACCTGACTGGCACCCATCCTGGTGGCATGTAAAAAGCATCATTTGAACATGGCCAGTGCCAGTACCACCTGACAGGCTCCCTCCCCCGTGTTGGTGCCACATAAAAACACCCACTAGACTCTTGGAGTGGTTGGCATTAGGAATGGCATCCAGCTTTAGAAACCTTGTCAAATCAGATTGGAGCCTGGTGTAGCCTTCCCAGCTTGCCAGTTCTCAGTCAAACCGTCCAACCCATGCAGCATGGAAAGCGGAAGTTAAACAACAACGACGACGACGATGATGATGATATATATGCATAAAACAGTGCATATGAGAAATTCTTTGATGTTCTTACATTTAAGTAGTTCTTGTTAGCATTTACAGAAATGGAAGACAGAAATTAAATGCACACCAACCAAACAGAAGGTTAGATTAAATGAAATATTAGAAGATAAAATCTAATGATTAAAGAATTTTAATTAAAAATACTTGACAATAATTTTAGAGGTACAAAACAAGTAAAATACATAAATTTATTTGCTGATTCCTTTTGGACAGCAAAATAGTAATTTCTTGGATTGTCATTATGATTTTAGCATGGAATGTGGTTTAGGCTGATGGGTGGTGTAGAATATAAAGGCTTACATAGAGATGTATATAAACTCATGTACACGTAAACACGTTGACACTCATATGCAAACACACACACACACACATACAAACTAATCCATTCACTGATACTCACACAGACACACATTCCTACATTCAAACAAACCCATACACATTCACACACAAACACACACACAGACACTCACACACACTTAGCAGCACACACTTATATTTGCATCTTACCACAATCTGTCATTGGATTGCAAAATTACGGTTCAGTATGACAATTCCAGTGAACCTAATTAGAATAAAAATAAAAAGTTTTAGAGAATTAGTGCCTCATAGATTCAGAATTGTCTATATTCCATTGATTAAATTTAAGTGGAATATTGTCAGAATTGGTAGAACATTGAAAAAAATAGCTTACAGTGTTATGTTGTGTCCCTTTACAATCTAAATTAAAACCTCATTCATATCAACTTTGTTCTTCTCCTTCCACATTGATAACATAATAAGTCTTGCTATAAACAAAATCTGAGATGAAACTCATATTTAATAAAGGGAGCAATATTTGGTGTGGCAATAAAGAAATAGAAAATATCGAGGTTAAATCACTTGTCTGAGTTTAACTATCTCTTTTCCCCCCACAAGTAATAAGGGATCTGTAAAAGTAATGGATGTTACCCTTTTTTTTCTGAAATTCATGTCAATAGATCATTACAAAGTTAATATCAAGATTTGATATGTTCAGCATGTGATTAATAACCTAGCAACTTAAGCTCTCAATCATCATATTGTTTGTTGTTTAAAGAAGAATTTGAAGAATAATATAAATTCTCTTATTAATCATAGGGATGGTGTTTACTATTAAGTAATAATTAAATTATATTCCTGTAATTAGCCTTATATCAATTGATTGTCCCTGAAATAAATAAAACAAATTGTAATGAGTCTTGTATTAAGTCTTCAGACTTAATAACCATCAGTATACACTATATTTCTAGACCAATTATTCATTAGTATACATCCTGGGCCCACAATCAAGTATAGTCTAGAAATTTGCCACCAATAACAGCAGCTGCAACATGAGTGGCAGCAGCTACATTAGAAGCAACAATGCCAAAAGTGTAATTACCATCTTTGTCATCAATATTTTCCTTTCAAATGTCTTACAGTTTCTAAATTCTGATATGTCAATAATTGGATGGTAACCTCTCATATAAGAGAAAATGAGGGAGAGAGAAAGAGAGAGAGAGAGAGAGAGAGGAGAGGGAGAGGGAGAGAGAGAGGGAGAGAGAGAGAGGGAGAGAGAGAGAGAGAGAGCTCTGATGCCAATGACACATTATGATAAACAAGGTGTTAGCTTTCAGTGAGTTTTCTAAGTGAGAATAGGAAAAATCACATCAAAGGAACTGTCTTTTCCCTGTAATCTAGATAATTGCTTTGACGAACAATCTCTCAACTCAATTCCAATCGTCTGAAAGCAATTACAGACTAAATTATTAATGATCTCAAAGATCGGGCAGACATCTTTTAAAGTATGTAAACATATTAACATATTAACATATTGGTTCCACATTCTCAATGTACTTTACTTAGCTTACATACAGATTCATCTAGCAGAAATTATTTACAGTCAGCTTCTTGCTCTTTTGCCCCAATTCAAGCATTTTTGAATTGACCCATGGTTAAAGTCGCTGCAATAATGACAATTCTATCTAAACTGCATGTGAAAATATCTATTTAGTACATTTTTCATGCTATAAATAAAGTAGAGAGAACACACATACATACACACACACACACACACACACATATAATATAAATAAAATATATATATATAAGCATATATACATACATACATATATGTACATACTGACATATATATGCATATATATACAGGACGCCACAAAACATAATCAACATGAAATATGAAGACAAACTTTTTTTGCGAACAACGAGAGAAACAAATGGAAAGCAAGACAAATAACATAAAGAATGACCCTTCATCAGTTATTGGCTGTTAATTTACTCCACATTTTGAGAAATTCATGACAATATGTGCCTTCGAGAAACAGTTGCTCCTGCAAACCAAAATAAAATTTGGGATTTTATGGACAGTGAAACAAATAGTGAGGGCTGCTAAGCAAGAGGGGTAGAGTGGCGATTGCTGAAGAACATTCTTTGACAAAAGAAAAGATAGAAGAGGAGACAGACAAGAATACGTCTGTTCTGTGCAACAGACCGGAAGAAAAGAAAGATGAACACATGTGACCAAAAATTTACGGATGATGGTCACGTGTGAGTAATGAGAGAGTAAAGGAGGAAGAGGGAGAGAGAGAGAGAGAGGGGACAGATAGAAAATGGTGAAGGGGAGAAAAAGGAATTAGAGAAAGGAAGAGAGAGAAAACGAAAGGGGTGTGAGAGAGAGGGAGAACAGTACAGAGGAGAGTCGCCTCAAAATTATTAAGATAAACTTACTTCGAAATGGATGTGTGGTGTTCAATCATATAATAATATATATAAAATATATATATATATATATATAGGCATATATACATCCATATATGTACATACAGACATATATATGTATATATATATATATCGCTAGCTTCTGCACGCATTTTTTTTCTCTTCTTGTTTCTCTCCGTGTTTCTTTTCTGTGTATCTTTCTGTTGAAGAGCGTAGGCTCGAAATGTAAAAGACTTGTTTTATTTATATTCTTGAGCACCATACTAATACAATTGTTTGTTTGTACTCCACCTGCCTTCGTCTTTTGTTTATTTTTATAAAGCTTCCCGTTATATATATATATATATATATAGTAAGGAAAAATTTTTTTAAAAATGCAGAATGCTCAAATGAAAGAAAATTTTAATAAAATGAGAAATTGATAAAATATATAAATATATATTTATTCAACCGGTTTTCGTCATTGTATGACTTGTCAAGAATATTTATGTTTTAAAAAAGTTTTTTTAAAAATTAGAAAGGGGAAAAAAAGAAAATTGCATTGTTTTTTGTAAAAGAATAATGATAAAAATGTACAAAAATTAAAAAATAAGTTCTTCGATACATTGTGAGTTCGTTGTGTATCTTGAGTTTTATGGTTGTTCAGGAAAAAATTACCTTGAGGTGTTAAGATCCAAAGGGATTAAGAGCATGTGTGGTTGTTTTAATTCAGCATGTTTGCAGGACAGGAAGTAGTAGTAATTGTGGTTCTGGTTCTTCAGTTCCTGTGTTGTGAGTAAGGGGAGACAAACTTTTGAGTTCTTCAATAAAACCCAAATTATAAAATTATCATTTTAGCTTCATTTGCGTTATCTTTTTTATATAATTGCTTGTTAACTTAACTTTCAGATTTTAACACTTTATTTATATTATTTTCTAATTATATAAATCTGCATAGACATTGCATTTCAAATTGTCATATCATTTATAATAAAAATGATAGTAATAACAACAATAGTAAAAATGATATTTAAAGAATATAAGTTTTAGCTTGAAGTGATGAATGCATGGTATCTTATATATATTGTGTTAGTCCATCCATGAAGAGTGAGGTAGAGAAAGGAAGTTTGATCAACGAGGAGTTTGCATATTAAGTTGTGTTTGGAATTTTTCAATAAAGAGATTCTCCTTGTTAATTCTCTCCTGTGTGGTGATCCCGTCTTTACATTGGTAGAAGGGGAATATATAGAATTTGGGGTTTAAGTCTTTAGCACATGAGTCTAAGTGGTCACTCAGTGGAATTTGTGTGTGGTGTTATGTTGGGTGGTTTTCAGTGTAGTGTTGTCTAGTTCTTTGGCGCGTTTTATTCCATACTCTATAAGGGTGGAGGGATTTGACGTTGTAATAGTGTTTTTTGAGGTCTTGAAGGCGTATTTCTCGTGTTTTTGGATCCGAGACAATGGTGCATACCCTTTTAGCTAAATTGAAAGGGATATTTGTCTTGGTGTGTTTTGGGTGGCATGAACTAAAGAGGAGGTATTGTGTGAGTCTGTAGGTTTGTGGTAGATGTCTGTTATGATTTCGTTCTTAGGTGTTTTTATAATTAGATCAAGGAATGGGAGATGATGTTGCTTAATTCCATAGTGAATTGGATGTTGGGATGTATGTTGTTTAGTATGGTTTTGAATTCCAGGAGTTTTTCATAAGGTTCTTTCCATATGATGAAACAATCATCTAAATACCTTTTCCAGTTTTCCATTAGGTAGGTGTGGAAAACATGTCCAAATTTCTGGCTTGATATTTCATAGAGTGACAGTTCGAAGTAACCCATTATGAGGTTCGCAAGGACTGGTGCAGCCTTGGTACCCATCGCAATGCCACATTTTGACGGTAGTGTGTGTCGTCGAAGAGAAAAAAATTGTTTGTCAGAATGAACTTGAGAGATTCTGTAATAAAAGACTGTTAATGCGGTCAGGGAATGTCTCTGGGTGTTTTCTAGCCAGAAGTCAATTGCCTCTATACCATACTCATGTGGAATGTTGGTGTAGAGGTTGATGACATCAAAGGATACCAGGAGTGCCTCCTCGTTAACTGTTTTCGGGAGGGTTTGAGCATGTCCAGATCATCCCTAATGAAACTTTTGATGTGGGTAAGGAAAGGTTTCAAAAGGATGTCTAGGAAGTTACTCAGGCGGTGTGTTTCACAGGAGGTACCAGCCACGATGGGCCTTAGTTTTAGGTCCTCCGGTGCTTTGATGTTGATGTGGATGTCAGTGGAGAGTTTGCAGGCTTCGGTGATGTATTTGTTTTATGGATTTTAGGAAGGCCAAAAAAGGCTGGGCTTGCATTTGAAAATGGTGATATAATCCCTTTCTTTTTCTGTGAGTCCCTGACCGTGTTGGCGTATGAGTGTGGTGAGGTTTCTGATTGTTTTTTGCTGTTTGTAGTTGTTAATAACCTCATAGAAAATGTTATTGTTAAGCATGGAAAACACTAGGTGTTTATAAAATTCCGTGTCCATAAGGACCACAGCACTCCCTTTGTCCGCTTCTTTGATGGTGAGGTTTTTATCCAGTTGTATGTCACGTAGGTTTTCCCATTCTTCCTTACTGAAATTGGATTTTACCTTGGTTTTGCTTGGGGTAAAGGGGAGACTCTGGATGTGTTTGCAGAAATCGTCCAGTGTTTTATTTCTCCCTTTTGGTGGTAGGAAGTTGCTTTTATTTCTGATCAATGAATCATCCCCATTGTTGATATCTGTCAAAGCTTCTGTTAGGCGAAGTTTTCTGCAGAATTCAGAAACGTCATCCTTGACCTCCGGGGGGTTGGGTGTTCTGGGGTGGGGTGTGAATTTCAAACCTCTTGCTAGGATGTTGATTTGGGTTGGTGTCACTGTTTTGCTGGAGAGGTTTATAATTTTTGTTTTCTTATTTTGGGTCTGTGTTAGCGGTGTGTTTGTATTTTTCCCCTCTGTCTAAAAAATGGTTGTTGTGAGGTAAGGGGTGTATTCTTTGTTAAAGTTCTGGTTGTATGTGTAGGAGTGTTTTTGGGTGGGGAGGTTGGAGGGGGGTAGGTAGTTGTCGTATTTGTGTTGGTATGGGATGCGATGGTGTAAGGATTTGTGAGAAATGCGATGGGTTTTGGGGTGTGTCTGGTAGATTGTATGGGGGATGTAGGGGGGTATGTAGTTGTGGTGATTGGGTTCGTGTGGGATGTGAGGGTTGGAGATCTGTAGGAGATGTGGTAGGAATGTGGTTGTTGGATGGTGGACTATAGGGTTCGTTGGGTGGGTATTATATGTCGGTGTGGGTAGGATGCCTTGTTTGTTATTAGTGTGAGGGAGGGGAGCCTTGAGGGGGGGATAATTTCTAGTGTATGGGAGGTTCTTGAAGGTTCTAATCGGTGGGGGAGGGGTGTTAGAGTGATTGGAAAACCAGGTTTTGTGGTGGGTCTTGTTTGAGATGTTTCGGGGGGAAAAGGTTTTTTATATGGTTGGGGGAGGTTGTGTCCTGTTAGGAGGGGGTTTGGAGAGTATGTGTATTTGAGGTGCGGTTTGGAATGGTGTTTATGGGGTGCAGTGGAAGTCTGTGTTGTGGGTACTTTTATGAATGGGTTTTTGGATTTATGGTTTAATATGAATTGTGTTTCATAGTTGAGGAAGAAATCTTTGTTGTTTTCCCAGCATTTAAGGGAGGTTCGTTCTTCCTTTTCACATTCATCTTTCCATAGTTTAATAACAAGTTCGAGGGGCTGTTCGTTGGTGTGTGAGGTTAGTTCTAGAAGTATCTCATTCTAGAAGTATCTCATAAGCATTTTTAGAGAGTTACTTCCCTTATAAATTCGGGCTTTCTTAGCCATTTTTGTTTTGGTGTCTTCAAGCCATGAAGTCGTTCTAAAAGAACGCTGGTTTCCTTCACAACGCATTACGACGTTGATTTCTTTACACTCCCTTCCCCACAGCTTCATGAGGGAGGGAAGGGGGAGAAGCAAACAGGTGCAGCTGTGAGCGTGGACGCCAACTCCGCCGCCATTGACATACGATGCATTTTATGCATTAAAATGGAATAAAAAATTATGTTAAATTATTTTTAAAATCATAGACTCATCGTTGACGCGCGCTAATAGTCAGACAGGCTCGATATGAATTACGACTATAAGATACCCGAATTTGGTTAAACTGCACCGCAAAATGTGGGAGGAGTTAGGAATCTAAATCGAAGGGGACAGACACTCACACAACTAGAGTTTTATATATATAGATATATCGTTTGTAGAAAAGATAAATCTGGAGAAGAGACACAGTCTAAGATGTAGAGCAGTATATATGTTTTACTAGGGAAGGTCGGTTTATGGGATTACCTTGGGTTTCCTGTCCATAAAGTTAAATACACCATAAAGTTAAACCCTTTATGGACGGGGAACCCAGGGTAATCCCTTAAACCAGCCTTCCTCAGTAAAATATATATATATATATATATATATATATATATATATATATAAACAATAAATTAGACATTCATTTGACAATCCTGTTTTGTTATATAACTCTGTAAGCAATATTTCGAGAATTTTCAACTCTAATACATACCTTACATCAATACAACAACGATGTCAACTATATATTGGATTGCAATATTGGACTAAACATCTGTGCTTCAAAAGGATACAGCCTGGATTTTTTCCCTACTAACACAATATGTGTGTGCACGCAGGTGTGTGTGTGTGCTCCTTCATCTGCTAAGATGGATATATCCAACATGTAAAACTTGAAGTCATGCAAAACTGAATCAAATTGCAATTACATATACACATAACTTCTAACAACTGTGATGATTGCTACGTTTTTTTTTGTTTGTTCATTCAATTCATACACACGTATGTATGTATTTATGTATGTATGTATGTATGTATGTATGTATGTATGAATGTATCTATGTATGTAATATGTATGTATGTATGTATGCATGTATGTATGTATCTATGTATGTATTATGTATGTATGTATGTATGTATGTATTTATGTATGTATGTATGTATGTATGTATGAATGTATGCATGTATGTATGTATTATGTATGAATGTATGCATGTATGTATGTATTATGTATGTATGCATGCATGTATGTATCTATGTATGTATGTATGTATTATGTATGTATGCATGTATGTATTATGTATGTATGAATGTATGTATGTATTTATGTATGTATGTATATATGTATGAATGTATGTATGTATGTATGCATATATGTATGTATGTATGCATGTATGAATGTATGTATGTATGTATGAATGAATGTATGTATGTATGTATGAATGTATGTATGTATGCATGTATTTATGTATGTATGTATTTATGTATGAATATATGAATGTATTCATGTATGTATGTATGTATGTATGTATGTATGTATGTATGTATGAATGTATGTATGTATGTAATATGTATGTGTGTATGTATGCATGTATGTATGTATCTATGTATGTATTATGTATGTATGTATTTATGTATGTATGTATGTATGTATGAATGTATGCATGTATGTATGTATTATGTATGAATGTATGCATGTATGTATGTATTATGTATGTATGCATGCATGTATGTATCTATGTATGTATGTATGTATATTATGTATGTATGCATGTATGTATTATGTATGTATGAATGTATGTATGTATTTATGTATGTATGTATATATGTATGAATGTATGTATGTATGTATGCATATATGTATGTATGCATGTATGAATGTAGGTCATATTCTTATTCAGTAGCATGAATATACCTACAACTGGGAATTGGGTATAACATCTGAGGCACCAAATAAAATTTAAAAAAAAATTTGTTCCCCAGTGTTATTTATAAACAAAATCATTAAAAATCAATTGAGGTATATAAGACAGAACTCATTATAAAACAGTATTAAAAAATCCATCCATCCATCCATCCATACATACATACATACTGTTTTAGCTCTCAGCAATGATAACAAACAGAGCAGCTTCTCACTTGCTGTTTCAAAATGCACCATAAAATGTTCAATTATATTAAGATCTGGTAAATGGGGTAGGGGTGGCAATCCAAGTGGTTTACTTTCCTTTTTAGCTCTTCATACCAATTTTGAAAAAACATTAGCCATGTGGATTTGTGCATTATTTTCCTGAAAGACTGTGCCAAGAGTGGCTGTGTGGTAAGTAGCTTGCTTACCAACCACATGGTTCCGGGTTCATTCCCACTGTGTGGCACCTTGGGCAAGTGTCTTCTGCTATAGCCTTGGGCTGACCAAAGCCTTGTGAGTGGATTTGGTAGATGGAAACTGAAAGAAGCCCGTCATATATATGTATGTTTATATGTTTGTGTGTCTGTGTTTGTCCCCCCAACATCGTTTGACAACCGATGCTGGTGTGTCTACATTACTGTAACTTAGCAGTTTGGCAAAACAGACCGATAGAATAAGCACTAGGCTTACAAAGAATAAGTCCTGGGGTTGATCTGTTCGACTAAAGGCGGTGCTCCAGCATGGCCACAGTCAAATGACTGAAACAAGTAAAAGAGTTAAAAAAGAGTACTGTCAGGGAACAATGTTTGTTCCATAAGATGAACCTGATCAACCAAAACATTCAAATAAACTAATCGTTGGCATTAACTCTGCCATATAGAGCAACTAATATCTCTGCCCAAATCATAACAGAGCTGCCTCCATGCTTCACAGTAGGAGCTAAACAATTAGTATTAATGGCTTCTTTGGGATGTTTCCAGACAAAAACTCATCTTGAAGTGGGAAAGAGGGCATATGATGAATGAATTCACAGACCAGATAAAATCATTTCATTGAGCCATTGACCACTTCTGATAGTCTAGATAACATTTTTACTGTAATTTGTCCCAGTATGAAGAACACTATAACTCACAGGACTCACCAAGAGCCCATATTGAGTTGCAACAGTTGACAAGGCATGTATGATAAACTCTGTCGTCTATGAGGCAGAAGTCACAGCAACACTTCAAGATAACATAACCAAAAAGAAAACTGACATTGGTTTATACAAAGGCAATTTTCAAAGATGTTACGCAAACCACCAGTCTTTTTTCCAGGACACTGACAACAATAAAGCCGCTAAGTTGGCTAGTCTCATATGGGATTTGAAGACCTACGTCTGCACACAACATACAATCAAGTAGAGAAATGTGGAAAAATCTATGCCATATGTAAATGGTTCTAAGAGATGCAACTTATGTGTAGCTAAAAGATTGCCCATTCTTTTTAGATCCAAGAATTCCACCACACTACTGAAATTTTTAGCAAATGCAAGCATACAGACAAATTTCATTTGTTAAACTGGAGGACAACACCCTCTCTAGATCGAGCAGCTGTCTTGCAAACTTTGCACTCCTCTCCATTGAATTATTCTACACCAGTTTGTTTAATTATGATTTTTACAGTCAAATGGATGTAATACTAATTTTTCCTCTTTCTTACTTTTTTTTTGTTTTTGTTCGCCCTTTGTCTTCTCATTTCATTTTTGCATCAAGCTTCCTCTCGATTTTTCTTTTCTCATGGTTTCTCATGTACCAGCATCATGATTTTCATATAAAATAAACTGTGTGTCCAGAATCTGAAGATTGCCTAACTAAAATCTGCCAAACCATGTCTCAATGGTAAGAATCTATTAGAAGCTTTTATCTTAATACAGTGTACATTATATATGTATGTGTGTGTGTGTGTGTGTATGTGTATACACATGCATATACGTATATACATACACGCACACATCTATATATATAAAACTGTAGTTGTGTGAGTGTCTGTCCCCTTCGGTGCAGTTCAACCAAATTCGGGTATCTTATAGTCGTGATTCATATCGAGCCCGTCTGAGTATTTGCGCGCGTCTACAATGAGTCTACGATTTTTAAAATAATTTAACATAATTTTTTATTCCATTTTAATGCATAATTTTTCGTGTGTCGATGGCAGTGGAGTTGGCGTCCATGGTCACACCTGCACCTGTTTGCTTCTACCCCTTCTTCCCTCCCTCGTGAAGCTGTGGGGAAGGGAGTGTAAGGAAATCAATGTCGTAAAGCGTTGTCAAGGAGATCAGCGTTCTTTTAGAACAACGACTTCATGGCTTGAAGACACCAAAACAGAAATGGCTAAGAAAGCCCGAATTGGCATCTATAAGGGAAGTAACTCTCTAAAAATGCTTATATAGTTATTTCCCTTACAAACCCAAGCAACGCCGGGCGATACTGCTAGTATTAAATAAAACAAGTTTTTATTTTTAAACCTAGAAGGTTAATATTTCTGTTATATATCTACATATATGAAGATATAGATACAAAATGATGTTTGCGTATAACAAATATTTTCATGTAAAAGTTTTACAGTAAAAATATTAATGTGTTTTCACAAGGTGAGTTTTGTGCAGGGAAAGAGAATCATATTTTACAGACAAATTTTTGAATAAAAACATTACATAAAACATATTCAACTGAATAAATGTTAATGTATATTTTAAGCAAAGACATTTTGTACAGGGGAAATAACATAACATTTCATAAACCAGTTTTGAAGTCATTAGATTTCAAAGTTTAAAGTATGTTCTCCATTGCCTTTTTAGCTCACATGTGGGGTTAAATTTATATAGCCATGTTGCCTGTGCCTTTTTGAAGGGAAGGAAGCTAACTGTTACTTTTTATGTCTTATGTTACTTATGCTCTTTTGCTAAGGGCATATGTTGGTTAATATTTTCAGAAAGTAATATTTTTAATTTTACAGAAAATTGATTCTTTTTAGAGACAGAAGTATGTTTAATTTATATATTTGTTTTGCAAGATTTTTGATGTGAAATCGTGTGTTGAAACAGATATTGTTGTATTTAGGAATGGTCATTTTGCCAGTCTAGCCAATAAAAACACATGCACTATATATTTGGTGTTACTTTATTTTTTACATTAATCTTAATCTTATTTCAGCCAGAGTTCTTTCATCACACTCCTGTGACCTCATCAGTGGTCCTTTGCTTTCTTCTTTCTTATTTGTATGTCTCTCCTTACTAATGGTCAGCCATTTTGTATTTTGTATTTCTTTTGTATGTGTCTTTATTTGTGCATGCATATACCTCTATGTGTGACAATGTTTAGTTAGTGATGTGTGTGGGGGGAGTGCCTGTAATATTTGTATCTCCTGTTTATATAGGTTCGTGTAATTTTTTTTGCTTATTTTGATTTCGTTCATGTGTTTACACCTACTTATTATTATTATTATTATTATTATTATTATTATTATTATTATCATCATTATTATTATTATGTATATATGTATGTAAGTATAATAATAATAATAGTAATAATAATAAAAAAATGTATATTGTTATTTACTTCCATTTTTTTTTATTATTATACATACATAATAATAATAATGATAATAATGATAATAATAATAATAATACTAATAATGATGATGATGATGATAATAATAATAATAATAATAATAATAATAATAATAATAATAGTAATAATAATAATAATGATGATGATGATGATGATGATAATAATAATAATAATAATAATAATAATAATAATAGTAATAATAATAATAATATTGATGATAATAATAATAATAATAATAATAATAATAATAATAATAATAATAATAATAATAAGTAGGTGTAAACACATGAACAAAATAAAACGTATATAAACAGGAGATACAAATATTACAGGCACTTCCCCCCACACACATACTAACTAAACATAGACACACATAGAGATATACGCTTGCGCACTGCATATCTCTTCCGTCTTCACTCCAGGGAGTATCGTCTTAGCTGTTTCAGCGTTTCCCAGTAGCTGAGCTGTTGCAACAAGATGATCTTAGTGATGCTTCACTGGATTACTTCAAGATCCACTGTTAATTTTACACTATGTGGTGACCATAGCTGGGAGCAGTAGTCTAGGCGGCTAAGGAGAAAATGTTCTCCAGAGGATAATCATAGCTTCCTTCTCTCTGATTCTGAAGGTTTTTCAGGATCCGGCCATCTGCACTTTGCCACCATCTTGGTAATGTGATTTAGGGATTGGGATTGTAATCCCCTGTGGGCCAGTGTATCCTGGCCTTAGGCCCACCAAAGCCTGTGAGTGGATTTTGTACATGGAAACTGAAAGAAGACTGTCATATATATGTGTGTATTTGTGTGAGTGTGTGTGTGTGTGTGAGTGTGTATGTCTGTATTTGTACCTCCACCATCGCTTGACAAACAATGTTGCTGTGTTTACATCCCCGTAATTTAGGTGTTTGGCAAACAACACTGATAGAATAAGTACTAGGCTTACAAAGAATAAATCCTGGGGTCGATTTCTTCAACTAAAGGTGGTGCTCCAGCATGGCTACAGTCACAGTACTGAAACAAGTAAAACAATAAAAGTCTATGCCATTTTAATCCCGAGCAATGCTGGGTATCTCTTCTAGTATATATATATATATATATATATATATATATATATATATACATACACATACATACATAGTTTAGAGATTAGAGACAGGTATTCTCTGTATACAATACACTTCAGCAGGTAGAGGAGTGAAGAAGTTGTGCAAGTTGATATACGAAAAATATTAAATACATTTAATGCCAAAAATATACATATAAAAAAAGTCCAATTTATACAGAATGGAAATGATATCAGGAATTAAGGGGGTTGAGTAAGTGTTTTACTTGTCCAACAGCCGTTTATGGGAGCTTGGTGGTACTTGTTGAACATAAAAGCACTTATTCAACCCCCTTGATATCATTTCTATTCTGTATAAGTCAGACTCAATCAGATATGCGTGTGGGTATGTGTGCATTATTGTTATTTTATTAATATTGTTATTGGTGCTGTGGATGTTGATGTCATCAGTATCATTATTGTTTTAGTATCCCCTATTATTTCATAAAATTATTTTAATTCTTTTAAACTTTAGTTTGCTTTAGTGCTAAATTTAGAAATTTTAGTTCAATTTTAGTTCAAACTTTAGTTCAAATTTTAATCCATAACCCATTTAATGGTTTAAATTTTGAAACTCATGTAATGAGGTTAATTTCAACAACTCAACTTGATT
Organism: Octopus sinensis; assembly: GCF_006345805.1. NCBI lineage: Eukaryota > Metazoa > Mollusca > Cephalopoda > Octopoda > Octopodidae > Octopus > Octopus sinensis. Next base: position 26,992,851 of record NC_043004.1, read on the forward strand.
TTATCTTATTTCAACCTCACATCACTCAGTATTTTATATCCTAGCTCACTGGTTCTCAACCCTTTTATTTAAATGAGTTTCCCAAGGACTTCATTTAATATGCTTATCCTTATGGGTGTGTGTGTGTGTGTATATATATATATATATATATATATACATACAAACACACACACATATATACATATATATATATATATATATATAAAGGGGTTTGTATGATTGTGTATAGAAGGATATATATTATTCAAAGAAATTCCAACTCTGTTTTTTATGTTTTATTTATATTCTTTATAATATTTTAAGTATTGATTGTCTTATTGAATAGATGAAATGTTGAATATAAAATATACTTCATTTCATTTTACTGTATATATATTATTTATACTATATATTCTATATTCTACATTAATATTATAAAGAATATAAATAAAACACAACCACTCCTGCACCTGTATATATATATGTATATATATATATATATATATATATATATATATATATGTATATATATGTGTGTGTATGTATGTATATATATATGTATATATGTATATATATGTGTGTGTATGAATGTATATATATATATATATATATGTCCAACCCATGCTAGCATGGAAAGCAGATGTTAAACGATGATGATGATATATATACACACACATACACACACGTTCAGACACACATATATATATATCTATACATACATATACTTACATGTATGTACACACAGACACACACATAAACAAAAGTTCACCAAGCTCATGTCAGCATGGAATATGGACATTAAATGAAAATGAAAATATAACGGTGTTTGACATCTACACCGATTTTAGTGAATTATCACAATAAAATCTTTCAACTGACATAATATTATACACTGGTTTCCAGTAAGTTTCTAGGCCACAGAAGTCGCAATGTGTTGGAACATGGAAATGTAAGTTTCCTCCATTGCTGGAATATAGTCAACAAGAAAATTACACATGGGAACAAAAAAAAAAAATTTTAGAAATACACACATACATACATACAAAACTTAGATATAGAGATACAGATAAGGAAATAATTTTATTCTCAAATGCAGGGTAATGCTAATAATATAGCATGAACAGGATAAGCTATTCATATTTTGCAGAAAAATATGTCGGCGGCCAGCCACGTAGACAAAAATACTGTATATAACAACAAACTCTTACATGCACACACACACACACCACACACACACACACACACACACACACACATGCACACACACACACACATACATACATACACACATGAATGTGCAAGCACATTTTGTAAAAGCATGTGCAAAATTTAATGAAAGTATATTGAATTTAGTGCACAATTTAAAGAGAAGATGCATTTTGCTGCTTACATTTTTATGATATACTTAGAAAACCAAATTCATCTATTTTATGTAATTTTAAGAGTTTCAGATCAGATTCAGTAGCAAAACATGCATGTATCTCAGTTTTTCACTCTTTGCAGACTGTGTTATGTACGTACGTACATACATACATACATACATACATACATACATACATACATACATACATACATGACATACATACATGCATGCATACATACATACATACATACATACATACATACATACATACATACATACATGCATGCATGCATACATACATACATACATACATACATACATACATACATACATACATACATACATACATACATACATACATACATACATGCATGCATGCATACATACATACATACATACATACATACATACATACATACATACATACATACATACATACATACATACATACATGCATACATACATATATACATACAAATTACATTTTATGAATAAAAAAATACAAATGGGTTGAAAATGCACTAAACTTTTATATGCATGTATGTTTAAATATATATTCTTATTTTTTTACATAGAAGAAATAGGGAGAGAGAGAGAGACAGAGAGAGGATGGCTAGCAATAAAAAAAGTGGTTGTGGAGAAACTGACTACAAAATAGGTCCAATGTCATTTTTTTTTTGTTACATATGCAACATGAAGAGAGATAGAGTAAGAAAGAATAGTGGTAAGAGGGGACTAACTATGAACAGGCAGCATGTTACAGAGATTTGAAAGAATGTGAATTATGAATGAAAGAATGAAGAAGAGGTAAGAACTGTAGATGGAGATTTAATGTGGTTCTAGATATGAGGAGGGAACAAAGTTGCTGGAATTTTGTGATGCAAATGACTTACTGGTTTGAAAAAATCCACTTCAGGAAACTTGCCAGCCAATTGATCAATCTGGTTGGCCCACTGGCTAGACTGATTACATTCTCACCAGAAACAAGGACAGGTGGATGCTTGTGAATACAAAATCCTTCCCAGGTGAAGAATGTACAACTCTACATAGGTTAGTGCTTAGCGAATTGCAGCTAGAAGGACCAAGAGACACAGACAAGTATAGAAAAAGAAGCTGAAGGATCTCTCAAATGGGCAGTCATTTAGAGATACTCTTAATGAAGCATTTGATGAGAAGGAGAAAGAGAGAGACATATGACATAGAAGACACTGGAAGTGCTTACAAGATAATCTGCTGAGGGTGGTGACTGACCACATCTGTGGCTGTAGTAAGGTATTTGCCAGGTCAAAAATGATATGGTAGTGGAAAAGTAGGATAGCAAAAGTCATATCAGGTAGCTAAAAGGGAAGCTAGGTGTCAGGTTTATCTAGCTAGGATAGAAGCAGAAAAAAAGAGGTTTGCCAACAGGAAAATCAGACACTTGTGGTGATCTGGATTGCTTTGGGAGAGAATTGTGTACATATGGATAACGGTATGCTTGCACTTATTGATTCTGAAAAGAAAGAGGCATGGAAGAGCTATTATGAAAGGCTATTAAATGTGGAGAGTGAATGGGAGAAAGGGAATCTCCCTTGTGTGAACTCAACAAAAGGGCTAGCTATTCTAGTCAACAGCAGTATAACAGACAAGGAAATTAAAGATATGAAGGCAGGATAAATCCCTGGTCCATCAGAAGTCACTGCTGAGATGCTTATAAAAGCAGGTGGAGTAGGATACAGTCTTGTCACCGTTATAGTTAATCAGTTTATTCAGTCAGGAAGGCATAATTCCCATTGACTGATGTAGCAGCATAATAGTGAGCTGCTACAAGGGTAAGGGAGATGCCTAAGATAGAAATAATTATAGAGGTATCAAATTGCTGAACCACATGATGAAAGTTACGAAGAGAGTTATAGCTCAATTAATTAGGAACAGAATTAGACTAGGTGAAATGCAGTTTGGCTTTGTATTGGGAAGAAGTGCTACTGATGCTATTTTCATAGTCAGGCAACTGGAAGAAAAGTTGCCATTGTATTTGGCATTTGCTTATCTGGAGATAGCATTCACAGAGCACTTTGCTCTGTGATGTAGTGGTCTTTGAGGAAGTAAGGGATAGACAAATGGCTCATGAAAGCACTATTGGCCATGTACAGGGGTGTTGTTAGCAAGATAAGAGTTAGCCATGAGTACAGTGATGAATTTAATGTATGGGTAGTTGTTCATCAAGGCTCAGTCTTCAGCCCCCACTCCTATTCATCATCATCCTCCAGGCCATAACAGGAATTTAAGACTAGCTGCCCATGGCAACTGCTATATGCTGATAATTTTGCACTCATAAGAACTAGAAAAAAGTTTCAGGTATGGAAGTAAAAGCTGGATTTGAAAGGCCTTTGCAAAGATCAAGGTCCTAGTAATCAAGAAAACAAACAAGCCCCTACCCTCTTAAGGTAAATGGCCTTGATAAATATATAGGAAAAGTGCAAGCTATAGACACATAATAGGTGCAGTGGAATAATAGCAGAGAAAGCATGAATTTGTTTGTTGAAGATGTACAGGAGCCATAAAGTCTACGGATAGATTGGAAATTGGTTGTCTCAAATGCTCCAGAAGCTCTCTAGAGGAAGTGGATAATTTCTGCTACCTAGGTAACACAATTAGCAGTGGAGATGGATGTACAAAAAGTGTAATTGCTTGAATAAGAATAAGATAGAGAAAGTTTAAAGAGATTTTAACATTGTTGGCTACCAAAGGTCTCTTTCTTTCTCTCTCTCTGAGTGAAAAGAAGATTGTATGATGCATATATATGAACACAATGCTATGTGATAGTGTGGTGTGGGCGCTGAATGCAGAAGACATGCAGAGACTAGAGAGGAATGAAGCTAATATGATATCCTAAAATCACCTTGGTAATATTTGTCTGTGAGGGGCTTTGCTCAGCTTCCACCTCCATCGTCCCTGCCCTGTCAAACTTCCCCCCCACATACACACACACATTTCATTTCCTAACACCCATCACTTCTCTGTCATCTGAGAATAAAATACGCTAGCACTACATCCCCTAGCTTTCTTAGTTATCCCCCCCCAACCATTTCCATTCCCCATTGTCTTGCCCCACCTATCTCTGTCAATTATCTCCTTTGTGCCTTCTCCATCTTTAGCACCTCACTTACCTGTAATTAACCCTCAATGCACTCACATATCTACTGCAACCCTGTCCATGAGCCTCTCCTATATTTCTCACCACCATTTGCCACAGCTATCTCAGTCCCATCCACTCACCCAATCCAAACATCTGTATCATCTCACCTATTTTCATCATCCCCAATGTCACTCGAGGGTATATCCTGCTATATCTTCACTATCATCTCTCTCACTGCCATTCCTTTTATCTTACTCACTAACTCACCCTCCTTTCTTTTCCAGATGAAGTACCCATGTATCTATTCTACAGCAAGACTATCTCTGTCCCTCTGTAACTTTAGTCTCTCAAATGGCAAAGATCCACACCCCCTCAATAATACTCCCATCTCTCAGTTAAGGGGTTTTTGTCAGTGCTAATACTACATAAAAAGTGCCCCATACACTCTGTAAAGTGGTTGGCATGAGGAAGGGCATCCAGCTGTACAAAGCATACCAAAACAGACAATAGGGCCTGATGCAGCTCCTGACCTTGCCAGCTCTTCTCAGATCATCCATCCCATGCTAACATGCGATGGACGACGACGATGACGATGACGACAACGGGACAGATATCCAAATGTATGTATTATCTACATCCCAATCACCAACACAAGTATCATTTTCGCATCTTTTTGCCTCTTTTTGTGATGTAACCATTTGTCATGGTATTTTGTCATCTCTTTCATAAGGTTAGATTCCAATTACTTCAAGTGCTTAACGCTTCTTAATACAACTGATATCCCTTTAGCACCAACTGATTGTGGCCGATGCCAGACTCCCCTGGCACCTGTGCAGGTGGCACGTAAAAAGCACCCACTACACTCGCGGAGTGGTTGGTGTTAGGAAGGGCATCCAGCTGTAGAAACACTGCCTGATCAGACTGGAGCCTGGTACAGCCCCTGGCTTCCCAGACCCCAGTCGAACCGTCCAACCCGTGCTAGCACGGAAAAGAGACGTTTAACGATGATGATATCCATTTCAGCATAGTCTTCTAGCTTGCAAATTGCATCAGATTATTCTTTTATTCAGTTTTTCCATTGGGTTATTTATACTCCATTGATCATGCACATCCGCTGGAGTATATTCATTTCATTTTCATTTAACTGCTGCAAAATTATGTGCATTCATTCAAGGCTCAAGTCTCACTGCTATTTAGTCAAACACTTTCTACTCAAGTATCATACAATTCAGTTTTTATTCTGAGAGAAAAACTCTCTGCCATCAACAGAGATATCAGTTTCCTGACCTTTGTCCATTCCATTCTTACTTTTACTTCTATATTTTTGCAACACACACCTTCATGCTAATTAGATCATCTAGGTAATTAAACCAATTCTACAGAGACTTCTGGACATTCTCATAACCAACTGTTCCTGTGTGCCTGCCACATATGGAGTCTACTTCCTCTGGCCAGCTTCCTCTCACCTGCACAATCCCACTATTATTCAAATAACTCAGCATAATCTTCTGCATGACAAAGAAACCATGTAGAAACTATGATTAATGACTAATGTTTCAGTGAATTATGTGTGTGTATATGTGTGTGTGTGTGAGAGAGAGTGTGTGTGTGTGCACATCTATTCCCACCATCATACTACAACTCCTCTCACTACCTCACATAAAGTCATCATTCTCTCGCTCTCCTGTTCTCTTTTTCAATAGTGGAGGGATTTTGCCCTGTAAGTTGCTGAGTGACACGAGAAAAGCCCCCCAGTTTATTCTGGAAAGCGTTTGGTGAATCAAAGAGAGACAACACAATATTGAGAGGGTTCTTTAGTTTTGCTGAGGTGACAACATCTGTAGTACTAGTGCCACCACAAAATGTACCAAATACACAATGTAAAGTGAATAGTGTTAGCAAAGATATCTCGATGTAGAAACTGCATGAAAACTGAGAAACTGGAGTATGATATAGTCCTTTGATCTTTCAGATCTTTCCAAATTCTCCAACCCAAGCCAGTATGGAAAGTGGACATAAAGTGATGATAATGATATGCATGTATGTGTGTATATGTATGAGTGTGTTTACATACAGAGTTGGATAGACATATATATATATGTGGATCATGGACATTTGCGTATCTGTCTACCTGCCCATTTATCTGTCTATTTATTCCTCTATGCAATTACTTTAAGCAATTACTTTTCCAATTTCTGCTATCGAGGAGATCAATATCTAATAATAATTTCAGCTACAAACCCAATGAAATCACTGATCTGTTTTTCAATAGAAGAAATACTTGCACACACACGCACACGTGCACACACACACACTCACACACACACACATGCACACACACAGATCTGAAGAAATGAAGTTTTGTGCTCAGCAATCTTATAGACTGAATTGAGTCAATGTCATTATGTTCTTAATTTTATGGATTCCAAGGTGAACTTGCCTCAAGAATTACTGAGAACTAAACTTTAAAACGTTTGCTTCCTTATTTTATCAAGTTTCTAATCCATTTTATGCGAGTATTTACCAATTTCAGCACACAAATATTACTGCTTACACCATTATTTTTTATAGATAACTAATCATGTATGAATAAATTTTGTGTGTACGTGCACATACATGCATACATACATACATACAAACTACAATTTCCATTTGATTTTTATTTTGATGTTGATGTTGATGTAAGGTTAGCACAGCAGGCCATCCTGCGAGCAATGAATTCACTTCATTTATCAGGTCTTCGCAGTCACAGCATGTCTCCAGAGGTCTAGGTCTTTCGTCATAGCCTCTGTGAGGCCCAACGTTCGAAGGTCATGCTTGACCACCTCACACCATGTCTTGCTGGGTTTACCTCTACCCCGGAATCCTTCAACAGTTTGGGAGTGCAAATCTTCACACATCTCTCCTCCTCCATCAGTAATACATGACCATACCAATGCAAACATCTCTCCTGCACGCCACATCCGATGCTTCTTATGTCCAACATTTCTCTCTGTTGTGCATGCACACTGACATTACACATCCAGCGGATCATGCTAGCTTCATTTCTTTCGAGCCTAAGCATGTCATCCACAGTCACAGCCCATGTTTCACTGCCATGAAACATGGCAATTCACACACATATGTTGTACAATCTACATTTCACTCTGAGCGAGAGACCCTTTGTCACCAGTAGGAGTAGGAGCTTTCTGAACTTTGCCCAGGCTATTCTTATTCTAGTGGTAACACTCTCTGAGCATCCACCCCTATTACTAACTTGGTCACCTAGGTAGTGGAAGCTATTAACTACTTCTAGTTTCTCCCCCTGGAATGTGATGGAATCTGTTTTCTGAATATCTGTGGTGTGTATTGCCCCTGTGCATCTGCTGCACATGAAAGCTATCTTCTTGGTTAATTTTCCTTTGATGTTGCTGCACCTCTTATGTGTCCATAGCTTACACTGGGTACATCTTATGGAGTTTCCACTTACACCTTTTCTACAGATCGAGCAGGGCCACCTAACTAAGGAGGTGTTATGGTTAAGATAACATTTACAGCTGTTTCAGTTTGTTATTTTTGAGGTAAACATGTGTTTATCTTGTTCCATGTAACAAACATCATCAGAATGATTTGAACTTTACCAGAGGAATATTGACAGGAGAAAAAAGTTAAAAAGAAACACACACACACACACATATATATACATGTACATATATATATATATATATATATATATATATATATATATATATATATATATATATGTACACACACATACATGCTCACTCATATATATATATATGTGTGTGTGTACACTGAAATAAATGAATAAATATATCATGATTAGCATTATTATTAGAATTACCATCAATACAATACTCAAAGAATTTCAAATCTTTTCAGCTAGCTTGAATAGAATTTCAAGTGACCTTGGCATTAACATCTGACAATACTTGATATTCATCAAATCACTTTAGAAAATAAATAAAGTGAACAAGAAGAATCTAAAAGAACAAAAGAAAAAACATGCACAAAAAAACCCCCACAAAATCTTGCAATATGTCATTGTTATTTCGTATCATTGATATAGCTCTGTCGCTTTTGAAAATGTCAGAAACACAAATGTGACAAGTTATTAATAAATTATTTCCCTTCTTTCTTTCTTTCCTTCTTCATCTAGTTATTTATTTACTGTGTATTCTTGTTTTTCTGTTTGTAAAAGGACAATAGAACTATGATGTAGAAGTACAACAAATACTACTGATTGCTTTAATTAGAATTCAGATTCAGGAAAACTGGAAGCCAATCTTCAGTATAATACAGTTTTTCTGAAGGATTCCGTCTGTCTTCAGAGATCATTGAATCAATCAATAGAAGGCATGTGTTAGGAAGCTGGAAATATGAAAGTAAAATTTTTCACTTCTTGTTGTGTACTATTTGTTTGACAATGTCTCTTTGACTCCCATCCTTTTTAAGTGCATTGTTCCTACAACTTAATTTCTAATCAAACTTTATAGTTTGGTCTATAATTGTTTTATATGAAATGATATTGAACAGTGTGATAAGGTGCAGGTAGAGAGAATGAGTAGATCAGATATAGACCTCCCAGAACAAACTTACTGAATACATATTGTATATTTGGACATCCCATTTAATACATGTGTAAAAGCCACAAAGTAGAACAAATTGACAAGAATGCTGACATTTGGAGAAGACTTTTCTCAGAAATACAATATTTAAAATATATTGATATAAGTACTAAGAATTTTTTTCCTTTTCGTAAAGCAACCACAATTAAGATGTTTCACAGTACTGCACAAAATACCTTTGTCCTTAGATTTGGTAAGAACTCAATTTCATGTTGTGCTTCCCAGTCAGTAACATCAATGTTGATTTGTCTTTGTCCTCTATCAGAATGCAGGAATCTCCAAAATATAACATCTGATATGGTCTGTTGTATAACAGAAAAGCAAGAGTCAGCAAAACTAACCTGTGTTGAGTAACAGTAGTAGAGTTGGGGCGGAATGTGTCCATATATCTCCACTTCACTTTTGTGTTCAGACCATGAAATGTTTTGAACCATCATGAGAAATCTAGTGTATGTACTAATTTTGATGCTCCTTCTTAGTCCAGATTTCAGCTGATTAAAAACAAATGCATTCTCTACACATGCTGAATAAGGCCAGCCTTGTTGACTTTGAAATATTTAATTGCCAGATGTTTTGAATCTTGTTACAGTTACTCCGGGCTAGTTCCTCGTGTATCAAGAAGGCTTTCTTACAGTCAGCAGGTACTTTAAGTTACTGACCTTATGAGTTGTGTGTTATAATTGGTACAAATTAACAGGTGGCTTTCATCTTCATTGATGGTTATGTATTCAGTCTTCTTTGCATTGATAAACAGACTGACATGAACTGCAGCATTCTCAAAGGATGTTAACAAATCACACAGTGAGGGCAAGATCATCAGCATAGTAAGGTTGGGGAGAAGCAAGCTCTGCTGACAACACGATTGCTTCTGATTGATGGTGTGGCCTTTCTCTCAAATGCTGAGTGTAGTACACAATCACAAGAGGAAAAAAATTACAGTGACTTACTGAAGGATTCTTGTTGTGATTGGAAATTCTTTGTTTGAGCCTGCAGCGAGTAAGGAAAGCTATTTTTGTTATGTCATAGTGCAGTTGTGCTATTGCATACACCAGCTAATCAGGGCTGGATGCATATGAATACTAGAGGTAGTTCTCTGCCTATGAAGAGAAGTGGGAGTTTTAAGCAGTTAGTGAAAAGATGGCGGAGCAAACAACATCCCTCTTTCAACATAGAACAGCTATTGTTTTTTTTATGACTAACTTCATGCAGCTAACTCTGAGTTATATTGGCTCTTGATTTGTCACCTCTTGAACAGCTTATTTCATTTATACTAACTTTTCTCCACAAAATTCTAGATGACATCAGCCACAAATCTACATCATAATGAACAGTATGTTTTCGTTGATGCTAGCTCTATTCCTATTAGCTTGTAATGACATACAACTGAATCTATTGTTCAAATGTAATACATAATGCTTTCCCTGACTCACATACATACAGGATACACTCTTTAACTTGTTAGCTAGCTCTTGTAATAATTTAATAACTAAAATAATTTTTTTTAAAATTGCCTTCTGATATTCCATTACACATACTTCTCAAAAGTGCATTTACTGGACTTTTCCATGAACACTTTCATACTTTAAATTAGTGACCACACTCACTAGAAGCCTTTGGGCCTCAGAGGCAAGGTGACTGAGTTCCTTTCGAGTGTTGAGCCTCACAGAGGCAATGACCAAGACCTTTGGTATTACATCATGCTTGAGAAGAAGACTCATCAAGCTGAGCAAAATCGCAGTAGTGGCAGATACGGGTGCCATGCAAATTGGCACCCATGCCAATGGTATGTAAATGCACCCATTACACTCTCAAAGTGGTTGGTGTTAGGAAGGGCATCCAACCATAGATAACCATGCCAATTCAGACTGGAGTCTGGTGCAACCTTCCAGTATGCCAGCCCAGTCAAACTGTCCAACCTATGCCAGCATAGACAACGGATGTTAAATGATGATGATGATGATGATGATGATGATGATGATGATGATGATGATGATGAAGAAGGCTGGAAACGTTTTCGAACATGATGATAATGGCTTAGCTACTCACATCAGGTATGCCATAGCCCCAAACCATTTTGGTTGCATTTCAGGATGGGATCAATGTGAGGGGAAATTCTATGAAGTAGCATGGAGTTGTAAGATCTTTGAGGTGACAGTTGGGAGTGTAATTCCTCTACAATTCTGAGGCAAATGAAGATTACCTTTGTTTGGCAGTGGAATAATAGTAGCTTCAAAGGAGGCTGTTGGTTTGTTTAGATTTTGTTGCAGAAGTTCAACAGATGTTTGTGGAAGAAGGGACTCTTCCAGATGATGACTGGGATGTTATCTAGACATGGTGCCTGGTTCTTTCTTAAATCTTTTAAGCACTTTTAAGCTCTTCGATGGTTAATGGGACAGTCTTGGTTGGCAGGTTATTTACTATATCATTGTTGAAGAATGGCTTTGCCATCAAGTCTACTGGTGTGTGGCTCTGTTTCATCAAGAGACAATCTCTGGATGTAAGCTGCCATCAGTCAGGAAAGGCACACATCTCATTTCCTACAATACTAAAGATGAGCTTATGAAAATCCTAAGTCACATTAGTAATATGCATACATATCTAGGGGCCTCTGTTACTTAGGTCAAAGGACAGCCAAGACCTGTATGTCTTTGGGAGACAAGTAAGTACAAAAGTTATCAAAAGTGTCAGTAATGCTAAATCCAAAAGCTTTAATAGGATTTTATCCATCAGCTTCTTAAATTCTGCTGCTCATGAAGACAAATAATGTTTTCTGTCATATTTGGATGTCCATCTACTCTTCACACACTGGTGTAAAGACTGAGAGAGGTGTTACTAGCTTACTCACCAGTGGTCAAACTATGGGACTAATAGTACTGGTCAATGTAATAACAAGTTGCAGATTATTTACTATCTGCATCTAGTTTGATAAATTGGCTGGCATAAACATGTTAATAAACAATTTTCTCCTAAAAAATTCTATTCCTTAACTGTACAGTCCTTCATTACACTTTTCTACAACGATATATATTTGAATATTTTACTAAATGTTAGGAGAATTTATGTTTCTCCCAAAAGTATATAAATTTCTAAATTTTACTTAATGTTTCCTTGTGCTCTGTTTTTTTTATTTACTAGATATTAAGTATTAGCCACTATTGTTGTAGTAAAGAGCGATTTGGCATTTTACATATGGGCAATTTAACTGCAAAAGACTGTAAAATACTATACAGAAGAAAATATATTTCTTATGTTTAATTCTATGAAACTAGAGTAGCACCTCTTCTGGGAATCTATGAGATTTTTGAAGGATATTAATTGATTGTATTTCCCAAGAGTATTGGTTACTGAATTCTAAATTCATATATATATATATATATATATATATATATATATATGGATAGATGAATATGTATATGTACATATATATGAATAATTTTGTATTTATATGCACATATACATGTGTGTGTGTGTGATACAGCATTGTCTCATCTGCTATTTAACATTATACAGAAATAGCTACATCCACGTGCTAAACCTTGTAATATTAGATAATAATTATCTTCATGGCTCAAATATGTTAATAGCTGATGCTTTTTATTTTTATAAAACATTTAATAGGAAAGGAAATGTACTTTCATTTCTCAGGTCTTTTGATAAGATCATTGAAATTGAAAAAGTTTGTATTGGGAAGGAAATTAACCAAAAAAATTCAATGATAATTATGGAATAAAGATTAAACACAAGACAGGTTTTGGAATCAGGTGTTTTTGCAACATAATTTCTGTCTAACTATAATTTTTGTATCCCTATAAGAGATGTATGTGAATATGTTTGATACAAGATGAGACATAGGTCACAGTCATTGTAGAAGTTTTACGTTGGTGGGTGGGCTGTTGCTGATATTCAATCATTTTGCAACCATAGCTCTGTGGAAATGCCTTGGTTTCAATTAATTCTAAAAATAATGAAGAATTTAGTAAAATAACTTTGGCATTATTATGCTGGTGTTTGGAACATAAATTAACAGGGAATTTTAATTATAATAATTTTGAAACAAGAAGTTTGTATTAGAGTGAAGCATGGTCTCGGGTAGGTGGGTATCAAGAGGATTAGTAGGAAATTTATAAACTGATGTCTGCCATTGTGACAGCAAAGTAGTTCCAGAGAATTGGAATTCCACAAAGGAAGGATTTAGCTAAGGGTTTGTCAGGTATCATGTTGCAGGCAGACAGGGTCATTGGCTGGGCATGAATGAATAAGCTCTTAGTATAGATGAGCCACTAATGTAGCAAAAATTGGAGAGATGTTGGAAAGATACAGAACATGTGTGTTGGTAAGTGAAGAATTGTCTATCAGTCAGATGGTCACTTATGGATACAGACTAAAATGTTTGTGTGTTTAGGCTACATGCAACATGTGGTGTTCAACAGTCTATTGCATATTATAATCTTCTTGATGAGTTCATTGGTGTAGAGTAAAAAGAGTCTCCAATAAAACAAACAGTTATGGGATTCACCTCTATACACAACTTATAATCTCTTGTGAGAAAGAAGGAGCATTTGTAAACGTTCCCTCTTTGTCTCAAGAAATTGTAAGTTATTCAACCTGCTAAAAATATGAACCAAATCCATACTCTTCTATCTTAAGAAGGAAGAACATCTAGGACACAATATAACTGTATTTTGGAATATATTGTAACTGAAAGTTTTGGTGGAAAGTTCATCAGAGGAATATATTTGACCATAGGTCTGCTCAGTCAGGACCAACTTAGAGACAATCAATGATGCAATTTTTTACTTCTCTTCTTTTATATATATGAAGTCTGTATCTTTCATTATAGCAGAATCAATGAAATGAATTATGTTACGGTAGTTTGTCACTGTGAGTTCAAATTCTACCCTGATCCATTTTGGCTTTCATCCTTTACAGATCAATAAAGCAAGTTTTACAATGAATGTAAACAACTATACTTTAGAAAATGGTGCTCCAGTATGGTCACAGAACTATTGCAGAAACATTTAAAAGAATAAATGATGTCTCCTTTATTATAATGTATATATTTATTGTTATTAATGTTATCCTCAGTAGCAGCAGCAGCAGCATAATTGTTGCCATCATTATTAGCATAATCATCATCTCCCTCCTCCTTCTCTCCTCCTTCTTTGCTTCAGCATCATTGTCATCGTCATCTTTATCACTGTTATTGTTGTTGTCATCATTATCATTATCATCACTTTACATCTATTTTTACATTCTTACATGAGTTAGATGAGTTTTCCCCAACAAAGTTTCCTACCATATGTTTTGGTCCCTTTTTATGTCCTTGTGAGGTCCATACCCTGAGACCAGCTGTCACCTCTTCTTACAAAATTCCTTGGTCATCCTCTTCTGCAAGCTTGTCCCTTTCTATCCCATACAATGAAGGAAGCCCCTCTCTAATTGCTCTACTGTCCTGAAATAACAGTTAAGTTTCCATCAAGACACAGTTATTATGTAAGACAGGACACATTTCATAACATAGTCCTACATGTTGCTAAACTGAGAAGATAATCATAGTTGGAATACCTTTAGTTAAGGTTTCTCAATAAAGTTCAACCTAGGGTTTAAATATTAGGTTATTAAAAATTTAATGTCCGATTTTGAACTGAAAGTTTATTTTACTAAATCTCAACAAAAAGTACTGCAGTTAGTCAAAGTATGCATCTGAATTATCAACACAATTTTGCCATTTTATCGTAGCTTATTTATGCCAGCAGCGAAGAATTCTGGAGAGCAAGAGATGACGAAATCACGAAAGGCTATTTTTGCATCTTCTTCAGATTTCAAGTTTTTTCCTGCAAAATGTTGTCTAATGCCTGGAAAACGTGATAGTCAGTTGGTGCAAGGTCTGATGAACATGGTGGATGATAGTGTACTTCCAAGTTCAGCTCCTGTAACTTGAGTAGCGTTCTTTGTGCAACATGTAGTCGAGCATTGTCTTGCAAGAGAATTGGTCTGCCTTTGTTGACCAATCTCAGTTGTTTAATTGCAAGTTCACTCATCATTTCATCCAGTTGGTTGATGTATATACCCGCTGTAATTGACTTACAAGGTCTCATGAATCTGTAGCAGATGACACCAGCGCTGGACCACCAAACAGACACCATTAACTTTTTTTGGTGAATACTTATTCTTAGATTGGGTTTTGGCACTCTGTCTCTATCCAACCACCATGCAGAATGCTTGCTATTGTTAAAAAGAATCCATTTTTTTCATCACACGTAACAATACAATGCAAAATGGTTCGCTTTTATTTTGTGACAGCAAAGAACAGTAAGTTTCAAGATGACGTGTCATTTGATGCTTGTTCAGTTCATGCAGTATCAACTTGTCCAACTTCTTTACCTTGCTGATTAGTTTCAGATGGTCCAATACAGTTGGAATCAAATCATCAAACCTTGCTGCTAAGTTATGTGTAGCTTGAGATGCATCCACTTCTACTACAGTTTCCAACTTATTATTATCCACCTTGGTCTCAGGTCTACCATGGACTGATTTTTAAGTGTAAAGTCACCAGACCAG